>NW_018408860.1:34639-102528 GCF_002113885.1 Mizuhopecten yessoensis | reverse complement strand
AGCTGAAGCTATTAAACAACAGAAAAGCGAGTATGTGATGATTGAAAATCCAGATGATTTGACATTTCGACCAATAGTAGGCGGACCTAACAGTGTAACCCAACGGCTTAGTCATTTTGTTGACTTAATTTTGAAGCCACTTTGTTCTTCAGTGAGGAGTTTTATAAAAGACGATTTTGATTTTCTTAAACATTTGCCAAAATCTGTTCCTCCCAATTCTAAACTTGTATCTTTTGACGTCGTCAGCTTATATACAAATATTCCACATGATTTAGGAATTGAAGCTATTACGTATTGGCTTAAGAAACATCCAGATAAGATTGATAATCGTTTTGCTCATGAATTTATTATCAAATCCTTAGAAGTTATTTTGAAAAGAAATGTCTTTTATTTTGATGGCAATCACTACCAACAAATAAAGGGAACGGCCATGGGTACAAAAATGGCACCTACCTATGCAACACTTGTGTTAGGTTATTTGGAAGAGAAACTCTACACCAATATAGAATGTAAATATGGTAAAGTGTTTTCAGAATATGTACAAAACAATTTTTTTAGATTTTTAGATGATTGTTTTATTGCATGGCCTTCTGATATGTGTATTGACAAATTAAGTGAGGAAATGAATTCTCTACATCCGGCTATACGCTACACAATGGAAATGGATGAACATGTTTTACCCTTTTTGGATGTTTTAGTTAAATTAGAAAATGATAATATTGCAACTGATTTGTATTCAAAGCCTACTGATGCTCATAATTACTTAGATTTTTATTCAAATCATACTAAACATATTAAAATTAATATACCTTTTAATCTCGCATCTAGAATTGTAACAATTGTAAGTGACCCCAATATGCTGGATGTGCGACTTAAAGAACTCATGTTTTTCCTGAAGTCGCAGCATTATCCGGACGAGATTATTCGTAGTGGTGTAAATAGAGCTATAGAGAAGGGACCTTTTACATCCCGTGTAGAAGCCAACGATGACCAAGGAATTATTCCTTTTGTATCTACATACAATCCACATAATTTTGCTATGTACCCTATTGTAAAAACCAAAATCGATGACTTGCAGAGAACTAGCGTGCGTATGAAAAATGTTTTAGCTAAACATAGAATTATCAATAGTAAAAGACAACCCAAAAATCTCAAAAGGCTATTGAGTTTTTCCAAGTTTGAAACGAATCAAGCTGAACTTATTGTGTCTAAATGTAATTCGCCCAGATGTGGAACATGTAAAATAATTATTGAAGGTTCTACTTTTGTTTTCAAAAATGGATTTAAATTCACTGTACGTTCTAGTATGAATTGTAAGTCGAAGAATGTTATATATGCTATAGTGTGTGTTAAATGTTTGGAATTTTATATTGGCCAAACTGGGCGTGAACTACGTCAAAGAATGACTCTTCACAAGCAACAAACAATCCATGATGACCTTAGATTTTTACAAGTGAACAAACATATTCATAACTGTGCTAACAATAACTTCAAAGTGTTCCCTATTTACCAAATGCATTCATCTGATGTGATAAAGAGGGAAGTTAAGGAGTCGGAGTTAATGAAACTGTTGAAACCCAGTCTGAATAGTTCACATTAAATTCAACGTGTCATGCTTTAAGCAATTGCTGTGCTTTAAATATTATTGTTCATATTTTATTGTTGCCGTAAATGAAACAATTTGTATCTCCCGTATTTTTTATTGTTGGTAAGATCATAAAGTTATGCATTTGTCTAAGTAATGTAACGTCACAATTTAGCTTGTATTGTTGTTGACGTCATGGATTTATGTGTATGCCTTCTGTGACGTCATAATGACTTTGCATTATTGATGACGTCATACTTTCTTGTGTAAACAACTATGACCTCACAATACCTGTTTTCAAAATAAACAGTCTCCTGATGAACGGGGAATCAACCCGAGAAAGGCCTAGAGACGCTATCTCTGTCTTTTGTTCTATTTTTCATATATATATATATATATATATATATATATAGGTTTATAAGATATAGGAGGGATACATACATTGGATGTGATTTATACATTAACTAACATACACTTTACCTAAACAGTTACATAACCTTATCACCAGTTAATTTTCTGCAATATATAGACACACCTGATCCCGCTCTGCCGACACAGGTTATTATACCCCCGCAACGAAGTCTGTCTGTCTGTCTGTCCGTACACAAAATATTTTATCTCCTGCTTCTGCTTGGTTTACGTATGGATTTTGATGAAACATTGCACACATGTTGTCCCGCAAATGATATTGTGTCGATCAAAACATCATTGTGGTCCTTCAATATTTACTAGAGTAATGGACCTTACCTACTGTAGACGGTACTGTATACACATATACATTTCAATGTTGTAGACTTTGAAAAAAAGGTACTCTACTGACAAACTGCTGAGGTCATTGTATCGAAGGTCAAAGGTCACGAATTAATTACGTTACTGAAATGGCTAAATATATCGCAAACGGGCGGTATTTTGTATCTCATATTTATCGGAATATTGTAGGAATTAATGTAAGCTACTCTACTGACAACATTCCGATGTCTTAGGGTCAAATCCGAGTTCTTGTGGTCTAAGGTCAAAGGTCACAGATGAATTACGTTACTGAAATGGCTAATTATCTTGGAAATGGTAGGAATTTGTTCTATACACATATGCAAACTACTCTACTGATAGCCTCCGAGGTCGTTGGGTCAGATGTCAAAGTTCGAGAATGAATTACGTAATTGAAATGGCTTATTATCTAGGAAACGGCAGGCATGTTATATACACATTTACATTGAAATATTGTAGGCATTAATACAAGTTACTCTACTGACAAACTCCCGGGACTTAGGGGTCAGAGGTAAAGGTCATTTATGAATAACGTTACTGAAATGGCAACAATGTAATTATCTTGGAAACAGTAGGTAATTTGTATACTCATATTCATTGGGATATTATAGGTATTAATGCGAGCTACTCTACTGACAAACTCCCGAGATCGTGGGGTAAAAGGTTAAAGATTACAAATAACGAATAACGGTACTGAAATGGTAATTATCTCGCAAATGGTATATAGTTTTTATACACATAAACATCAGAGTATCGTAGCCAATTATGCAGGCTACGTTGTGACAGACCTCCAAGGTCGTGAGGTCAAAGTTCACATATGCACTATGTTATTGAATAGGCTAATTATTGCAAAAATGGTAGGTATTTTGCATATACATACATTAGAGTATTTTAGCAAAATATGCAGGCTATATTATGACAAAATTCCGAGGTCATCGGGTCAAAGGTTTATGTACATTTTCACCTTCTTTAGACAAATGACCACTGATGCGTATGCACACACAGGTGACAGTGTACATATCGTACTAGTCATCGAAACGTCACATAGAAAATGTTATTTGTTGTGTAAAAATTACTTCTCATAATACTTACCAACCTGAGGAAAATATCACAGTAGCGGTGTTTGTCTTCCATTGGTCTGTTGGTACGACATTTGAGGTAAGGCTTTTTCATGACCCCATTATATTTATATATTTTGTTTCACTTGTTAGTTTAGCCCCTACAAGGGCAATACGCAGCCGGAACGCGTAGAGTATTAGTCAGCACAAAGGCGACAGCTGTTTTTAATAATACTTGACCGGTTATTAGTCACCATTGAACCTGTATCGGAACCCGCAGGTAACTTTGAATGTAACCTGCTAATTGATAGAATATCTTAAAATTGTGCATATCAATATAAATATCAAGGGGGAACAACTGCTATTGGGGTTGATTTTAAGGGCTAAAATTGGCTTGCGTTACTAGATAGGAAAAATCAAAACGCTATTCACGTGCTGTTAATAAGAGTGAGGACACTCATCTGTCAGAGCCATGTACATGTAGGACCTTACCGCTTTACGCTACTTCTCGTTTGAGGCAATTCACAGAGTAACGCCTCATTGAATTTCAATTATGTGTGAATCATTAGTTATGAACTGTGGAATTGATTACACAGTATCACAGACCCATTCGTGAAATGTGCATTTGTTTTCTCAATTATTCCACAGATTAACATTATGTAATTAAATAGTCCGCATTATCTGCGTAAAGGGTGATTATTTCTTCTCCTATTTTTCTGACAGTCGCCTTTGTTTTCCAAATTAATTGTATAGCTTTATCTTGTTTATGGTCATTTGTACTAAACATATTAACTGATGCCGACTGTATAGTGCTATCTCACTGAAATACCATGCCGAAGGTATCCAACACACCATTCCGTCACATTATACCGCCAACAGATAAACCAGTTGTTGCCACTTCTCTAAATGCTGAACGTAAAGCAGCTAATAATAAACACCAGTTTAAGGACTTTCGTAGGTCCTGGCCTTGCGACAGAACCCAATGCCTTCATCACCCGGGCGAATGTTCAACATTTAGGCCAAAAGTGATATATTGCAAAGCAGGGCTCTACGAAATATCTTATCTCATTTTTTCTGAAAGTCGCATTTGTTTTCAAGATCAAAAATTTTAATTTACCCTGTTTATGATTATTTGTTCCAAATATGTAATCAAAATATGTAATTTTAAAACTATTCCTTAGCGTTTTACCACAATTCAAAACAACTGAATTGATTATTGATCTTCGTGTCGTTTACGTTCTTATTTTGTAAAATTAACGGACCATACGATCCAATCGTCTAAAAAGACGATGTGATGTGATGCAATTCAATCTGATACACGCCATCGATCCAATACAAACGACAACGCTGCGCAAATAATGCTTTGGCGATATGTAGACGATGCGTTAAAATGGAACTTAAAGCTTCAACAGTACTGTAAAGTAGTTAAACTATAATATCGGGTTGACAAGCTAAACCTTGTTTACATCATCTTCGATTGAATAAGCGCTGCAATATATATTTGAACATCTGATAGAAAAAAACACTAATAATAGTGTGTTCAATTTTCATTCATTTATTGATTTTGTTTTGTTTACTAGTTTTTACTTTTTTTTCAGATGAAACTGTTGACATCACTGTTTATCAGAAAAAGTGCGACGGAAATGTTGATGAACCTCTTTCGGCCGCAGAGGTCCCGATTGGTGGGAAATCAATAGACGACGAATTCGAATCTTTTATTGCAAGCATTGTTGGTGAAGATAATTTCAAGATATTTGCGATCGAAAATGTGGTGGAATACAACGATCTTTTCCGTGATTTTGAAAGAAAGAAAATATCATTTCATGACAAGCCAGAGATAATCCGCATTCCTCCATTTCTATTACACAAGCTAGAAATGAGAGAGGCTGTGAAGACATCTCCCTATGGTGAAGACTTGCATGTTATAGGTGATAAACTAAAGATTTCAGATAGACTGTTTAGACGATTTTTTGATCCAACTATAAGGGAAATCCTTAAACGCATCGACAAAATCTTGACAGAAGAAAAATCCCATGATGTGAATGACTTATTTGTGGTTGGGAGTTTTGCAGAATATAAACTTGTCCAGAATACAATCCGTGAAAAGTTTGGTAAAAAGCGGATTATCATACCCCATCAGGCTGATTATGCTGTTAGCAGGGGATCTGTACTATACGGGCACATTGCCATGATGCCCACGGTGACAAGGTATACCTATGGCTGTCAACACTGGCCAATGTTCAACAATAAAGAACATCCTCTGAACAAACTTATGGTTCTCAACGGAGAAATCCGATGTAAAGATATATTCTACACGCTTCAAGAAAGGGGTGTTACTGTATCATCTGGATACAAGGTGTCTCACCTCGTTCAGGTGTTGGTCCCAAAGGATGGCACGCTGAATGTCACAATATACGTATCAAAAGGACAGGAACCACGGTTTATAGACGATGACGGCTGCACACCACTGGGAACTATGACAGTACATTTAGCCAGTTCAATGCAAGGACCAGTGGAGTTGAACAAAACATTGACATTCCAGGACAATGGTATTGTCCTCGAAATCACAGAAAAAGCAACTGGACAACTGTATGATACGACTTTTCCTTTTTTGTAAGTTGTTCAGATTGGAATTATGTATATAAATGATAATATTCAGGTTATATACTTCCACCCATTTTATCTTAATATGCAATGTATGTAACAAAACAAATATCACAAGGTGAATTATTCCATTATACAGTGAAACGTTGACACTGAATATCAGTTTATATCAGGATAGTTATTCACTAGCGTAGAAAAGGTCATATTAGCTTAAAATCAAAAGTGATCAATTGATGAATTTAATTTTCTTTTGTGTTTTTACAATTGAAATATAACAAAATATGAATGCGTGATATATAATATATATTTAAAATACTGTGGTATGTTGAAAGCAAAACGTATCAGATCACTCTTGAAGCTACGTAATCCTACATCTTGTTTTTCGCATAGGTATTTTGTCGTTCTCTTTTAAAAAAAGTAATTAATATCAAATGTAATGGCTGCCCTGTTACTCGTATGGCAAAATATGTCTGTATTTTCACTTGTGCTTCACACTCATAAAAAAGGAATTACGGTTACCACTGGAAAGCAATAAATATCCTCTTTATAATTTGAGATAATGATGCTGATTGAAGCACGTGTTCAAATCAAATCTGAACTAAGAATATCTCTTAGACTCTCCTGACAGAAAGGACACATGTATTCAGATTTACTCCGATGTTCAAAATATACTGAGACAAGCGTTGATAGCATCATAAACTTCCCCTTTCAGATATGGTGTGATGTGAGCCGTAACCAAAGACAGATATCCAGGACATGATGCATGGTTAAACCAGTCATATATGACATACTAACGTTCAATACCAATGAGGTATCCCTAGTATGAGAAACATGTGACACATTGTGTGACAACAGTTGTCCTTGACATTTGCGGTGTGTATTTAGCCAGACTGTTTATTTTTCATGCTTTAGAATAGTACTGCTTACCATTAATTTTGGGTATCTTTGTTGCTTACATTATCATGTAACTTGTCTTAAACACTTAGAACTCACTGTGGATATTGGCGAACGACATTTTCTTATGTATTTACAGAATTTTTATCTGTGAGAGGAATAAGGGGAGTTTTGATACACTTACGTGCTTGCAGCACATTGTTTTCAGATGTGAAGTTTAGATAATGTAAACAATTTGTTACTCTAAATAGGTGTTACCGTTTCAAAAACATGTGGTATAGCAAAAATATCACATTTTTGTAATTTAAATATAGGAAATTTGCATTTGATATAATCTCAATTGGAATATCACATCTACATACGTTATGACATAAAGTCCTGTATCGATTTTACATGTATAAACCAATCAGAACGGTGTTTTCTATTCACTGCATTTAAAGCTGGGTTTTTCTGTTCCGCTGCAAATAAACTCCGGTAGAATAAATCGTTTATTTGTAACTATTCAGTACATACACTCAGTTATATCGATATCTTCCGTAATAAAATCCTGGCAGATAATTAAACACACTTTCGATTAACATCCAGAAACTATTCAGAATTTCGCTCAGCCTTCTTGTTAGGCATAACGACATCACATTATTGTGCTAAAGACTACGCTGCTTAATCCTTTCCTGCACTTTGTAGATGCAGCAATAGTTTTGTTGTTGCAATTATTATGTACATATTAGAAAATGTTATGTGTTTCCCCGTTGAATATATAAAATGTTACGCTCTCTGGTGCAATATACCGGTATTCAAAATTTTGCTCGTTATAACTCGTAAAAGTGTTGAAAATGATTACGAAACCTGACAACAATGTCCTATAGAAAACATCAAGGACAGACTATGTATGTTCAGTACCTAAGAGTAAAACACCTTTTTTGTTCCAAACAGTCGGTTCGATCATAATCATAATAAACCAAACTTAACTGATGGAAAATCAAAATGTTTTACTGCTACGAAAAACCCTTTCTTCATTTCAGGAAACCAAAAACATTGTTTGCCATTGTCACAATGTTATGACGACGGAAACAGTTAATTATCGGTCTGACGAGCCATGCGCAATATATTATGCATATGCTAGAGCATACTTTGTCAGCTAAGTATATTATCTGTCCATTTAAAGACATGATCAATGTGAAGCTAGTGGTTTAATGATGAAATACGTGTTACTAATGATTTATTTTTCAATTATGTTTTACATTATTTGTATACTATCATCTCACTAGATTCAATATAACACATGCAGGATAAGAGAGGAGACCCTCTGTAGTTATTAACGAAACATCGTTCATGACATTTTTATTCATGTTCGCATTGCTGTCGTGTATGATTGTTTCATGCTGAGTCGCCAGGTATCTGTCACTACATCTGGTACATACAATAATAATAATACCGGTTTTTTATATTTTTTTCATTCTGCTCAATTTTCATTATTGTCATATATTATCATGCTAAATTTTCTCAGTATTCTATATAAAATAACTATAAAATAACGTATGACGATCTTATATAACATCATCAAAAGAAATAAACTCCACGATTGTAATTTGTTTATGAATCACTCGTTCGATTAAATGAAACGAGCATTCGGTCGATCAGTTATCAATTACATTAAAAGGATCGGTAACAAGCAGTTCCTATAAAATGTAGCAATACATTTTTATCATATCATAATATATAACAATGCACGGTATATTGTTGCCCAGATCATCGATATTTTATTGATATTTTGTATTGTGCATCTGTGAATATTCTCATTTCCTGAAACAAATAAAAAAAAAATACCTTATACCTCGAACATTTAGGGTTTGTAATCATTTTCCGTACAGTGTAATTTTCCTATGGATAACAGAATCTTGGGCTTGCAAAATTTATGAATTGTTTGAGTATTGGCACAATTTGTAGCACGCAACATTAGCGTGTTGTGTTAACGTGAAAATGATAGTTATTTGTGTTGACATCGAAGGGGATCTATTTTGTTTTCTCAACATTTGAAGTGTCAATTGGTCATCAAAACATGATGTCCAAGTTGGATATTAGTATCTACCGTGACGAAAGCTTTTTTTCAATTGTCTAAGATCAATGAGTAAAGCAAACTCAACTTGTTGTGATGGAGGCCCCATACATATGTCCGATGACATTAAACACATGACAGACGATGTCATACACGTGCACATTAGCTCATGTTATGTAAGGTTGACCAGGTACATATATCATCCTGGAATTTGTGAGGATGTTGATATATATGGGCGTAATACTGGTATGACGTGAGGGCCAATAGATATAATAGAAGTTATTTGAAAATAACATAATCAATTAAGCTATGAATATTAATATTGATAAAATAGTGCCAATAGCGAAATAGATGATTTCTAAGAGATAATTATTATAGAGAATAAGAAAAGTGATAATAAAACTGTTTTATAGAAAGTAAGAAAATACTAGAAAACACAATATCTAAACTCACAATTTATTTGTCAGCACACAGACAATATCCAAACTCCCAAAATACTTGTCAGTACAGAGAATATCGGCACAAAGACAATATCTAAACTCAAAATTTATTTAACAGCACACATACAATATCCAAACTCCCAAAATACTTGTCAGTACAGAGAATATCGGCACAAAGACAATATCTAAACTCAAAATTTATTTTTCGGCACACATACAATATCCAAACTCCCAAAATACTTGTCAGCACAGAGAATATCGGCACAAAGACAATATCCAAACCCCCAAAATACTTGTCAGTACAAAAACAATATCCGAATTCGCAAATTACTAGTCAGCACAAAGACAACATCTGAATTCAGTTAAGTACTATTAAAGATCGAAACAAAATCTGGGACCGAATTCTTGAAATTGTTTTCATTATCATACTCAAGGTTCAAGTTAAATTTATTGTACCCGTACTAACAAAAGATGACATTCTATCAATGACTTGGAAGAATTGTGTATTGACTTAATCTGAATACTGTTTTCATTATTCAAGCTTGACGTTTGATCGTCCTACATTATTTGAGCAAGTTATAAGAAAAGAAGCTTAACCACAACATCCATGATTAAGCATGAAAAACGTTTTCCTGAAAACGGACCCAAACTCAACACAATTCCAGACAATACCAGGAAAAAATGTCTGAACTCAATATGAATACAAAGAGACAATGACAAACAGAACCTTACATGCAACAATAAACATGGATCGTATCTTGCAATAAGGAAGACCTGAACAAGTTGCGCCATTTTGTTTTTAAATTATTAACAGAACAATCAATCATTACATATAGCTTTCAAAAAAAGTGTTCAAATGTTGTCCAGTGTTTCCTGTATCAGTTGTTTCCTGTTAAATGTCGACATGTATATTATCCCAAAGCGTATGCAGTATTGCTCAATTTACAAATGTACTCCGAGTACAAGGCCAGTTTTACCACCACCTGCGGGTAAATTAAAGCCTTCATGTGATACCTTTAATCATTAAATCCCCCGATATAAATATGATTCACACCTATGAATTAGTGTAGATATATCCGCTGTGTTTACGATTAAGTGTCCAAACCGCTATGTACCGACCTGATTGTTTTCCTATTTTTCAGGAGATTACGGCATATATTCAGTTAGGTGAAACAGATAGGCGTTGTTTAATCTATGTTTATATCATGATTATATCAACTGGTTTCTTACGTGTTTATGTCGCACTGATAACGGATTTCTCTCCACAGAAGACAAACAAAACGTTCTTTCTATTTTAGCGACATCTTTTGTTTCACATTCTAACACGATTCGTTTGCAACGCGTGCTTTGATTGGATACGGACCATGTTTTAATCTGCGATAGAATCATGATCAATCGTGTTAAGGTCCTCCCATCGCACTTAAGCCACGCCCCGTTTCAAACCAAAACAATATGGCGTCAAGCTCGCCTCTTAGCGAAATCCCGCTGATAAGGCTAGCAGGCAACAGAACAGAAAGTAAACGACGGATGAAATGTATTTGTTGAATGAATTTATAAGTAAAATGTACTCATTCCTTCGTCTTACCTCCATTTATTACTGAAACGTTCATTCTATCCGTGTGAAGGCATATATTTAGATCCCAAATCAACAGAAGCATTTCACATGTGTCGTATGCATTTACACAAAACTCTTCACAAATCTATACAACATTTTGTCGATAAGCACAGATTGGTATGCATACTGACATGGAAATGTAAGAACTTGGTCAATACCAAGCCAAATATGTCGTATAAACTTCGGTAACAGGACGTTCACGAACAATCCAAATATTCCGCCTCGTCAACACAGATCGAGCGCTCGCCAGTATGGGCGGGGCCAAATGACCGACTTTTGAAAGCTTCTTACCGATTGGTCAGTCCGCTGCAGATTGACACGTCGCCAGTTCAGGTCACAAAGTATTCTTATACATGTACGTACTTTTGTACAAGGAAATACAATGCTTCTAAACATGTTAGCGTAGTATATTTGTTAAGGTGTGTTAGAATGGGGATAGTACGTAGTTTTTCGTGTCTATACTGGCGATTAGAACATGAACTTTGGTTTAAACTCTCGACCTATCGGTCTCGAGATCAAACCCAAATTTCATGTTCTAATAGCCAATATAGCCACTCAAAACAACGTACTATCCCCTAAATACAAGCGAATTATTTGTTCCATTGTGTTATCACTTCTTTTAAATGGAAAAATATAACCGACTTTATCTGAAACAGACCACTAAATTAGATACTCAATACGCGCGAATAATTCAATTTACTGTGAATTGAAACCTCATAGCAGGTGATGATATCGCATCTACCTCCGCATAAACAACCTGAATACGTGGTACATATAGTAAGTCATTGGCGCAGCACCCATGTGTGTTGTTTCAATTTACGCAACTATTTTCTGATTGTAAATCTATCAATAGAATGATCTGAAAATCGTCACAAGGCGATTTTTCCACACTTTTTGCCGGATAATGAAGGAAGGATGAACATTTA
This sequence comes from Mizuhopecten yessoensis, assembly GCF_002113885.1. Taxonomy (NCBI): domain Eukaryota; kingdom Metazoa; phylum Mollusca; class Bivalvia; order Pectinida; family Pectinidae; genus Mizuhopecten; species Mizuhopecten yessoensis. Next base: position 90,582 of record NW_018408860.1, on the reverse strand, counting down.
TATTTTTCCTGCGATTTCGATTTTTATCAACGATTATACTAAACGTTATTATTTAAAACAAATTCATTTATTAACCGAACGGTTAATCAATGTTATAAGGTGGAATACATTGCTAGGTGTCTTCGGCATGATATTTCAGTGAAATATCACTGTAAGATCGGCAAAATCCACTCCTTCCTCACTTAGGTGAACGGTCAACATTAAAACCAAAATTGAGGAGAACATGTCTTTTCATACTCTTGATTATTAGAAAACAATCAAAATAATTACCTATCGGATCAATTTAAAACTTTGAACTATCAATGTGATAGAAATGATATAAGAAAAAATTCCTCAACACATATTTGGCTTTCTTTAAATGTGATACATAAGAAAGAGGTATGGCGCATAAGGTACCCGTTTCCTATACCCTTTGAAGGGAAAAAAGTGTCGATATAGTAAGGTAAAGGCGAACATATCAAAGTCAGTTTTACACTAATACCAAAGGTCACAAAAGTAAATTCCCCCTCTTAAATGTTAAAATACGTTCAAAGGAAGTTAGAAGTTAGGGAAAATAGGGCTGGACAATATATCATCTGGAAAAGTCATTGGAGTACTGATAAAATGTACGGATCACATTACATACTCTCTTCCATGATTCTAAACAATATTTGTTCTTTCTCAAAGCTGTTAGCAGAAAGAAGTAGACATTTAGGACGATGTCTACGGTTCTAAAAGAGTTGATCACTTTCAGGTATTGGTTTCAAAAATATGCCATCTTGAATTTCATAAATATTTTGTCACGAGAATGAGACACTCTGATACAACATTTCGGAAATAAACATTTATATAAAGAAACAAAACTACTGCTATATGACATTAAACATGCAAATTGCAGTCCCGTAATATGGTAAGAGTTATGGACCGCATAATAAAAGTGGTCGTGGTTGTCTTGTGTCGTGCTTCGTTCGTTAACAAATGAACATATTCGACTCTTCAGATCCATTAAAGTGATTGACTTAAAACTTCGTGCATATGTTCTTATGGGGTTCTGGCTAAGTGATGTTTCTTTTCGTGGCGATCACTACGACCTCTGAGTGGACTCAGAAACGATGCTTACAATGGACATCAAACTTGGTGTAAATTATTTGTATGTGGCGAAGACTTAATATCGCCTAGGTTCCCTTGCGCTCTGCTCCGTACACTTTTGTGCACATGGCATAGACTGAGTGATCATGTTTGTAGACTAGAACCAAGCTAATAGAGGACTGTTCTACAGACATACTACATGTATATGCTTATCGCGAAGGCTGCTGGTTGTTGTTTGGAAACCAGAGCGAGAACTTATGACTTGTGTTTTGTTTTCATTTGGGTTTCAAGCTCTTTTAAGGGTCAAATATTGTAATCCTCTCTGAAAATGAATCCGATTTACAGTCTCTTTTTGCTCCCCTTTTAGCGAAGTCTTCCGCAGAACTTATTAATATCTTAATATTTCAATTTATTTTGATAATACAAGTCTCGCAATACTTTGGCCTATGCACGAAAAGCTATCGTAGCTCTACGTTATGAATAATATTAGTATTTGATTTTATTACGTGACCAGCTGGGTCAAAGTTACAGATACTTATGCAAATGTATAGTAAAAAAAATTCTCTACAATCCAGGTATTACGCTCACTGTCCTCTCAGCACTCATGGAATATGCCATAGCGAATTCAAATGCTTAGTATGCACCACCTTCTGGGCACCAATTTAATTAGCTAGCCGCGTGCCTTATGTTTCCCAGTGACATTTTACAGAGGTACAGAGAGCGAAAATGAGCATAAACCCTGGATTATCGAAGATGAGTTGCATTTGTTCTTAACCTTTTAGGTTGCACTTTTAAAACTCTGACGTGCCTTAAATGTCCAACATTATTATTTGCTCGATTTCGGCTATGTAGCCTTTTACAAACGAGTTCGACTATTTACTAGATCTTGAGACAAAGCTACTATTTTCATAGTCTTTAGGACAACCCATACAGTAATCATACTTCCAATAATACATCTGTCACACATGAAATCAAGTAAGAGAGTCTTTTCTATACTAGGCCATTACTCAGTCATTATCTGAAGAATGACACGAAAAAATAAATACATATACATTAATGATAAAAAAAAATAATGTTATAGCAAACAACCTTGTATAGACAACAAAATGCAGTGGTATACCAAATACTTTTATTACAAACGATAGAACAGTATAAGTATTACAATAATGGTTTGACGTTTTCAATTGAAATTCTGGTTTATCTTGCTCCACTTTACACACATTGACCATACTGATCGAATGTGTATGCCTGTTAAGACAATTATTTTACATAATATGTAAAATTTGAATACATAATCATCAGTCTTCGAATTGAATACGGGTTCCAATCATTTGTACGGTACAACAATCAGGTTTCATACAACCAGACTGCAAAGTGAAACGATAATTAAAACATAATATCATGACTTGAATTACAACTTTAACTGTAGTGATACAACCAATTTTACAAGCTATCAATACATTGACCTGTATTTCACATTGTCCAAAATACAAGATGTCGTTTACTGAAGCAAACAAACTCTATTTTGGCCGAAAGTCGTTTATTGTTATTTACTCATCAAATAAACGAATAGAAACAAGATTTTGTTTTGAATATTTTAACACCACTTAACACTTTGATAAGTTGATGCTATTATCCCGTCATCGACGTGGGTTTGTTCTCAATTATTGTATGGGTTATTAATACTGGGAGAAATCGAATATAAATGCGTTGAATTGATGAGTAATGATTTTCAGGAAAAATGAAATGCTTATTAAGTCCAATTGTAGGTACATGTATGCTACAACAACAACAACACCCATAAGTGCTAATCTCCCCTTACCTCTCACTCGGGCCAAGTCTCTCTTGTAAAATAACCATATGCGAAATCTTTTTGTAGAGTCTTAGACGTCAGATAAACAGATTTAACACATGCCTAGGCAAACTTACGATAGTAATACATCGTTTTGTCAGGTGTGTTTTCTGTCTGCTCGTATCACACATGTGCGATACAAGATCCTGTATCACCACAGTAGCCGGAACTACTTTTTAGAGGAATTCCCTCTACTGACACCGCTAAAACTATCCTGGTATTTGTATTCAACATAAACTTCCAAATATCGTCACTGTCGCGTACAACATCACATTCATCACCTCAAACGAAATACCGACGAATACTGCCATTGTTGACTTAGATGATGAAGACTTTATCTAGATTTCTTGACCTTCTGACCTTGGCGCGTGACGTCACTCAGACTCAGCGCGTGCTGTGACGTTGCGAGACTTTGGGAGAATTTTTAATGACCGACATTTAAACCTACATGAATACACGTAACTTTATGCCATTAAATGTGTTGCATTTGAATTATTCTTTGTTAATTTGTATTTAACCATTAATATTTAAAATGTTGTACACCCAAAGGAACAGTCAGTCTCAAAAAGTCTCTTATCATTCACCGGTCCTGTGAACCATGCAATGACTTTTTTTAAAGTCATGCAATGATATTTTTTTTAAGAATTTGTTTTCAATATCTCAGAATTATCAAAATAACACATTAATTATACAAAGAATATATTAAATAAAAATAAAAGAAATACATTATCATAAAAAAACACTAAGAGAATGCCTTTTTTTAATAAAACACAAGTTACTTATACAAAAAATCCTGGCATTGCGTCCATCTGTGTGCCGATGGAAAACGACAAAAAAAGGAAGAACAAAACATGTGCATTTAGTCAGATCAGATAAATTCTTAATTACCAAGGCTACAATAGGGTTTAGTCATGTGCCTATACATGTGGGATTATTGCCGTATTGTGTTTCTTGATATTCATTTTATAAAAGTATCATACAAATTAGGAATTATTCAATGAAATCATCACATTTTATTTTGTTAACTTTACAAGATTATGAATATATTCAGGAGAAATTTTGTTTATAATCTTAAAAACCTCACAACCCATTTCCTTCAGACGCCTTACATGAAGCCTGTCGCTGTTGGTAATACTGAGGAAGTGTCTGAAGGATGAGTTGTGATCATTATGAATAAACTTTAAAGCTCTTTCTTGTATCTTTTCTTTAGTCTTACAATGTTCATGGAACAAGAGTGTCAGACTAAAGGACAGTAGTTAAAATTTGAAACAATAAAAGAATTAAAAATTACAAGTCAACCTTGTTTGGTTCAAAAAAATCCCAAGATATGAGCTTCAAAGTTTAAAAAATAATCAAAATTCACACCTAAAAGTTTGATAACACTGCCAGGAACATTATCTATTTCGCCAATACTAAAGACTGTATAGCATCTACCGAACGTTTCCCTATACAAATGGTCTGGAAATTATCAGGATTTGCTTTCAACTGTTTTAATTTAAACCAGTCTATTAAATTATGACAGTCATTTTCAATATTATATTTTAAAGCATCTTGGTCTTTTTTTGATTCACTGACAGTGTTGTCTACATAATTATATAATTTACAGGATGTCACATATAAAAACATATCATTTACAAATACATTAAAAACCAAGGGTCCTAAAATAGAACCCTGGGGTACCCCTTCAGCACTTCCAGCCAGTCACCGCATTTGGTGCCAATTTTTACCTGCTGCATCCTGCTGCTCAGGTAGATGGACACCAGGTTAATTGAGGCCATAGGCCTCCAGCTTCCCGACCAAAAAGTGTATCGTAGCATGTACGTGTGTATGAAATAAACAATATTATAGAATAAAATGGATGAAATTTACATAAACATCATAATGCGTTCCAGAACACATATTTACTCGGGGTGTTTACTCAGGCCATAGGCCTCCAGCTTCCCGACCAACAAGTGTATCGTAGCCTATACGTGTGTATGAAATAAACAATATTATAGAGTAAATTAGATACAATTTACATAAACATCATGATGCGTTCCAGAACATATATTTACTCGTGGCGTTTATTTTGAATAAACAGTAAATTCAATTAAAACATTTGACGACACCAACGTTACATGACAGAATACAAACATATATAACTGTATGCTAAGTAACCAACACCTGAAACATGTCATATATTAATTAGAGATCAATTATATGTCACATGTGTTGTAACTTTGTTTTTTAATATTTCAACCATTATAAATTTCACTAAAACAGAAAACAAAATACATTCGTCTATGTCATTTTGTTATCGAGAATGAATCATAAGACTAAAAGACGTACTGGATTGAAAATGATTTAACAGTTCATTTCGTCTTACAGATTTCGTCAATCATATTGTGTTGCCTGCAGTCAGATCGTTCCCATTTCACTTTTCATATTATATTTATGAACATTTCAAAATTGACTTAAATGATTCTCTAAATACTTTCCCGACACAGAAACAAATAATACAATTCACATAGCTTATTGCAGAAAACACCTTTGACACAAACGATATTGAACGCATTAAAACAGTACTCGTGTCAATATAGCAAACACCAGTATAATTGAGACAACCTATCACAGCAAGGATGTTGTTAGGAATTTCTGCTAGCAACACAACCACAGTTATGAGTAGTGTCACAGTGTTGATAGTATCGAGCTGGTTATTTTGATTGTTTGGAATTTCAGATAAACATTGCTGCGTCGCTTTTTCTCTTGCTATCACTATACGGAGCCGGATACAGACACACAAATTATCAGTGTGGGAAGTATCTGTACCCCGACTGTCTGTAAAATTACCCCTACGCCCACGTTAATACCGTCATGCGATGCTACAACAATGTCTGAAAGCTGACTTGTTAATACACTCACAGAGATATCAGACTTCATCGGTACTTCAAAGGATGGGATATTCCATTTATACTGGATTATTGAACTATGCAAAAAAACATAAAACAGTACATGTACAAATCACAAAAGCAATTGGTCGTTTCAACGAATTTTTATGTGTTGGTCGTGATGCCAAAAATGGATACGAAATTACAAATAACCGCTGGGCAGCTAAAGCAGCGGAAATCCAAAGAAAAAGACCATGCATAATTGGTGTAAATACATATATTATAAACATGATCAGAATGCAGATCGTATACGGAACGAATGAAACATAGTTTCCTAAAATGATATAATAAATAACGACAGGCAAATACCCCAACGATCCTAAAATTTCAGCTATGGCTAAAGTGTACATAGCAACTTTGGTCGGCCGCATAATATTCGTTCTAACAATTGACAAAATCCAAAATATATTCAAAACAAAGACAAACAATGATAAGCATGGATATATATACTTGGTATAAAACCAATCCAGCTCATTATTTAAGAATTTCGTCATGTTGAAGACCTTTTCCTGGATTAAAAGGTAGCCAGAACATATGCCAAACCTTGAAGCGTTGGGTTGTTTACATGTGTTTTCCATAGTGAACAAGAACAATTCTGCAGTTGTCATTTCGCTATAATGAGTCATGTCTGTAAAGTTAGCAAAGAAATTGAAGCAACTAAGATGTCCCGTAGTCAGGAAATCGACATCGTTATAAGAGCACAATCCAAATGGTAATGCATATGAGTTGATACAGACGTCGTTGAAGCTAAGTACTGTGTCATTCTGCTCCACAAAACAGTACTGAGACAGGAACATAAATGTCAAGAGAATATCACAAAGAACCTGCCCTTTGTCTCCAAATTCTTCTTCTATTTCTTTCTTTACAATGTCACATATATAGTTGTGGGTGATTGAAATATCCCGGTGGTGTTTACAAAATTCACTACTGTTCACTAAACACTCGCTGTGTATCTCAAGTAAGGTGCTGTTCGATGAATTCATCATAGCTAATGACAGAGTAATTGTAACAAAGGAGTTTTAGCAAGCACAACTTGTAGTTTGTTAGATAACAATGTCCAATCCTGTTGTGTATTTCTATCGAATTGCTAGTTCCAATTTTGTTTTCCCGTGATGACGAGGATATTTTCTCCGTTTTACGTTATATTGACAAGAACGGTACTATCGGCTCGTCGACAAATGCTATGTGATTGCAACTTCTGGTATATATAGGATATTTACGGAAATAACCTGCAACACTGTTGGATATCGAATTGTGCTAAATGTAATCTAGCTATGGTCTAAATTCACAGTTTCAGGTTTGCTTTTAATTACTTGGCCGGAGTTTTGTTGACCACCAACAGCTAAGCTATAAGGTGACAGTACCAAGATGGTTCACCAAAACAACTATTTATTAAATCATCGAAATTTAGAGGATGGGTTATATTCAGGATTTTTTTGTTACCGTTTTTTGTTCGATGCCACTACCCAAAATGGATCAAGGCTTAAATTTTGCAATTTTACACTCCATAGGCCTGTAATGATAGCCGTTCAAACGGATGGAAATAATAGAATTGACAGTATTGTGGGATCAATTTCGAGTCATTGTATATCACAAGTGCATCGAAGCTCGTCGTTTACCTTTTATCTATTGAAACAAGTATGAACACATGCCATATTTACTATATGCAGATAAAAACGCTGGCTTTAATACTCGGTTGTCGAGATGCAGATCTGGTCACCCAGTAAGAGAGATCGCTTTACAAGTTTTCTGGCGTGGCATTACCTTTATGCTAAAACAAACTGGAATATGTTGTATTTATTGTTGTGTGTATACATTTTCCAGAATTTCGAACATAATCTCTAACATTAGGCTTATTTTGTTCCAGCATACATGCAATTTATGTATTACTTTGTTCAATGATAGATATGCCTTGTAAGTAGGTTTGCTCAAGCTGATACATGCATAAAAATAGACAGGGGAATAGTTCAAACTATATACTTTTTTTGTAAAAGCTGTAATTAATTTTAAACTGAGTCAATTATACATGTAAGTTACTTTCAGTGCTGTGTCAATTATTGTTAAACGTCTCGCCTTTATATGTGTAATAATTATGAAAGCCTTTGTGGAACAATATACTGAATGCAGGCTGTGGTTAGTCCTTCAATGTCGAATTCAGATAAATCGAAGATGTGTTGCTCTGAACAACAAGACATTTATAGACCATATCGATCGTATGTACGCCCAAGAGCTTGAAATTAAGGACAACACAGACTTCTCTGCTCCAGCCACTTTTCTCGATCCTTACTTTTAACATGGCCAACAGGGGCGGCGTAACCCTTAACTGAATGATAAGCGGGACAATTACGACTTCCTTTTCTGCTTACCCTGTCAAAGGTGTATACCTGTCGCAGTTGGTGCGGTACTCAAGATTCCTCCTCGAACTTCATGACTTATGCGATATATGCCGATTGCTGAAGGACAAACGTACGATACAGGGTTTCAAAAGATGCATGTTGATGAAGACGTACGACACGTTTTATGGTCGCCTTTAGGATTTTGCAGGAACATTCTTTATGTGATATGAGGATGGACATTTTTTAGTATGCTCATAAGAGTGAATTGAGGTTTTGTTTAGTTACCCGAGTTCTCGAGATTAGGATCTAAAAATACTTAGATTCAACTTTGATTACATGCCGGGTGTCGTCGATGAAGCAGGAGACTCTTACTCTTACCCTTCCGGAACACCGGGTCTTAATTCCCCTCTACCTTTCTAAGTATCTCGGTGTACATCTTCCCTTTGTTCATATTTTGCATTAGAACTATTGATTTTGAGTTGACACTTCGTTAATCTCTTGTTGTTTTGGATTATCTGTGACTGTTCTTTTCGCATGTTACAAGGTAAATTGACCTGTTATATATATTTTGCCTCATTTTAGTGATAGTTGTAATCAACGTTTCCCTCTAACATAAGGTATACAGCTTTGAATTAACAATGCATTCTGCTTTATCTGTGATCTTATTTTAAATCTCTATCATAACTGTCTACTATTACAGAAGATTAACGCCAATCTAATGAATTCGAAACTCTTTATATATCGCACCAAACACTTAGAGTAGATCTGCTAAGCCGAACGTCACACATACGGGTATTAAACAACACAACAACACAGCACGGATACGGCATACGATCGAGGTGACATTCCCAGATACGGCATATCATTCATTCATGTTACTACAATATACATCAATGTTACTGGTGTTGTATATTTTATTCAATCTCTTGTTATGTTTATCTTGAATACACTGTTATTTAAGTTATACTTTTAAAACAAACACATTTATAGATCATGTGAATGTGATATATTCCAGTATTGTTATTGTATACTCTTATTTATTATTTTATCATTCTGTTGTCAAGTATTATTATTTCGCGATCGGAGCTATCGGCAACTAAAAATCTAATTTAAAGTGTGCGATTGTAGCTACTGAAAGTGAAGATTTTGGTTGTTAGTGCGTGATTGGAACTTCTACAAAGTTAAGATAAGGCGTTTTAGTCAGCTAAACTATTGGAACGTGAAGATTTGACAATTTTGTTTGCGTTCGGAGCTTCTCTGAACGTGGAGATGTGAAGTATGATATCTGCTTAAGTTATTTAAGCTACTGGTACATGTACCAGTCGATACCAGGACAAAGTCTGAACACCATAATACTTTCCAGCATAAAGCCAATATCTAAACTCACAATTTATTTGTCAGCACACAGACAATATCCAAACCCCCAAAATACTTGTCAGTACAGAGATTATCTGCACAAAGACAATATCTAAACTCACAATTTATTTGTCAGCACACATACAATATCCAAACTCCCAAAATACTTGTCAGTACAGAGAATATCGGCACAAAGACAATATCCAAACCCCAAAAATACTTGTCAGTACAGAGAATATCGGCACAAAGACAATATCTAAACTCACAATTTATTTGTCAGCACACATACAATATCAAAACTCCCAAAATACTTCTCAGTACAGAGAATATCGGCACAAAGACAATATCTAAACTCACAATTTATTTTTCAGCACACATACAATATCCAAACTCCCAAAATACTTGTCAGTACAGAGAATATCGACACAAAGAAAATATCTAAACTCACAAAAATGTTTGTCAGTACAAAGACAATATCTAAACTCACAGAATACTTGTCAGCACAAGGCCAATATCTGCACTCACAAAATACTTGTCAACGCAAAAACAATATCCGAATTCACAAATTACTAGTCAGCACAAAGACAATATCTGAATTCAGTTAAGTACTATTAAAGATCGGAACAAAATCTCGGACCGAATTCTTGAAATTGTTTTCATTATCAAACTCAAGGTTCTATGCTCAAGTTAAATTTATTGTACCCGTACTAACAAAAGATGACATTCTATCAATGACTTGGAAGAATTGTGTATTGACTTAATCTGAATACTGTTTTCATTATTCAAGCTTGACGTTTGATCGTCCTACATTATTTGAGCAAGTTATAAGAAAAGTAGCTTAACCACAACATCCATGATTGAGCATGAAAAACGTTTTCCTGAAAACGGATCCAAACTCAACACAATTCCAGACAATACCAGGAAAAAAATGTCTGAACTCAATATGAATACAAAGAGACAATGACAAACAGAACCTTACATGCAACAATAAACATGAATCGTATCTTGCAAGAAGAAAGACCTGAACAAGTTGTGCCATTTTGTTTTTAAATTATTAACAGAACAATCAATCATTACATATAGCTTTCAAAAAAAGTGTTCAAATGTTGTCCAGTGTTTCCTGTATCAGTTGTTTCCTGTTAAATGTCGACATTTATATTATCCCAAAGCGTAATGCACTATTGCTCAATTTACAAATGTACTCCGAGTACAGGGCTAGTTTTACCACCACCTGTGGGTAAATTAAATCCTTCATGTGATACCTTTAATCATCAAATCCCCCGATATAAATATGATTCACACCTATGAATTAGTGTAGATATATCCGCTGTGTTTACGATTAAATGTCCAAACCGCTATGTACCGACCTGATTGTTTTCCTATTTTTCAGGAGATTACGGCATATATTCAGTTCGGTGAAATAGACAGGCATTGTTTAATCTTTGTTTATATCATACTTATATCAACCGGTTTCTCACGTGTTCATGTCGCACTGTCATGATTTTTTCCTGAAATTTCGATTTCTATTATGAATACGTGGTACATGTAGTTAATCATTGGCGCAGCAACCCATGTGTGTTGTTACAATGTACGCAGCTATTTTCTGGTTGTAAATCTATCAATAGAATGATCTGAAAATCGTCACTAAGCGACTTTTCAAGGCTTGCAAATTTTTACCGGAGAAATAAAGGAGGATGAACATTTATATTTTTTCTGCAATTTTGATTTCTTTAACCGATTATACTAACTAAATAATTTAAACCAAATTCATTTATTAACTGAACGGTTCATCTATGTAACAGGGTGGAATGTTTTACGGGGTTTCTTCGGCATGATATTTCAGTGAAAAAGCACTATAAGATCGGCAGAATTCACTGCTTCCTCACCTAGGTGAACGGTCAACATTAAAACCAAAATTGAGGAGAATATGTCTTTTCATTCCCTTAACGATTATCAAACAATGAAAATGATTGCCTTTCGGATCAATTAAAAAATGTAAAATGTAAACGTTGTAACGAATTGAGCATGGGAAATGATTAGTATGTCAAGATCTACAAAAGTACACTATAGATTTGCCAATTATTTGCACTGCAAACATTCCGTTTAACAATTTGAACTATAAATGTGATAGAAATGATATAAGATAAATTACCTCAACACACAGTTGGCTTACTTTAAATGAGATACTTATGTAAGAGGTATGGCGCATAAGGTACGCTGGTCGGAGTGTTCCGGTTTGCCCCACTTTTGAAGAGGAAAGATGTGAATTTACCCTCTTAAATGTAAAAATATTCTTAAAGGAAGATAGAAGTAAGGGGAAATTAGGCTGGACACTATATCATCTGAAAAATACATTGGAGTATTGATAGATAGAGATATGGTTTGTTCGTCTGATATTAAACAGCAGTTAACAAGGGAAATAGCATTAAGAGGCTTAATTTACAACCCTTCGAACATTTGGATGAATTAGCGTTTAAACAGCTGTTCAAAGCGTTGCAATGTACACACATGGAATGCACGGCAAGTACATGGAACTCATACGAAGCGAAAAACACTGAAACAACTGAAAAAGTACAGCGAAGAGCAACAAAACTACACATATAATACATTGTACCTGGTCTGATAGATCTCTCACACAACGACCGTCTCATAAACAATTTCCAACACTAACATACCAAAGAATGAGAGGAGATATAATTAACGTCTCTAAGATCAACAACGTAACTGCTGCCATCTGAGATTAATATTCAACATCGAGACCGAGAGGTCATATACAAAAACTAAAGAAAAAACTCATGTAAATTCGGTATTAGGAAACATTCCATAGGCTACAGTACTGTTGATATATGGAATAGTCGTCAACAGTTAGAAACATTGAAATTAGTTTGAACAATCATTGGAAACATCGTTAGCTGAAATTGAATCACCTAGTTATCTTAAAATCTACTGCGGTGAGTGATTTCTCAATCAACTTTTAATTTTATATGATATGGACATAGAGGCAATTAATTGGCTGCGTCCATCGTCTATCCTAAACAATCCGAATAAGAAATAACTTTTATATATCGTTAAAGGTGTTGTACATACATGTATGTAATATAAATAACATCACAAAGATAGCAAATATAGTCTACGAACTATATAAATAAGAATAATAATGAACAATGTATCGTACATGTCAGCTTTTTGATACAATACAGCCACGCGATAAATTAATTTGATATGTATTTGTTTTTAATACAATATTTGTCCCCTTAATCTCAATAATCTTATTACACTAAACTAGCAACTGCAGGTGATTAGGTAAAAGAACACAATTGTATTCTCTAGGATTCGTGCTCGATCTTCGATCTTAGCATCACCAAGCAGACCGTCCAACTGCCTGAGCTGATAATCCTGATGATGATATTTGATCTTATTTTGATTTTCAGTTTCCGGTAACAGCAGAATCATGTTCATCTTTTCGAGAATAGGCAATTACTTTTTAAATAAATTATACTAAACAAAAAAAGAAACGTACAATACCCACATCCCAGGAGCGGTCGTCCGCGTGTAACGAACGCACGACAAGACAGGGCGATTCGATTGTCGCACTTGCGCAACAGATTCAAGACTACTGTAGAGACGGAAGAAAAAGGGGTATATCGCAGACGCGGTGAGCGTTTCGCCGACGCATGCGTGGTTGAACGCGATAGATTAGGTGGGGCTTCTGTAATGGTTTGGGGAGGCATCTCCCATGGAGTAAAATCCCCCTTAGTGGTCCTGGATCAAAACCTCAATGCCGTTCGCTACAGAGACCAGATCCTCCAACCACATGTCCTTCCACTTCTCAGACGCCATAACCTAATGTTGCCAGGTTCTGTCGTGATTTTCTCACGGCAAACAACGTTCAGCCTCTGGAATGGCCCCCATATAGGCCCGACATGTCTCCCATTGAGCATCTGTTGGATGAGCTGGACAGGCGTTTTAGGAAACGTCAAAAAAAAAAACTACATGTAACCGCGCCCAGTTGATCGCAGCATTATTACAAGAATGGAACAACATTCCATTCAGGCGAATAAATGTTCACATGAATTCAATGCAAAGGAGATTCCGCGTTTCTTTTTTTGTTCAGTATATTAAGATCAACAGCCTCAATGTTTGTACCTGCATTCGTTCTGTGTAAAAAAACCACTGTGATATATCAGTATCTACCGTGACGAAAACTATCTCAATATTCATAGCTGGTAAGTTCAAGTTTAACAAAGCGCCTGTAGTGTCTTTCGCGAAATAGATTTCTTATAGATGGTTATAATAGATAATACAGAAAGTGATAATAAAACTACATTTTAGAGAAATGTAAGATACATGAATCCTGTATGACACTAAATTAAAATATTATAATGATATTGAGCGCTACAATGTACGGATCACATTACACACTCTCGTCCATGTTTTTAAACAAAAATGTTCTTTTTCCAAGCTGTAAGCAGAAAAAAGTAGACATTGAGGACGCTTTCTCCAGTTCTGATTGAGTTGATCACTTTCAAATATTGCTTTTAAGAATAACACATCTTGAATTTCATTAATATCTTTTTAACTAGAATGAGACAACATTGCGGCAATTGACATTTATATAAAAGAAATAAAAACTATTGCTTTATGACATTAAACAAGCAAATTGTGGTCTCGAATATGGTTAGAGGTATGGCCCAGAGAATAAAAGTAATAAATAATAAAGCATTCTTGTCTGATGTATTCGACTTACAGAACTTAACCATCCGTCTTTGTCTGTTGTCGTGCTTCGTTCACTAACAAATACACATAAATGACTCTTCAGATCTATTGAAGCGATTGACTTAAAACTTCGTGCAGATGTTTCTTATGGGATTCTGACTAAGTGATGATACTTTTTGAGGTGATCAAAAATGCAAGATTTTCACTACGACCTCTGTATGGCTTAAATATTTTAAACTTCTCAGAAACGATGCTTACAATGGACATCAAACTTGGTGTAAATTATCTGTATGTGGCGCAGACTTAATATCGCCTAGGTTTCCTTGCGCTCTGCTCCGTACACCTTTGTGCACATGGCATAGACTGAGTGATCATGTTTGTAGACAAGAACCAAGCTATAAGAGGACTGTTCTACATACATACTACATGTATATGCTTATCGTGCAGGCCGCTGGGTGTTGTTTGGAAACCAGGGACAAGAACTTTTGACTTGTGTTATGTTTTCATTTGGGTTTCAAGCTCTTTTAAGGGTCAAATATTTTAATCCTCTCTGAAAATGATTCCGAATTACAGTCTCTTTTTGCTCCCCTTTTAGCGAAGTCTTCCGCAGAACTTATTAATATCTGAATATTTCAATTTATTTTGATAATACAAGTCTCGCAATACTTTGGCCTTTGCACGAAAAGCTATCGTAGCTTTACGTTATGAATAATATTAATATTTCATTTTTTACTTGACCAGCTGGGTCAAAGTTACAGATACTTATGCAAATGTATAGTAAAAACAATTCTCTACAATCCAGGTATTACGCTCACTGTCCTCTCGGCACTCAGGGAATATGTCATAGCGTATTCAAATGCTTAGTATGCATCACCTTGTGGATTGGACAAGGATATTAGTATGATCCCTTGATGTACATATGTGAATATGTCGGTCGCGTAACGGTAAAATTGGCTGGCTTTGAAGTCGGATGACGCACCTCTGTATTGTTCAAAGGACAGATATCACCTACCAATTGATCAGGTTGGGTTTTTTATTTAACCTGGGCACCAATTTAATTAGCTAACCGCGTGCCTTTTATTTTCCAATGACATATTACAGGGGTACAGAGAGCGAAAAATGAACGTAAACCCTGGATTATCGAGGATGAGTTACATTTGTTCTGGAAACTGATGAACGTCCTTTCTGCAATGTATCAATAGACTCTTAACCTTTTAGATTGCACGTTTAAAACTCTGACGTGCCTTAAATGTCCAACATTATTGTTTGCTCGATTTCGGCTAGCTAGCGTTTTACAAACGAGTTCGACTATTTACTAGATCTTGAGACAAAGCTACTATTTTCATAGTCTTTAGGACAACCCATACAGTAAGCATACTTCCAATAATACATCTGTCACACATGAAATCAAGTAAGAGAGTCTTTTCTATACTAGGCCATTACTCAGTCATTTCCTGAAGAATGACACGAAAAAATAAATACATATACATTAATGATAAAAAAAATTTTTTTATAGCAAACAACCTTGTATAGACAACAAAATGCAGTGGTATACCAAATACTTTTATTACAAACGATAGAACAGTATAAGTATTACAATAATGGTTTGACGTTTTCAATTGAACTACTGGTTTATCTTGCTCCACTTTACAAACATTGACCATACTGATCGAATGTGTATGCCTGTTAAGACAATTATTTTACATGATATGTAAAATTTTGATATACAATCATCAGTCATCGAATTGAATATGGGTTCCAATCACTTTGGTGTTTATTTTGAATAAACCGTATTTTCAATTAAAACATGTGAAGACACCAACGTTACATGACAGAATACAAACATATATAACTATATGCTAACTAACCAACACCTGAAACATGTCATATATCAATTAGAGATCAATTATATGTCACATGTGTTGTAACTGTTTTTTAATATTTCAACCATTATAAATTTCACTAAAACAGAAAACAAAATACAACAACATTCGTCTATGTCATTTTGTTATCAAGAATGAATCTTAAGACAAAAAGACGAACTTGATTGAGAGCGATTTAACAGTTCATTTCGTCTTACAGATTTCGTCAATCATATTGCGTTGCCTGCAGTCAGATCGTTACCATTTTCACTTTTCATATTATATTTTTGAACATTTCAAAATTGACTTAAACGATTCCCTAAATACTTTCCCAACACAGAAACAAATAATACAATTCACATAGCTTATTGCAGAAAACACCTTTGACACAAACGATATTGAACGCATTAAAACAGTATTCGTGTCAATATAGCAAACACCAGTATAATTGAGACAAGATATCACAGCAAGGATGTTATTAGGTATTTCTGCTAACAACACAACAACAGTTATGACTAGTGTCACAGTGTTGATAATATCGAGCTGGTTATTATGATTGTTTGGAATTTCAGATAAAATATTTCGCATCGCTTTTTCTCTTGCTATCACTATACGGAGCCGGATACAGACACACACCATTATCAGTGTGGGAAGTATCTGTACCCCGACTGTCTGTAATATCACCCCTACGCCCACCTTAATACCGTCATGCGATGCTACAACAATGTCTGGAAGCTGACTTGTTAATACACTCACAGAGATATCAGATTTCATCGGTACTTCCAAGGATGGGATATTCCATATATACTGGATAAGGGAACTATGCAAAAAACATAAAACAGTACATGTACAAATTACGAAAGCAATTGGTCGTTTCAACGAGTTTTTATGAGTTGGTTGTGATGCCAAAAACGGATACGAAATTACAAATAACCGCTGGGCAGCTAATCCAGCGGAAATCCAAAGAAACAGACCATGCATAATTGGTGTAAATACATATACTATAAACATGATCAGAATGCAGATCGTATACGGAACGAATGAAACATAGTTTCCTAAAATGATATAATAAATAACCACAGGCAAATATCCTAATGATCCTAAAATTTCAGCTATTGCTAAAGTGTACATAGCAACTTTGGTCGGCCGCATAATATTCGTTCTAACGATTGACAAAATCCAAAATATATTCAAAACAAAGACAAATGATGATAAGCATGGATATAGATATTTGGTGTAAAACCAATCCAGTTCATTATTTAGAAATTCTGTCATGTTAAAGACCTTTTCCTGGATGAAAAGGTAGCCAGAACAGATGCCAAACCTTGAAGCGTTGGGTTGTTTACATGTGTTTTCCATAGTGAACCATAACAATTCTGCAGTTGTCATTTCGCTATAATGAGTCATGTCTGTAAAGTTAGCAAAGAAATTGAAGCAACTAAGATGTCCCGTAGTCAGGAAATCGACATCGTTGTTGTAAGAGCACAATCCAAATGGTAATGCATATGAGTTGATACAGACGTCGTTGAAGCTAAGAACTGTGACATTTTGCTCCACAAAACAGTACTGAGACAGGAAAATAAATGTCAAGAGAGTATCACAAAGAACCTGATCTTTGTCTCCAAATTCTTCTCCTATTTCTTTCTTTACAAAGTCACATATATAGTTGTTGGTGATTGAAAGATCCCGGTGGTATTTACAAAACTCACTACTGTTCACTAAACACTCACTGTGTATCTCAAGTAAGGTGCTGTTTGATGACGTGAAGCTCGATGAATCCATTATAGCAAATAATTGTAACAAAGGAGTTTTAGCAAGCACAATTTGTAGTTTGTTAGATAACAATGTCCAATCCAGTTGTGTATTTCTATGGAATTGCTAGTTCCGATTTAGTTTTCCCGTGATGACCAGGATATTTTCTCCGTTTTACGTTATATTGACAAGAACGGTACTAACGGCTCGTCGACAAATGCTATGTGATTGCAACTTTTGGTATATATAAGATATTTACGGAAATAATCTGCAACACTGTTGGATATCGAATTGTGCTAAATGTAATCTATGGTCTAAATTCACAGTTTCTGGTTTGTTGTTAATTACTTGGACGCAGTTTTGTTGACCATCAGCAGCTCAGCTATATGGTGACAGTACAGAAAATGATTCAGTAAACAATTATTTATAATATCATTGAAAAGTTATAGGATACACATGTAGATACTATCAAATCTTTTTTGTTTGATGCCAGTACCCAAAACGGATCAAGGCATAAATTTTGCATTTTATACACTCCAAGTTTAAGAGTGCGTCTAGTGATTTTAGACATGTTTTAACGCAGAATGAAACATTCGTAACACTACAGATAACAGGAAATATATGCATTAACAGTACTGGGTGATACGTATCGAGTCACTGTATATCACAATTAAACTGAAGTTCGTCGGTTACTTTTTCTCTATCGAAATAAATATGAACAAATGCCATATTTACCATATTTAGAAAAAACCGCTGACTTTGTTACTCGGTTGTCGACGTGCAGATCTGATCACTCAGTAATAGAGATCGCTTTACAAGTTTTCTTGTTTTGCATTGCCTTTATACACTTGACTTTTTTATTCATTGTTGTGTGTATACATTTTCCAGAATTTCAAACATAATCTCTAATATTAGGCTAGCTTTGCTTCAGCATACATGTAATATATGTACTGCTTTCTTGTCAATGAATCTATTGAAGTCCTTTATGTTTTGATAAATAATAATAACTTGAGGTTCTTATTTACCGCTTTATCAAAACCTAGTTCGTAGGTCGTCTCAAAGCGGGTCACAAATTATTATCCGTGATTATATGGCCTTTGCAACCAACCAATATATTTTTCAGCTCCCTGGGGAGCATACAGCCTGCCATTTCGGCGCTAACAGCTAGCATTCAACAATTTTAGCACTGCCCAACCACGTACTCATTTAACTTTACAGCTGAGTAGACTGGAACAAGCGGAGTAAAGTATCTTGCTCAAAGATACAACACAGAGCCTTGCCGTGATTCGAACCCGCAACCCTTCGGTCACGAGCCCGGCGTCCTACCACTTCACTACCGTGCCTCCATAATAGATAGGACCTAGTATGTAGGCTTGCTCAAGCTGATATATAAATATAAAAAAAAATTCTTGACTAATTGTCAGTCCCCTCTAATATATAAGTGTTAATTTGTAAAATTGTCTCCTATTATCTTCATTTCATTAAAGACTATAAAAGATATTATGGCTGACTCAAGATTTGTGGTACACTATTAAATCCTGGTCAAGTCTTCATTAGTTTGCATGCTACACGTTAAAAAGGGAATACCTGTCTTGGTATTACACTTTGTTGATTACCTTATAGAGTTTACAAACGGTTTAAGTGTTTACTTCAAAATATCATTTAAGATTCAATTATTGCTTTTATTTCATTTCAGTAATAGGATGACATAGGATGAACAATGCATATCGTCAGAGTGTACATAGGGAACAATCAGTAAAGCTTGAACAACAGAGGTTCTCATCCGGCATATACAGTAGCAATGATCAGAAGAAGTATTTCCCTCTAACTATTTCAACTATTCACTGTATCCCGATTTCAGCCTACATCTAAAGCAATATTTCAACGAAACAAATATTTTAAACTATCATATTGTTCACATTTAATGACAGTGACAGTTTGATTGACACTACGCATTAACTGGTTGTTCACGTATACACGTGTGTATACAAATAAACTATATATCCTGGTGTTTGTTACTTTCTAAGTGATCTACGTTCGCGAATTTTAATTTTTAGAAAACCAAATTGAATGAAAGTTTGTGCGTTCCGTGTCTACGTGCTCTAATACTACACTCAGAATAAAAAGCTGTTTGGGGTATTATAAGTATACATGTATTCCGTCTTTGCGTATTGCAGAGTTATCTTCTCTTGGGAGCCGGCATTGATTGGTACGTCATTGGTTTATGTGAGAAAATTACGTCGTTTTCTCAAAAATTGATGACGTTACTCTCACAAACAAGTGACGTAACAATGAATACCTGCTCCCAAGAGAAGATAACTCTGCAATGCGCAAAGACGGAATACATATGTGAGGAATATATGAGCAGATTTCAGAACATTACAATAGATTACATTGCAAATGTCTTCAATTATAGGCCTCAATTTGGCTTGTTCTGATTGGTCAATAAGCAAACTGATCAAGTGATTAGTCGAATATGTCAAACCGAATAAACTCGATTTGCTGTTGAAAGTCGAACTTAACCACTTAAAGTTCGTTTTATATAAAAGCGGTTTGCACCAGATCGAACGATAGCTAAAGATGGTGGTTTTGACAGATAATTAGACTAAAACACAGAAAGAGTAAAATATTCTTACATGCCCAGGAGAGTTAAGATTATAGAAAATCTATCCTAATGGTTTTTCAAATTTAAGAAAAACCAGCAGCTTGCTGAGGCATTTTTGTTTCACAAATTTGCAAATTTTGAAGGTGATTTTTTCCTATCCAACACCTCTGGGCATATAGGAGAGTTGTTTTATATCATTCAATCATCAAAATTAGCTCAGAAACACAAAATAAACTGTCACAATGACCGAACCGGAATATTTCCGATTCATTGATGTCACGAAATTGTGATTTCACGCACAGGGAAATGTTGGTAGATAGAAGTGTATTACGTCACTTTCGTACACACAAGGTTGAGAGGAAAATGACCAAGTCGGATTAAATACTAGGTTAGAAATGCTTCGATAATTGCTATGCAGAGTAACATCTGAAGTGGATTTTTCTATGATGGACGCATCTATGATCAATAACGATTTTATGGTTGTGGGAGAATTTAATTTGGAATGAAGATGCAATATCGTGACTTGCTATAAATTTCAATTAATGATGTGCGGTTCAGTACCCAATCATACAGCAAGCTTTAACAAAAGTACAAGATGAAAAACAGTAATACCACAGTATGAATTGAAATAGGCCGTTTATTACAAAAACGACGTAAAATAAATTCATGTACATTAATGGAAAACATGTTACGTCGTTTATTCCAAAAACAACCTAAAATAAAAACATGTATACAAAACATGCCACATTATATTGATCTGAATACATATAAGAATTATGCCCAATGAAAACAATTATGAGACTATTAGATGAGGGGGGCAAAAAACATGTATACAAAAACTGTCACGTCGTGTATGCTAAAAACAACGTAAAATAAAACCACGTATACAAAACATGTCACTTATAAACCGTTCCTATTACATGTCGCAAAAGGAAACGCGAGGCCAAGCGAAGAAGTCCTCCGCATATAAAAATAGTAACCCACATCATAAATGTAATTAGATTAACTTCGTATTTAATTGTGTTTTTTTACTAAGTTATTATACTTTCCTGAATTTGACGGAATTCACTATTACAGGTGTGATATGTTAGGAAGGAAAGGCTTTTATCTTATTTCAATGTGTGTATAATTGAACTGTTCCGGGCATCAGAGAAGAGGAATGGCCATAGGTGAAACCAAGACGAGGTGTATCAATTCATCGTTTGTTTGACAACAAAACATTCGAAGACATATAAAATGTTATCTTATTTGCAAGTAAAGTGAGTGTCCATAAAGAAGAGTTTTCTGTATATCAGTGCATGGCGCCATATTCAAGTATATAGATTGTCGCCAAAATTGTATTATAAAATCATTTTTTGTTTGTCAACTGCAAAGAGACCACATTATCAGTAGGACATCAGTACGAGTTTAGCAGATTATTAAAAACAGAACGCCTATCAATTCCCTTACATTAAAACTCTACCGTTAATCTTTTGAAATTTAAGAACAATCACGCCGATATATACCGGTTTTATAAACGCATTCGTAAACAATGCGGATAAGTCTACACTAATTCGTAGCTGTGAGTCAGGGATTTGTTGATGACATGTATCACATGTATCCAGCCTTTTGCCCGATGCTCAGAGCGTGTAAATTGAGACACATTTCATCACACATTGGAATGAGTGTCAATATCTTGACAGACGGGATTAACCGGAAATAGTTTTAACATACAAAACTACAAAGGCTTGTACCTATAGTAAGGCAATATCGATGGATCGATTTTTGTTTTGTTTCTTATCTTCTCAAAAGCTATAACAAATGAATAACCGCAGACAAGTGGATTAATTTGCTCCGGATTCCTCCACTGCCATACGTCTTCACTTGTATTGTCATTTATTAGGATCTTGTAGTTGTCTCTTTGCAATAACATTAGCGTTTTAGCCGAATGTTGACTGGAATTTTGTTGAGCTTGTGTGTGTATTTTGACATCCTGTTTAAGCGATTTGTTGAATTATACAGAGTGTCAGATAAGACATGTTTTACAATTAAACCAGTTAGAAAAAATAAATTTAATATGAGTACCATAAGGAAACTTATTGGTGCGCTCGAGTAATGCTTGCAGAGTTAACAATTACTGTAAAAGTAACTATTGTTTGTATTGTTTTCAGTAAAGGCAATGGTTTGTGATATTAGGAATAAAAGAAATAAAACATCGACGCATTTCGGCAATAACAAGTTAAAATTTAGTCATCACCTGTTCTATAAAAGAAACCAGAACTTCACATTTCCGTTATGTATATTGTACCGCTCATAGTATCGCTGCCTTACCGAGCGATACTAAATATTGACTTTACTCATATAACCAAGATATATATTTGTGTTTATAAGAAAAACACAATATCAATAAATTGCACGTTTCATTTATCAACATCTGACATGCCGTAGCTGGCCGTTTCATCACAATCTGTATGGCATGTAAGGGAGGTGTTGTTGTATTGGCTAAATCCCATTTGTGTGACGTTCGGCTTATCAGATCTACAGTAAGTGTTTGGTGCGATATACAAAGGGTTTCGAATTCATCACACTGGCGTTAATCTTCTGTAACAGAAGACAGTTATCCATCAAGGTTTTAAATAATAAACTCACAGATAAATCAGATTACAATATTAATTCGTAGGTGTGTGCGTCAGAGCGCTACCTTGATTTCAGTTGTCATTAAAATGATGCCTAACGTATATAAACTACCACAGTGTATTAACGAAGTTCATAGACAATCAAAAATAAATACCCATACGATATACAAAATACCACGAAGATCAAAGTTCAGTTTTTATGAAAATTGATTTGTCCATTGTATGTATGTGTATGTCAGCAAAACGTTCTGTTTTTTTCTAAAAACGTACACTTTCTTTATACTTTTACACACTAATATGTTAAAGTTGTACACACTAAAAAAACAGATCTCCAAGCATACCAATATCTCCGTAACAAAAATAGTTTATCTTCACATTCGACCAAGGTTTAATGACCAATTCCTCAAGAATACACTTTCGAACTGAGAGGCTAACATATACATTCCCCTCTGACGAGAAAAAATGAAAGCTGTCTCGTTTTTCACTTAAATACATCTCCTGATATTTATGATAAAGGCTGTAGTTCTTCGACTATATATCCAGCTATATGGCCAGGTTTCTTTGATAAACGGGAAAAAAACCCCGAAAACGCGTTGTAATGTACAACAGTCAATTACATAACAGTAAAGGTGTTCCGATTACTTTTATTTGAACGACATTTGTTAATTATAAATTTGATACCAAAAATATTCCGCATATGATTCATTCAGTTATTTTTTACCGCAGTAAGAAATAAAACCTAAGTAACATATTTTTTTGTATTTTAATCAACGATTATAAAAAATAAAACCAATAAATAAGAAAAACAGTCGATGCGTCCATTGCATTGTCATAAAGTTATTTTTGACATGAAACACATAACGCTAAGGGTATAGTCGAATCGATTCGAATCTACATGTTGCATTTGCGTAACAGGTCTTTCGTCGTATTGCGGTACATATTGCATAAGTCATTGAAACATCTCACAAAAACATTTTACTGGTTTTGTTAAATAAACCCTGTAAACAAACAAAAATGATTTCAAGACACACTTATGTGATCGCACCTTTTAAATGTGTATTAGATACAGTATATTAGCACTAACGTATACTGTACCATCTGACTCATTGTTGATGCTGGGAGCCAAACTGGTGGAAATCCACATGTAAACAACCCAACGCTTCAAGGATTGGCATATTTTCTGGCTACCTGATCTTCCAGTAAAAGGTCTTTAACATGACAAAATTTCTAAATAATGAACTAGATTGGTTTAACACTAAATATCTATATCTATGTTTATCATTATTTGTCTTTGTTTTGAATATATTTTGGATTTTTTCGATCGTTAGAGCGAATATTATGCGGCCGACCAAAGTTGCTATGTATACTTCAGCCGTAACTGAAATTTTAGGATCATTGGGATATTTGCCTGTGGTTATTTATTATATCATTTTAGGAAATTATGTTTCATTCGTTCCGTATACGGTCTGTATCCTGATAATGTTTATATTATATGTATGTACACCAATCATGCATGGTCTATTTCTTTGGATTTCCGCTGGTTTAGCTGCCCAGCGGTTATTTGTAATTTCGTATCCGTTTTTGGCATCACAACCAACACACCAAAATTCGTTGAAACGACCAATTGCTTTTGTAATTTGTACATGTACTGTTTTATGTTTTTTGCATTGTTCCCTAATCCAATATATATGGAATATCCCATCCTTGGAAGTACCGATGAAGTCTGATATCTCTGTGAGTGTATTAACAAGTCAGGTTCCAGACATTGTTATAGCATCGCATGACGGTATTAAGGTAGGTGTAGGGGTGATTTTACAGACAGTCGGAGTACAGATACTTTCCACACTGATAATGTTGTGTGTCTGTATCCGGCTCCGTATAGTGATAGCAAGAAAAAAAGCGATGCAGAAATGTTAATCTGTAATTCCAAACTAACAAAGTAAAGGACTCGATACTGTCAACACAGTTACACTAGTCATAACTGTGGTTGTGTTCATAGCAGAGCTTCCTAATAGCATCCTTACTGTGATATCTCAACTATACTGGTGTTTTCTAAATTGATATGACTTTTATTTTTTACTTCGTTCAATATCGTTTGTATCAAAGATTTTTCTGCGATTACCTATATAAATTGTATTGTTTGTTACTCTACAGGCAAAGAATTTCGAGACTCTTTTCAGTCCGTTTTGAAATGTGTAAGGAAAGATTAATAAATAAGTCATGCGGCAAACGTTACCGACTTCAGTATAACCATTATCATTATACGTGTATCATATTCACAACTATGTAAGATGCACTGGCATACAGCTTACTTTGTTGTTACAAATCCTTATAATTTTACTGAAACGTCACCTAGAATGATTTCCTTCTATAATTCATATATAGTGCTTTGCTTATCAAGATTATGCATTTATGTTACTTGCATTTACATTTCTATTGACAATATCATTTGAAAAAGTTATCAAACAGTGAGCGAGATGAAAATCTGGCTATTTTTTTACATGAGAATGAGATACGCATTGGGCAAAAGGCTAGCACTTTTGAATTGTGCTCTTCTTTATCAGATAATGTGGCTTACCCACACAGCACATTTCCTGACACGTTGTTGGTATGGTCCAAAATCCTCCCAATGTTTAATCGGAGGAGATGGGACGGGGTAGGGGCTCAAGTTTGCGATAGATGGCGAATGCAGGTTAATAGGGCGGCCTCCTCTCACATTTTATATCATTGTAACAGCTCCTTCATTGGCTATCCCCAATTAACTCTGAAAGCCCCAGAGATGTTTAGAGAGGATGATGGTGTCCATTTATCGCATGCAGAAAATCATATACTTTTAAATTCAGTCAGGAGTGCTTTGCATTTGTTTCTAGTAACTTCAAACAGAGTATTCCCATAAATAATTTAAACCAAACAACACAATTGAAAGTTTCCCCTCTCCCTTACGTGCGGCACGGCACGGCACGACTTGTTCGTCGAAGTTTCATTGTGCGCCTAACATTGTTGAACGTTGGTGGTGCCCTCTTTTTGTGATTTATCAGCCATGTACGCCATTTGGCGGAACTTCGACAAACAATAATATAAAAGTAAGTATTGTATGGCTTAATTGCTGGAGATCCTCAGCCACAACGATACATAAAAATGTGGCTTGTTGGAGAACGTAAATAATTCAATAATACAATTTTCAGTCAATAATACAGATTTTGAACGTAATCTATTTACAAGGATTAGTTCGCTATGATTGCTCAGCCTCTTCTGTGTGCTATTATAGTATATAGATTTCATAGTTGACGCTGGAGATCTTCGTCCAACTTGGAGTAGAATATACATAGATTTGAATTTAAACATTTGAGATTCTCAAAAGTGATATTAATGACATTTGGACTTTTAAGGATAATCAGTGAGAGGCAATTAAGTTTGAAGTTAAATATTTGAATTTATTTGACGTCTCAATTGGAGGCGATTCAATCGATGTTGATTTGAATTAGACATTGCCATAAATGTCTGCTGGGGCGAGCATGTCAATAAAGCCGTGGCACAGTACCCGAATCGGGACACTTTTTAGTGAAATATTGATGTATTTCATACCATACTACTTATCGATCTCAATAATTATTCTTCACTTTTCCCAAATAGATATCATTATCTGTTCATTCTAATAACAAGTTGATATTTCCGGCGCGTGGTTCCATAAATAGAACCAAAAATATAGTAATGGTTAAGTGCATGTAATCGCGAAACAGGTGTAGCTGTAACCAAATCGGGACACACCAACCAGTTTTGGCTTATATTTGGAGATGAAAAAAGTATTAAGCAAAACATGACATATCTTTGGAATATTTATAAGAGCCAATTGGGTCGTTCTGAATGAATTTCTTTTCCAAACCACCATTGGTTGTAAATTAATAGGACTGTCGGAAAATCACATACAAAAATTGAAAATCAGTAACGTCGCATATGGCGCATCAATTTAGAACGTTACATTTTCGTTATTATTTACAAACTTAAACTGTGATTGTAACCATAAGTGGCAGTAAATCAAGTTCATATAATGTTTTATTGGTATATAAGCATCTTTAAAAAAATATTGTCAATTTAAAAATTCTTCTTTGCACAGCATGCAAATATCTTGTGACTTTTTAATGTCCGTCAAGTGTACATGTCCCGATTTGGGTACTGTGACGTTAGCTTGTACATATACTGTCTACATGCGTGTCTTTTATACCATACATATTTATAGTTGTTCAATTTTTAGAACACAAACGGGTGACTTGCCAAACGAAATGTCAGAAATTTGTTTATTTTCAAGGACCACAAGGGGCTGTACATCCGTTTTAAAATGTAACATTTTCGAGTATATAAAAACGGCGGACTTGCAAATGTTTATGTTTGTAAGGCTTTTGTCAAGGCTCGGCTGAAAGCGGCATCAGATTACTAAGTCCGACATTATATTTGATAAACGAACAACTGTGGTCCGACCGGTTAAACCGTTTCAACGAAAACAGCCATGGTTCACGTACGCATGCACCTTTCGGTACCTCTACGGCGTACATGGATAATTACTCCCTCCTTGTGTGTAGACACACACGTACAAGACATGCGCAGTGTGTCCTTTCGTATTGTTGACGATAAGCCATGATCGCGCTAACGTGATGAGGGAATAAACATTTCTGGCTGACCACTTCGCCTTGACCAGTGCTATAAACTACTCAGTACCAAAGTAACTAGGTAAACCGATGCATTTCAACTGTCACATAGATTGTTTCGTGTGTTTATGGGGACGAAACGGCGTATAGATAGACGCGACCTACATAGAAACACACCATTTTATTTTACGATTAAGGAAGTTAATTGCAAAACAGATACCCTGGTATGCCAATACGTTAGGAAGTAAAGTCATTGCCAACTTTTACTATTACTTAGATTCCTCCTAGCCTTTTCGCATCCTAGCTCGGTACTCCAGGGATTATAACTACGTACCGTGCGCTTACTTTCGCTTTTAGCCCGAGTTTCCTCTGGCCCTGACACAAGACTTAAACTTTGACAGATAGATACGTCAGACATTTCATTCTATCTGTCAAAATGTCTAAGTCTGGTGTCAGGGCCAGAGGAAACTCGGGCTATTTCGCTCTCTGCACCCTAGGAATATGTCATGACAAAATCGAAGGCTGATCAGCAGGTCGGGAAAACCACCAACTTGCGTTTAATACGCAAATTCGCCTATTATATGTATGATTTTGTTACTAAAAATAACCCAAATCGCTTTAACAGTAACTTTTGCAAGATATTATTAAAAATCACATTAATTTACGACAAGGTAAATCATATTTGGCTAAAAGATGTATACTGAAAGCTTTGGCTACTTAGAAACGTGATGTATCTTTACCGGAAGTATTGCAGGCTTGCATCTATTTTTGGTACTTTCCCACATGCAAATAAATTTTATTTTTGAATTTTTATTATGTTTCATGACTGAATAAATGCGACTTGGACAAACAATTTGAAAAAGTAAAGATTAAAGTGATTTTGGCTATTTTTAGTAACAAATCCATACCCCTATTGGGGTATATAATAGGCGAGTTTGCGTTATATACGCAAGTAAGTGGTTTTCCACGACCTGATCAGTGTGCGCAACCAGCTTGTGTGCGAGACGAGAAGACTAGATATATACTTTTATGTACATCAAAAGAATCTCTCGTTTACAATGTTTACTTTTTAAGACTGATCGGATAAACAAAATGGCCGACTGGCAGCCATCTTGGATTTTGACAGTGAATATTTGTTATTGACACTTTTTCACAGGAAGTACCGGAGGGACCTTTATCAAATTTGATACGTAGGTTTCCCTTTGTCCTGAGTTGTACATATTTTATTTTGTGAGTGATCTTCGAAGGTTGTGTTTTAACAGCAGTATGAAGTCTTGATAAAAAGTTACCTCAAGGTGCATTTACTGTTTACATGACTTGATCAAACAGATAAGAAGAGAAAATATCGAACTGACTGAACTAATGAAGTCGGTACAATGGTGGGCAAAGATCACTCTGGGATCTCTTGGTTAATTTGAAAATGGGGAAATTGTAACCTTAACTGCTTTTCTGAGATCAAAATAAGAAATTTGCAGACTTTTTATTTCTAATTTTGATTGTTTTTATAAACTCTCTGTGGATAGGCAAAACATCAGGGGTTGAGTGACATATGGAATATACATTTTTTTTACTATTTAATTGTTTGCATAAACTCTCTGGATATGCGAAACATCAAGGGTTGATTGACATATGAAATATACCATTTTTTTACTATTTAATTGATTGCATTAACTCTCTGTGGATAGGCAAAACATCCAGGGTTGAGTGACATATGAAATATACAATTTTTCTACTTAATTGTTTGAATAAACTCTATTGATTGATGAAACGTCCGGGGTTGAGTGTCATATAAAACATACAATTTTGTTACATCATTTTACAGGTAAACAATACAAATCTGTCACTCAGTCATATTGACAAAGGGACCGGTCGGTCTTGAAGAATTTTAATCTACATTGATTGTGTACAAGATATTACAGATTCCCAAACCGATGAATCTTATTGATTAACAAAACTGACTTGTTCTAAATTAACATGCTAATCAACTTATTCATGAATGTTCTAGCTGGTAATAGATTTATTGCATAACCTGTGTAAGGAAAGATGATAATTCCAACAAAATATTTTAACGTGGTCTCAACATGCCACAGTATAATTTGTGCTACTTTATATATTGTCTTCTAACCTTCATTATGGTGTGTACATTGTGACGTCATACCATTGTTGTGCAATGACGTGTAATTTTGACGTTAGGATTGTGTCCTTTGGAAATAAAACTTTGAAGTCCTGTGAGGGTGAAAAGTGATTATTTTGATTTGGTTATTATGGCTATCTATTCTTGTTAATGATATATATATTATATATATAGGGAACTATTATGTGATGGCAAAGCTAGTTTATGACGTCATAATATGTACTTCAAATAAACAGTCTGAAGAATCTCCTTGACGAGATGAAAGTGCTGAAGACTTCTTGTTGAGATTTTTTCTTTTTATGTACATGTATATACAATATAAATATGAAAATGAAAAATTACAAGAAGACTTGACACAAAATTATACTATGGCATGGAGTGGAATCTCCACTCAAATTTTCGTGGCTATCATAGATTTTGGCACAACTTGTATATATATATATTTATCACATAATCGGCCTGTTATCCAGTGAATTCGCCTGTGTAATAATTTTACATATGTCACTAATGTAATATACCCTGGAGCGTTTTTCATTAGCTGTGCCAGTCACAGAAATCAATTGTGATGTCATAATATGGACAATGACATGACGTCATAAATTGTGAATGGCGCAACAAAATGGCTGCATGTCTCCGTTTGATTAAGCCCTCTACATTTTAGCTTTAACACCTGTCAAAATGTAAGTTTTCTAAGTTATGTGATAAAAAGTATCTTAATTTATTTTATTTTCATATGAGCTTTTATGAAACTCGTCTCAAAGTTTTAATTTTTGCTCGCCAAGGCTCGCTACAATAAAAACTCCTTAGACTAGTTTCATAAAATCTCATATGAAATGAAAACTCATTCAAGATCCTATATATATAAAAAAAACTTCTCCAAAAATAATTTTTTTAACCTATAATCATTTATTTCCAGAGCAGAATGGCGGCGGCAGGTGGTGGTATCTCCACTCACCTTTTCGTGGCTGCCATAGATTTTGGTACAACGTACTCTGGATATGCCTTTTCTGCCAAAGACGACTTCCGAAAGGAGCCACTGAAGATAAATGCCAATGTTTGGAATGCTGGTGCGCGGTCGCTGATGTCGCATAAGGCACCAACAGCGCTGCTCCTCAACCCTGACAAAACCTTCAATTCCTTTGGCTATGAAGCTGAGAATAACTTCTCACAGCTAGCAGAGGAGGGTGAACACAAGGATTACTACTTTTTCCATCGTTTCAAGATGTTTCTATATAACAACAAGGTTAGTGTATTGTCTGTACTGTAGGTACAGACATTGGTATATTCTTAAATAGGTGGTCCTGCATGGTATCTTTGTGTATAGCATCTTTATGTCAAGAAGTGTTAAGCGGTCTATGTAACTTTAGACAGATTTATTATTTTTAAAGACAGTTTTTTTTTTGCAAATGGTTCAAGTATTATACCTAATAATGTAATGGTGGTAACAGGTGTATTATGTAAATAATGACATTCATCACCTGCTATGGCAGGTACAAATAACAGACGTCGCTGTAGCGAACTATTATGTGACGTCATAGTTTGTAGTGTCATAATTTCTCCTTCAAATAAACAGTCTGAAGATCTCCTTGATGAGATGAAAGTGCTAATTACATGTTGTTAAGACTTTTTCATTTTATATTATTTCTTTGTACGTCAAGATCATTGTACTGCTATTATAATATATGTACGATAGTGCAGACAAAGAACTTTATTAAAATACTTGTATATATATATATGGCTATCATTGAAAGGTTTTTCATTTTTTAGAATTTACATAGAGAAACGACAGTCAAAGAGGAGGGAGGCGAGCGAACGTTGCCAGCATTAGAAGTGTTCTCCCATTCCATCCGGTACCTAAAAAACCATTTAGTGGACAGTATACAAAAAATGGTGACTGGAATTCACGATAATGACATTAAGTTTGTACTGACAGTTCCGGCAATATGGGACGACAAAGCGAAACAATTCATGCGGGTAGCAGCCAAGAAAGTGAGTCATTAACAATTAACATTTCTTAACAAATGTATTTTTGAAGTTTTATTTGTTTCCTGTAGCTTTTCCCCCTTCAATTGCTATATATTTCTTACATACCTGCATGGCCATGTATGATAAAGATTTCCAGTGATGGAAATCGTTTTAAGAAAATCCATTTTTATAGACATGTCATCACAGATCAAAGAGACTACAACTGACTGTAGCAAATTTCACATTATTCTAATTTGTTTTGCTGAATTTCATTTCTCAGTTCAAATTGAAGTGATTTATTATATCATGTATAGCTGTGTTATTTATGATTTTAAGTTTATTACTGGAATTGGGTAGACTGTCCCTCTGTTTGTAGACATATTGTTGTTCACATTTACTCCTCCCAAAGTACTTAGCATATGAGGGAATGTGAACAAAGAATACGGTATATAGATTGGAGTTATATATCTCCATATGACAGAGTTATGCACCTTTGTTTAAAAACGTTGTTCACATTTCGCATATAAAGTGATACGATAAAGTACGTATTGAACTGATTTGAATGAGCCTTGGTACACTTACATGTACATGACGGGGCGTGAATGAAGCGTATAGGTTGAATTCACCTCCCCATATAATGCTTGCATCAAATTAAAGTGGATGTGACAGTCTAAAATTGGAGTAACCTCCCTTATTTATGTAGTTATGCCCCTTTGTTTTAAAACACTTTTGAAAAACAAAACTATTTCTTACCATTCTTTGTGCAGGCCTTTTGTACAGTAAATCTGCCATTCCTGATCTGGCAATAGTTCTGGTTTAATGTTGTTTATAACACATGTTTTCATTGGTTTGTGTTTACAGTCTATCCAGCGATAGACCGGAACATTATTTTGATGACTTTGTACACAAAATACTATTTTTTTTTACTGAAAAAAAAAATGGAAATCTGAGCATTATTCTTGATATTACATTCTAGATAACTTGCTAAGGTGCTTATTTGAGCATCAATATTTGAGATCTAGTATTTGAACCTGTAGAAAAGCTCCAGCTTGTCATACATTGCAATAGCATGCACTGGGATTACATTTGGTTGATAAAAATCAATGTGCTGTTCATAAAAAATACAATTGTTGTTGTAAATAAGTACAACACATACACTTTGTGCTATAGAAGTTTCCTTTATAGGATCAGACTAAATACAAAAACTTGTCTATCTGTTTATTATCTAGTCCAGTCCTTCATTACATTTTGTCTGTAATTGGCTTCTTGTGTGAAGGGCTGACAACTTTAAAAAAAAAAAAATACTTTGACCCACTTTCTAGGTCAGCCTTAGGAGTAAGATGTGTTAAAATCCTTTAACTTTTGTTAAAGGTCAATATGAGGTTAACAACTCTGATTTATATAACTATTTGCCCTGATACTTGCTAGAATTCAATTTTTCAACTCTGAAGGTCACATGAGTAAAATATATTGAAATGTTCAAGCAACAATCTTTAAGGTGTTAAGCCTCTAAATGAACAACAAAATACAATCCTGGTATTTTCAATTTGACTCAAATTATTCATAATTAGTTTGACTTGTACTGTCTTAAAGCTATATGTACATGTAGCTGTTGTGGTAAAATGATGTAAGACCTGGCTATAATTATATGATTGTTGTTTATCAGGGAGGTATCAAAGAGACACAGTTAGCTATAGCTTTGGAACCAGAGGCGGCATCCATCTTTTGTCAGCACCTTCCAGTGGAGAGATCCGGAGCCGGAAATGAAAGTTTCCTCAAAGGGGCCAAATCTGGGACGAGCTATATGGTGTTGGACTTGGGAGGTATGAATACAAAATTGTAGTAACTTTACGAAGTGCAAAGTTCCTAACCATTTTAGGTCTTTTTTCTGGAAGATCAAGAGATACTGGTTGAAAGTGTTTCAGATGTAAATTCAGATAATTTTATTTCATTTCAGGATTTCTAAAAATATCTTTGCATGCTTGTGCATATATATATATATATATGTGGAACATGTACCAATTGTATCTACTTACAGGCTAAGCCTTGTTATTTCATCTGGCCCGAAGGGTCATGTTAGCTTATGCTATGGTTGTTATCCATCCGTCAGCTTTTCCTTTAAACACTAGTACTACTGTACTTGTGTGGAAATTATTGCGATTCCCACCATATAATCATACCGCCAGGATTAATGTCCCTGGGTCCAATCCAGCCCATTTAACATAGGCCATAGCATGGAAACTGTTGAGATCACCATCCTTACTTTCACTAAGCATGGAAAAATAAATACACCCAGGGTTCTCCATGCACCTTGGTTCTTTGTGCTGGAGTCATGACCAAGCCCTATTACCATTTACTAATATGTTTGGATTTTATCCAAAAGTACTTTCAAACCATATGCTTGGTCTTTAGGACCTTGTGCAAAGAAAGGGTCAGGTGTAGTTCCTCAGTGTGATGTATGTGCCTAAAGGATAGAATTGGTTGTCAAATCATCTTTAGGAAGCCTACTCTTCTAGACCAGGTAATTGTATTCTGAACAATTTGGCTGTTGACAAAAGATGAAATGTTATAAAGATGAGATGCTGACCCTTAAATGGAAAATATCTGTAATATCAATATTAATTAAAATGTTTTGCAATGATTGTTTGAAAATCCAGCTGAACAATTAAGATCCGCTGGACCTTTTTTTTTCTTAATGAATTCACTTCAAATATTGACATTGAAGTGGTGATGACAGACATTAAACTAATCGTTGAATGGTGATGTAGCTGGTTGTGTCTCTGGTTTCAGGTGGAACTGCTGACATCACTGTCCATCGGCGACAACTTGACGGGACACTGAGAGAACTACTTCCTGCAACAGGAGGTGCATTTGGTGGGAAATCTATCGACGATGCCTTTAGTGCTTTCCTTGCAGACATTATTGGGGAGGACAGTCTGAAAAAATTACAGATGGAGGCCATGGAGGATTACATTGACCTTTTCCGAGAATTTGAAACAAAGAAAAGAGCAAATTTTCAAGACAAGCCAGGGAAAGTATCAGTTACAATGCCTGTAGCTCTGATGGACATAGTTAAGAAAGACCTCAAAGGAAAAACAATGGAGGATGTTGTGAAGTCATCTCCACATGCGGAAGATGTCCAGTGGGGAAAACAAAAACTACAGATTTCAAAAAAACGATTCCAAGGACTTTTCGGTCCAACTATAACTGGAATCATTAAACACATGGAAGGCATATTGAATGAAGAAAAGTTCCAAGATGTGGAGAATATACTTATGGTTGGGGGATTTTCGGAATGTGAACTTGTCCAAAATGCAGTCCGTGGAAAGTTTGGTAAGAAGCGGATTATCGTTCCAGATGAGGCTGGCCTGGCTGTGCTTAAGGGTGCAGTTCTCTATGGTCACATGCCCAAGGTAATCAGCAGCAGGGTGGCACGTCACACCTATGGAATACAGAGTTGGCCAGCATTTGATCCTCTCAGACATCCTGCTGAAAAGAAGGTTGTTATCAATGGAGTTGCTCGATGCAAGGATGCATTCTTCAAGTATATAGAAATCGGACAGCAAGTGACCCCTGGCCATACGGAGTCGCAAGTGTTCCAGGCGCTTAAACCAGACGAGGCTACCCTAGAATGTACTGTATATGTATCAGACCAAAGGGACCCTGTCTTTGTAGACGACGGGGGGTGCACGCGATTGGGACTCCTCACAGTTCCCCTAGACCCTAACCGTAGAGGAGCAGTTGAGGTGGAGGAGACGCTTGTATTTGGAGAAACTGAGCTTCATGTGCAGGCGAAGGACATGGCCAATGGAAACATGTATGAGGCTCGCTTCGACTTTTTGTAAGTACAACTGTATTACTATCAAACGTTCACAAGATGAAATAAAACAGGAAAACCTAGAAAACTTCCATGAGAAATAGCCAAATCAGTTACTGCTGTAAGTTAAGTTTTGTACTGTGTGGCACTGTCATGATGGTTACGGTCAAGTGCTGGAAAGTGGTGTAGTTCGTCAATGTCTATTACTGATAGACAAACATAATTTACAAGCCATTTTGGCCCACCATAATCTCATAGAGGCATGTTTCCCATCGCTGTTGAACAATACTTGTTACCACAATTTGATGTTAGAACAGGTTGTTATATGATGACAGGTAAAATGTGGGCGCTTCCTTAGATGTAGTAGACAAACCTTGTCTTTATCATGTCTATTTCATCAGCACACCTTATCTTACTAATTCATCAGCACACCTGTATCTTTATCATACTGTTTTATCAGCAAACCTGTATCTTTATCTTACTTTTTCATCAGCCTATCTGTCTTTATCATACTATTTCATCAGTACACCTGTATCTTTATTCTTTATTGTACTTTTTCATTAGCACACCTGTATCGTTATCTTACTAATTCATCAGCACACCTGTATTTTTATCATACTTTTTCATCAGCACACCTGTATCTTTATCATACTTTTTCATCAGCACACCTTTATCTTTATCCTACTTTTTCATCAGCACACCTGTATCTTTATTGTATTTTTTCATTCGCACCTGTATCGTTATCTTACTAATTCATCAGTACAACTGTATCTTTATTGTACTATTTCTTTAGCACACCTGTATCTTTATTGCACTATTTCTTTAGTACACCAGTATCTTTATTGCACTATTTCTCTAGCACACCTGTATCTTTATTGCACTCTTTCTTTAGCACACCTGTATCTTTATTGCACTATTTCTTTAGCACACCTGTATCTTTATTGCACTATTTCTTCAGTACAACTGTATCTTTATTGCACTATTTCTTTAGCACACCTGTATCTTTATTGCACTATTTCTTTAGCACACCTGTATCCTTTTTACACTATTTCTTTAGCACACCTGTATCTTTATTGCACTATTTCTTTAGTACACCTGTATTTTTATCTTGTGTATGTACAACCAATCTACTGTTCCAGTACACAACAAGGAAATGTTTTTGTCTTTCAGGGGTGAAGGTTTTTAGAGACTTTTTGGGAATACAAAATCAGAGGCAAGGTGATTACGAAGGAAGCACCTGATTACGGACCAGATGTGACCTAGTGGGAGTGGTTTATTCAGTCATACCATGTGACCTAGTGGGAGTGGTTTATTCAGTCATACCAGCGTTATAGGGATCAAATGCTTCCTACAAAAGGATTTTCTTGAACAGACATACAATAATTGGGGGTGTTCTCATGATCAGTTCCCCCACTTTTTAGAGAACAAAGAAAAGTGTTGATGTATGAAGACAGGTAATACACTAGGTAAATACGGCCAATACTACTCAGAAACAGACTATGATCCT
This sequence comes from Mizuhopecten yessoensis, assembly GCF_002113885.1. Lineage (NCBI taxonomy): Eukaryota > Metazoa > Mollusca > Bivalvia > Pectinida > Pectinidae > Mizuhopecten > Mizuhopecten yessoensis. The sequence goes on along the minus strand of NW_018408860.1, from coordinate 53,427 downwards.
TCTTACAACATTCTTCTCTCCATGTTATTTTAAAAAGTGGGGGAACTCAGAGAACATGCCGATAATTGCACAGTATCTTGGATAAGAACAGTTTCCCAAAGAGAATTAGCCTTTACAATTACGAATTTTACAATAATTAACTAAAACTATGATCTTTTAATAGGTATGGTAAGACACCAGCATTATGTGTCTAATAATATATATACATAATTCATGCATTCATAAGCTGATTGTGATTTTACTTGACTGAAATACAGAATATTGAAGGTTGAAGAATTAGAAATACATGTAGTGTTATAATGAAGTGGATATGATCTAATGTTGGAAAGAGTAAGTATGTATACATGTACAAGAAAGATAGATTGGGAAAATTTGATGAAAAGAAAAAAAAATCATGATAATGTGTGAGAGAGAAAGAAAGTAACTCCCACAGGTAATGGGTATATTTATGTTAAAAATATACATGTTTACTTTCTAGAAGAAAAAAAAGCAATATTTATGGAACGTTTATCGCATTTTAACCCAAGAAAGCTGAACTTATATTGCAACCAATGCATGTAATGTCTGTTTTGCAGTGACCGAAATTCAAAATGATTCTCTCGGATGATGAATTACGTGAAAATTGGTGCCATATGCCAAGTAAAACTTAATTTTGGCAATCAATGTAGCTTCTAATACAGTGTTGTTGAATGTTACTGTTTAACACTTTCACCCCTATATAACTTTAGTAGACTCTACCATGCATTGATATGGATGAGTCCATTTTAGTCAAGTGGTGTTAACCCTTTTCACCATTGTAGACCACAATGGACTCATCCAGATCAATGCATGGTTGAGTTTACTAAAGTTGCATAGGTGTGAAAGGGTTAAAACAGTGTAACTTTATATGATATAAAAACTGGAGTTATATACTGCTTGCTTTGTTATTCATTTGTATGTTGGTAGCTACGAATGTACATTAATAAGATGACTGCCATACAATGTAAGGCATCACACAGCTCTTGGTTTTATTCAGTTTTATTTATTGTTTCATCAGGTAATGCTGACTAAATGTATTATCAATTTTCATCTAGAACATTTGTCATTCAGATGATATTCATACAGAAAAAAAATGTTCCTGCAAATTCAAATGATTTTCATTCAAAATATTTTTTCTGTAGACATTTTTAGCTCACCTGGCACAGAATGCCTGCACTGTAATGGGATTGTGTAGCATCTGTCGTCTGACCTAAACTTTTTCTTTCAAAGACTTCTTAACTCATTTACCCCTGAAGACACATTTGAACTCTTCCAATTCAAGGGTTTGAATAGTCCATTATGTAATATCAGGGATGAATGAGTTAAGAACTATTAGTTGTTATATAGAAATAACTTTGATCTACATGTATATTCTAGATTGAAGGGTTTTCACATGCCTGACACAAAGTGTTTCCGTCTGTCTGTCCATAGCTTGAGCCGGTGGCTTGGTAAATTGCAAAGGCTACCAAAAGAAATGACCTTGATTGTATGCTCCAGATAACAGGGGTCAAATTGATAAACATCTTTAACCCTTTCACCACTGTAGACCATACTGGACTCATCCATATCAATGCATGGTAGAGTCTACTGAAGTTACCTAGGGGTGAAAGGGTTAAATGACATCTTCCAGAATGTAAACAGTTTTTGATCATGATATTTGTCAAGGAGCATACTTAGGTGAAGGCCAACCAAGTTTAACAGTAGAATGACAGTCCATGGTCATCTTTCAAAGACAAGGGAGACAAATACGATGAAATCTTCAAGTGGCTTGTTCTTAATATCCATTAGGCCAAGAGTAAAAGTTCTTCTTAACTTTATTTTAAGAAGGAAGTACATGTGGAGTGGATGTATTCAATTTAATGATCCTGACCCACTTTCAACGTCAGAAGAATCAAATATGTTATTTTTTATACAACTTGTTAATACTCTGGTGAGATCCATATGGGTTCCAGTGTAATGATTAAAGGATTTTTACTGATGTGAATAATAACTTGATCTGTAGGTCACCATGGTCAAATGTTTTAAAAAGTTTAAACAGTTTTTATTTCGAAGGTCATGGATGGGAAATGGTTTGCAAGCATAATTGAGTAACAAATGAGTAATACAGGCCAATTGGGCCTCTTGTTAATGTGTTATTAAGTACAATGAATAAACAAATCAATTCAAATGCAATATTTTTAACTTTTTGCTTAAGTTACTAAATCTTTGCAAATAATATTGATGAGCTGGATATGGAAATGTTTTGAAGTGTTTGCTTGAATTCTGATTGAGGTTACACAAAACCTTTTATTTTTTTAATTATTGCTGGAAATTTTCATATTAAATTGTACAATACATTTTAATATGATCTGTTAACATATACAATAAGATTGTAAAATTTATGAAGCCTGGCTCATGTTTGGTAGCGTCTGTTTATTTTTTTAGCTCACCTGGTCCAAAGGACCATGGTGAGCTTAAGCAATACCGCAGCGTCCGTCGTCCATCCGTCCGTCCGTCAACTTTTCCTTTAAAACGCTACTAGTCCTGAACGGCCAAGTAGATTTTGACGAAATTTGGTCTGGAGTATTCTTAGCTGAAGGGGACTCATTTTTTTTTATAAACGTTGGGTGTGGCCCCCCTGGGGGAAGAGGGGCGGGGCCCAATAGGTGAAATAGAGGTAAAACCTTTAAAATCCTTCTTCTACCGTAGGGATTAAGGGATTTTATCCTAATATAGTCTGTAGCATCCTTGGGCCAAGGGGACTCAATTTTGTTTAAATGGTGGGTCTGGCCCCCCTGGGGGCTGAGGATCGGGGCTTAATAGGGGAAATATAGCAAATTCTTTAAAATCCTTCTTCTGTAGGAATGAAAGGATTTGGTCAGAAGCATCCTTGGGGGAAGGGGAACAAATTTGTATAAACGTTGGGTCTGGCCCCCCTGGGGGCTGAGGGGCGGGGCCCAATAGGGGAAATATAGAAAATTCTTTAATATCATTCTTCTTTAGGAATGAAAGGATTTGTTCCATATTTGGTCTGAAGCATGCTTGGGTAAAGGGGAACCAATTTTGTATAAATCGTTGGCCTGGCCACCCAGGGGCCTGCGGGGCGGGGCGGGGCCTAATAGGGGAAACATAGCAAATTATTCTTTAAAATCCTTCTTCTTCTGTAGGAATAAAAGGATTTGGTCTATATTTGTTTTGAGCATCCTTGGGTAAAGGGGAACAAATTTTGTATAAACGGTGGGTCTGGCTCCCCTGTGGGCTGGGCCCAATAGGATAGATATAGCAAATTCTTTAATATCCTTCTTCTGTAGGAATGAAAGGTTTTGTTCCATATTTGGTCTGAAGCATCCTTGGGTGAAGGGAAACCAATTTTGTATAAACCATGGGTCTGACCCCTCAGGGGCCTGAGGGGCGCGGCCCAATAGGGGAAACATAGCAAATTATTCTTTAAAATCCTTCTTCTTCTGTAGGAATGAAAATATGTGGTCCATATTTGGTCAGAAGCATCCTTGGGGGAAGGGGAACAAATTTGTAGAAACCTTGGGTCTGGTCCCCCTGGGGCCTGAGGGGCAGGGCCCAATAGGGGAAATATAGAAAATTCTTCAATATCCTTCTTCTGTAGGAATGAAAGGATTTGTTCCATATTTGGTCTGAAGCATGCTTGGGTAAAGGGGAACCAACTTTGTGTAAACCGTGGGCCTGGCCCCCCAGGGGCCTGCGGGGCAGGGCCCAATAGGGGAAACATAGCAAATTATTCTTTAAAATCCTTCTTCTTCTGTAGGAATAAAAGGATTTGGTCTATATTTGTTTTGAGCATCCTTGGGTAAAGGGGAACAAATTTTGTATAAACGTAGGGGCTGGGCCCAATAGGATAGATATAGCAAATTCTTTGATATCCTTCTTCTGTAGGAATGAAAGGATTTGTTCCATATTTGGTCTGAAGCATCCTTGGGTGACAGGGAACCAATTTTGTATAAACCATGGGTCTGGCCCCCCAGGGGTCTGAGGGGCGGGGCCCAATAGGGGAAACATAGCAATTTTTTTTTTTAAATCCTTCTTCTGTAGGAATGAAAGGATTTGGTACATATTTGTTGTGGAGCATCCTTGGATAAAGGGGAACACATTTTGTATAATTAGTGGGTGTGGCCCTCCTTGGACCTGAGGGGCAGGGCCCAATTGGGGAAATAGAAGTAAAACCTTTTTAATCCTTCTTCTACCATATGGTTAAGGGATTTTATCCTAATTTAGTCTGGAGCATCGTTTGGCAAAAGGGACTCAATTTCGTATAAACAGCAAGTGTGGCCCCCATTGGGGGTACCTTCTTTTTCTGTACAAATGACATGAGTTTGTCCAAATTTGGTGTGAAGCATCTTTGGGTGAAGGGGAACCAATTTTGTATAAACGGTGTGTCAAACCCCCCTGGAGGCAGAGAGGCGGGGCCCAATAGGGGAAATAGAGGTAAAACCTTTAAAATCCTTTTACCATAGGGATTAAGGGATTTTATCCTAATTTAGTCTGGAGCATCCTCGGGCTAAGGGGACTCAATTTTGTATAAGCAGTGGGTGTGGTCTCCCAGGGGGCAGAAGGGCGGGGCCCAATAGGAGAAATAGAGGTAAAACCTTTAAAATCCTCCTTCGACCATCGGGATTAAGGGATTTTATCCTTATTTAGTCTGGAGCATCCTTTGGCCAATGGGTCTCAATTTTGTATAATTGGTGGTTATAACCCCCTTTGGGCATAGGGGTGGGGCTCTGTTTGAAGTTTGTTCTCGCTATATCTCAAGTACTGGATGGATCTTTCTGAAATTTCATATGTACTTACAGCACCTACCATGGAGTGCTATATCTTTACCAATTATTTTAAACATATTCAGGTGAGCGATACAGGCCCTCTCGGCCTCTTGTTCCCATTCGAAAGCATATCTAGTAAGTCGAGGAACTATTGCCAGTAAACACATTCTTCAGCAATGCTTTCTTATGGAATTTAAATTGAAATAGTTATTAGTTATAAGGTTCTTTTCAGGATTGTATCCTGTAATGAACAAAATCATGTTTGAAAATCACAATTTACTTTTGTACCTATAAACGTGTATTATTTTTATAACTTGCAGTGCGAGTTTTTGAATATATCGATTTACACCATTCACAAGGTTCATGTATTTTATAAGAAAACAAATGAGGATGGGGTTCAAAAATGCATGGTTTCTATATTACTCAGTCATTTTGTACCGTAATAAAGAAAATCCCATTATTAGAACTCTATGTGTCTATATTTGCATTTCCACTGCAAGATCCTCTAGATCTATAAGCGTTATCAGAAGAAATCGTGCTCATAGAGCTATGAACGCAATTTGATCAGCGTCATTTTGAAGCTTCTCCTGCCTCCAATAACAACAATGACAACCATTAGAAGCAAACATCTTGGTGACGTTAGGGTGTTCCAGGAAAATCGTTTGCACTGACGACAACCATACTTGGATATTGAAAATATAAGAGAATATCTGTATTAGGGTCAATAATAACTAAAGGTTAGAATGTAAATAGTATATGTAACCGATTTGCGTTCATGCCAGCAAAATACGGTTCACTCCATACATATGATAATACGGTAAATAAACATCATACACACGGAACATCTCAAAGACAACTAGACCCAAACGCACCAAAACATAACAAAGACATGCAACTAGACCCAAAATGAGACCACATACTTCTATAATTAGAACATTCATATTCCTTACAGGTAAAAAGTGGGACAATAGATTTAAAATATGTTTTCCCATTGAAAAGCACAATTGGCATTTAAAGGCAAAAGATGTCATTCATTTAGATCCTTGTCAATTTACAATAGATGATTTGCCACATGCAGGTACATACAGGTATAAGCATATTCCAGAAAAAGTCCGCTTGTGTAAAAGAGGAACTGGTAACGTTAAGTTCTATACTACATTTAAGAACACATGCCAAATTATCAAAAACTAGTACATCTTTGTCACTTCTGGAATGTGCAATCAAGGTCAACCGTACGATGCACTAAAGGATACTCTTGATTAAGACTTGCACCGCATCCAGTAACACCCCTGTTGTGCATGCATCTCCTGAAATGCCAGTCGAGAACTCCAATTTTTAGTTGTCAAATTCTATAATAATGTCCATATATATCTGCTGGTTATAACCTACACATATCATAATCACCAGACTTTCGAGAAACAGGTTGTACTGTTTTTGGTGTATTGTATACTCCACCTTGGACAATGCGGAATCACTCCAACGTCCAAATTCTGTTGTCCGCCCACTCCTTAAGAATTATCTCATCTACATTACGGTCATCGAATATATCGGCTTTCAATTTGCTTTACTTTTCTGTGCGATATATATACCCACAACTTTCTGACCCCAGGTACCCACTACTGTAAACAGACTCTGTCTTATCGTGCGACGCATTGGAAAACCTTTCAAAGGACAAACCTTGCTACATCCCTGTACAAACACATGTCAAATAAGGAATAATGTAATATATTTACAGGTTGACGGTAACATACTAGGAACGTTGTCTGTATAAGATTAGAATAACGAAGAAATAAAATGTCATCGTATTCACACGATGATAGTCTGAGGTAAATAACAGGAAAACAGCAAAGTGTCAATAAAAATAGCTCATTGTAATCTTTTGGAGAGAAAAAAATATGATTTGTCGATTTTGATCATTTTCCATTAGGTGTTCCTTATAAATGCAGATAACCCAAGAAGTTTATTTATACTAGATTTGGAAAACTAGATAGCATAGTGATCGATCTACATGTATTTCGGAGAGTATCAACAAACGCATTAATTTTATACAATTGTATCTAAATTAAATGATATAGACTTCTGACGTACTGGTTTCTAACCGAAACCGTCATTTCGATTGACTGGGGGGTGGGGGTAGTTAATTCGGTTTTGTTCGGGTTACATACTATTTACCACTATGGTTATTTAAGGGCATGTCCGGTTATGGTGGTGGAGGTAATATAAGCTGGAGTAAGGCCACCGACCTGCGGATAGTACTTGACAACTGCCTCACGTGGGGCTCGAACCCACGACCCAGGTGTGGAGGATAGACCATTCGGCCACAAAAATGTTGAATCAATCACAAGGAAAAATATTAAGGCTGCGCCTACGGCGTAAACATCCAGGTCCTAGTCGTTCAAAAGGTTATTAGCTTATTCTTTAACACTTTTGAACCTTTAATAATTCCGTCAATGTACTCTGATTACTAAAAAACTTGTTATTTCAAAAAAAACGCTTGCAATAGATCACTGTTTTTAATGCGAAGTTTTTTTTTGAAAGGTGAATTGAACTTTATTTTCTCTTGCATTTTACCGTACTCAATGTTACACAGGAGAATTACACTATAAAGTTGGCCAATTAGAAGATTTTCGTTATTCACAAAATGAATGAAGAAAATGTCTTGTACATAATGTTGATTTTGATAGACTTTGTTTTCTGCTATCAATAAATAAATAAACTTTATTTATTTTACAACAATTATGAAACAAGTTATTTCGTGTTACCGGTTTTCGCGCAACATAAAACTGTATTTTGAAAAAATCAGAACAAACAACTTTTAACAAATATCTCCCGTCGGAAGTAGCCGTCATATGTTTCCGTGTGTCTATTTTGATTAAGTACACTAAAAAGAAATTCTCTATAGTGACCTGTAAGAACAAAAGCTTCGTTTTGAATAACAAAAATATCTTTGATCGTCAAATTAATTATCGAAACAATTGTTTATAAATTTCACATTTTTAATTGATTTTTCAATATGTCAACAAACCGAAAAAAAAACCTCTGAATCCGCCACTGATATAGAATATATGTTATTTATTTTTTCTGCAGTCTTATATCGGTTTTGGTTGATGGCAAGTTATTTCTCATTTTGTTCTGTTTAAAATTGAAACCGTATTGGAACTATAATAATGTGAAATCTCTGCATTCTAATATGAGATATATGCGGTCTTTATGGATCGATGAAGGTCGTCCACGTGGTAAAGGCCATGAGATCTACACGCACTATATAAAACCGCGAAGAGATCATTTCGCAATGCGTAGGAGGACGTATATTGAAGCTGTTTAAAGGACGTGTTCCACGCTCCCGTATATACGTGCTGTATGTAACTGTGACAGCCTATCCGCATCTAAGGAGCTGACCGACCTTCGGGCGTGATCTGGAATGGGCTAGGTCATTTTGAATCACCGAGGGTCCGGTAAGCTGGAGACTTACCCCCTCAAGACGACAGAACACCGGCTTCGCCCGTGAAAAGGAGTCTATAAACCCATCAACCAACCAAACCAACCAACTTCGCAATGAATTAAACCTCGCTCGTGGACAGTACGAAAGGGAACAGATTGAACATCTTGAAAAAATGGCAGAACTCGACACAGGAACATTTTATAAAGCTGTACGTACGAAGAGGAATGTAAGTAAAAACTCTTCCTCGTATGAATTACTGGTTAAATGGAAAGATTACTCGTGATTCTGATATTTTGAGAGAAGCGTGGTATGAACATTTTCGTAATTTGTCAAGTCCTCTCAATGAACCACACTTTGACGATGAGTTCAAGAAACGCATTGAACGCATGGTCGACCGTATGTACGTTAATAGTTTTAACAATAATGATGGTATTTGTGACGACCCCATTACAGTTTTGGAAGTCAAACAGGCTATTAGAGATATGAATAGTGGAAAAGCCGGTGGACACGATGGGATAGTTCTAGAACATATATATAAGATATGCTAGCTGTAAAAAGGGAGTCATACCCTGAACATTTCAAATTTGGTATAGTAATTACTTTTTTTAAAGGTGGTAAGCGAGATTTCGGTTGTTAATGGATAATTACAGGGACATAACTCTTACACCGATACTGCAAAAGTTACTGGAAAAGGTTTTACTCTCTAGAATCTTAAGACAGTGTAATGTCATAGAGTTTCCCCATAAGCTCCAACAAGGTTTCAGGGAAGTATCACGGCGGCATTCACTGTAAAGGAATCTATTTCATATTATATAGAAAGAAAATCAAAAGTTCCCTGCCTTTCTTGATAATCAAAAAGCATTCAACAGTGTGTGGATAAACGGTCTTACGTACAAATTACACAATTTGGGTTTCAATGGCAAGTTTTGGAGACTATCATTTAATTCATTTACTATTTATAATGTGACGTCATCGGTGCTTTTTATGGTAAACGTAGTAATACGTACCCAATAGGTCAGGGAGTAGGTCAAGGTCGAGTGTTATCCGCATGGTGTTTTCTGGTAATGATCAATGATGTTGCTGTTGAGCTAGACAATCGGAATTTCGGGTTAAAAGTTAAAGATATACACATACCCTGTGTATTGTTAGCAGATGATACGTTACTTTTATCCTCGTCGCTTTCTCTTCTTCAAAAACAGTTGGACATTGAATATTATTACTCTGCTATGTGGCGCTTTAATTATAACTCTGTTAAAAGTTCTTTTATGATATTCGATCGCTCACGTCTGTAATCATGTAACCTAAAATCAGACAGTGGTATTGCCGAGTCCTGTGTGAAAGGAAGGAAAAGTTTAAACTCTTTTATTGGTATAGGCATTCACGCTAATGGACTTAATCCTGTAACTAGTTTTAATACAGTAAAATCTGTTGTTTATCCATGTATGCTATATACCAATAAATATGTTGAAGAACTAGAACTCACTCATAGATATGTCTGTAGCCGTTGTATTGGACTACCGACAACGTCATCGACTGTTGTAACTTCACAATGTTTAGGAGTTTTTAACATCTGGAGTGAGATAGAAATTAAAAAAAAAATGCTTCTTTAGACAAAGTTGTGTTTAGAAAGTGTAAAGTTTGTATGGAAGTCCTTGTTTATTATTAGATTATGTCAGTTCATGTTTGGCGAACTGTCCGCTGTACAAATAGGATTTATTCCAGATGTGTTCAGCATCATAAAAAAAGTTTAATATAGAGTCATTTTTAATTGACTTTTTAACCAACATATTTGTACCTCCAAAATTATGCTGGAAACGTTTTATTAAAAGTTTTATTACATATTTCAATCATATACAGTGGAGATATACACTATCTACAAAGCGCAGTTATCAGGGAATCAACCCAATATTAGAACTCGGTACCAAACAAAAATTGCATAAATGCATGTGGCAGTTATAATAGAGCTAATGAAATATTCATTTATATTTGAACGCGATATTGTATTATGTAAACTTTTTGGTTAATCTACTGCTAATATTGTTTTTCATTTTCTGCTTGAGTGTCCGAAATTGTTCAACACGCGTGACTTAAGTATGGATGGTGTGGTGAATGTTTTAGAAGTTCCCTCCTGTATTTCATTTACAAACCTTAAAGGATGAAAACTAATGCAGTTTCTTATTAGGAGATCGTGTGAATATACTACTAGAAGACTACGAGTGGGAAAATCTGATGATCAATATGTCAATTAACTTAGAAAGAACATGATGAGTGAGATGGACACATTACTGTAACTCTCTCCCATTTTCTTTTAATGCACGCTATCTTTATGTAATTTGAAATGTGAACATAATTATATGAATCTATTGATTGACTGTAATCTCTTGTAAAAGAAGAAATAAACAATGTATGTTTGTCTTCGGAAGTGGAAAAAACGGCGAGGAGATGTTGCCTCATTTGCATACAACATTTTCGTACGTTTGTCAGACTACAAAAAAGACTGGTTCATGAATGAAATATATCACCGTTTTTTCAGGTATGGGTTCATTTTGAGCAAGATGCATAACTGCATATTTATGTGTTGTTTTCCGGACGAACTTCCGGTAAAAAAATTGTCAGTTTACAGACAATGGTCAAACGTCTAAAATATCCTTGTGCAGTGTCCAGCAGGTCACGAAGTTACGACATATAGCTTGATAAAATGGCTGCGCGGAAATACATAACGCACGAAAACAGATATACGAAGCGACTTCCATACTTTATTCATTTTGAGGAAGGTATAATGAGCCGACTACAAAATATATACACTGACATGGCGCTGTAATAAATACCTTATAATTAAGGTCCAAAAGTAGTTGTAACAAATGCTGATCAGGTCCCTGTGAATTTAAATTTTAATAGACGAATTCTTGAACAAATCTTTTATACACAGCTGCAGGGGCCTGTTCGTTTATAAGGAACAACCGGTTTGATCGTTTCTAAATGTAACAATTTCGGTATATATCCTAGCGGACCTGCACATGTGTATACAGGCCTTTCAAGGCTTTATCAAGGCTTGCTTAAGAGCATCATCAGACCACTAGATCCGAACGTATCTAATAAACGAAAAACTTTGGTCCGACCGGTTTGACCGTTTAAAGGAAAACGTCCCTGTACCTACGCCTAATGATAAAGCGTCTAGTTGACCGAGACTAACATATACCATTCGGCAAACCTCGGCCGATTCCGGTACCTTTCATCTAACCTCGGATGTCATTCGGCAAACCTCGGCCGATTCCGGTACCTTTCATCTAACCTCGGATATCATTCGGCAAACCTCGGCCGATTCCGGTACCTTTCATCTGCCGAGGTGTGCCGAATGTAACATATACCTGAAGCTTGCGCATGCGCAATTGTAGTTGTTTACATTCCTGTCGGAGCAATACGAAAGGTTAAGTATGAACCACACTATGTTAAAATACTGTATTGTTATATATTTAAACTGCTCGAATTTAGAAGTGTTGAGAATATCTTGAATTCAATGTTGCCAGGAGTTGGTCAAATCGCTGTTAATTTCGTCTGAGTATGCTTTGATCTGATATAATAATGTTAACTAGACGGAAAACGAAAGTAAATGAAGATTCGGTAAATGTACACAAATACCACGTACGCAGCTTGACAGCTGAAAAAATCAACTGGTGTAATATATATAATATTTCGTGGTTTCAAAGAGAGAATGTGGTTACATTGACGCAGATCGCAAGATATGAGTAACACAATATAATTAGAATCAGATCCGAATTCCCGTTCCTCTACGATACTCTTACATCTGAACCCATGCATCGAATGCTTGATGCAACCTTGACTTTGTCAGCATCTCCATCAACATAATGTAAGAGCATCGTAGAGGAACGGCAATTCTGATCTGATTTTAGTTAGATTCACCTACCTATTATTCAATCAAAGCTAGCAACTATTTACAAATGAGACATAAGGAAAGTGAAATTCATCATCTTTTGGAAACATATTGTTTAAAAATAAAGTGCACACAGTTGTCGAAAATATGTCACATGAACACATTCAGTTTAGACAAAACAAAATTCATGTTTATATTAGTGACATCTTAAAACCGCAATTTTAACTCCTCCATATGTATAAACCCTTCAGAGATATTTCTTATCCTTTGATAAATTATCATCAGTGGTCTTGTCGTCCTGTCAACCAGAAATGAAAATCTGCTATCTATAAAGTTTGTCCATGTTGTCCTTGAAGCGATAAACAATTTTGTATAGCACAAACTAATGCCAATGGTGGGGTTTTTTATGTACACGGAAAAAAATATTACAATATATTTCACAACACGTGTATACCAAATCTTGCAGAAATATGGCTTCCACCAAAAAATCATACCTGTTTGTGGCAGCTATAGACTTCGGCACTACCTACTCGGGGTACGCATTCTCCAGCAAGGACGAATTCGATAACGACCCACTCAAAATCAAAAGCAATGTTTGGAACTCGGGAACGTTGATGTCCTACAAGGCTCCGACAGCACTTCTCCTTAATCCAGATAAAACCTTCAACTCATTCGGGTACGAGGCTGAGACTATGATGGCAGATGAAGGCGGTGACCTTCAGGACTATTTTTACTTCCACAGATTTAAGATGGTACTCCATAATAATAAGGTAAGTAATTGCAGTACGCATCTGTAGTAGAACCGATTTTAATATACCGTTAATCACATATTAATAGCATATAATCGGTTCTCAACCAATCAAAACAGTCTGTTCAAAAAGCTGTGTTACTGTCAAGTTTGCCAAAAGAATATCAAATGTTACAGATGAATTATGCTCACGTTATGTTTTGAAGGAAAGATAGTTTTCTATTTTAATTTATTTCACTCGACTCCTACAAATTCATATAAATATCCGATACCATATACCATGTGTGTTCAATAACAGAACCTTCAGCGTGCCACCATGATCAAAGACGAGTCCGGGAAGCCGTTTCCAGCCTTAGATGTGTTCGGACTCTCGATCGCTTTTCTGAAACGTCACTTGGTGGAAGCAATCAAGAAGCAGTTCGACGGCATAGTGGATAGTGATATCAAATACGTTCTGACTGTGCCAGCGATCTGGGACGACAACTCAAAGCAGTTTATGAGGGAAGCAGCACGCAAGGTAACGTTCTGATATAGGAAGTTTTGATTCAGATATTGATTCAGACGGAGACGGTTTGATCTGTATTCTATAACAAAGTGTACAAATCATAGCTACGCTTGTCAAGGGTACATGCAAGAAATCGTTATTGAACCATAAGTTTTTACAACCGAGGCGTGAGAGTTTCTTATGAGGGAAGCAGCACGCAAGGTAACTTTCTGATATAGGAAGTTTTGATTCAGATATTGATTCAGACGGTGACGGTTTGATCTGTAATCTAAAACAAAGTAGTTACATATTGGTTTTCGTGGACTTTCAATCACTTCATCATTATTACCCTGTATGCATTGTAAACAGTGATGTGAATGGTGACAACTTGTGATTTTTCAATCGAGGGTGGTATACGTGAGGAACATCTTATGATAGCCCTTGAGCCAGAGGCAGCTTCAATCTACTGCCAACATGTGCCAGTGGAAAAATCCACAAGCAGCTTCCTCCAGTGTGCCAGATCAGGTCTAGCCTACATGGTTGTTGATTTGGGCGGTAAGTGGGTTTCATCCTGCGTGAATTCACTTTCTTGTTAAAATTCACTAAATGTACTCTTTAATCATCATTGGTACAGAGAAAGACCCAACATTTTAAGCTTCGGCCTTATTCTGTTAGTTAGCAAAATCTTAAAAAAACATGTTCTGTTTTTTTCTTAATTCGAAGTCACGTTTAGTTGCTTTGGCTTAATGCAGCACTAAAGTATTTCTGTACTTTAAACGTCAACAGTTTTCATATGTACGGAGATTTTTGTGATGAAAATACATATGTAAGGCCAGCTTTATTATTATTACATCAAAATCCGAGAACAAAACATCGCTACGCTTGTCAATGATACATGTAAGACATCCTTGTTGAACCATAAGTTTTCACAACCGAGGCTTGAGAGTTTCTAGAAATATTAATATGGTGATTTCATGTATAATACGTCAGTATTCAGAAATCATAGAGTTAACCTTGGGTTTGATTTGTTCAAGGTGGTACCGCAGACATCACAGTACATCAACGTCAACCCGATAAGACGCTAAAGGAACTGCACGCGGCCACAGGAGGGGCTTTCGGCGGAAAATCCGTTGATGACGCATTCGGAGCATTTCTAGAGGAAATAGTAGGAGCAGAAAATATTCAAGCGATGAAAGAAAAGCATATGGATGATTATGTTCACCTTTTGCGAGAATTCGAAATGAAGAAACGGAAGATCACTGAAGAGACTCCTGCCAAAGTGACGATGACCATACCTTTCGCGCTCGTGGAACTTCTTCAAGAAGATAAAATGAGAAAAAGCATTGACGATGCTGTGAAGAAATCAAGATTTTCCTCAACTGTCACAAGTGGTCGACAGAAAATACAAATAATGAACGCAGAATTTAGAAAGTTTTTTAGGCCAACGATTGACGGTATCATCAGTCATATGGAGGAAATACTATACGACCGGAGGTTCATGGATGTGAAATATATTTTGATGGTTGGTGGATTTTCAGATTGTATACTTGTGCAGAACGCCATTCGCCACAGGTTCACAGAAAAAGTCGTCATAGTCCCAGATGATGCAGGATTGGCCGTTTTGAAGGGAGCCGTTCTGTTCGGACACGTACCCCGATCCATCAGCAGCAGGGTGGCACGGTTTACGTACGGTATCCAGAGCTGGCCTGTGTTTGAACCACGTAGGCATCCAGCTGACAAGAAGATCATGATCAATGGCGTAGCTCGGTGTAGAGATGGTTTCTTCAAGTACATCGAAATAGGTCAACAGGTTACACGGGGACATTCGGAGTCGCAGGTGTTCCAGGCTCTGAAGCCAGACGAAGAGTGCTTAGAATGTTCCGTGTATGTGTCCTCAAAACGGGACCCCGACTTTGTAGACGAAGAAGGATGCCGACCCCTAGGCGTTCTCAAAGTACCACTGGACTCCAACAGGCGGGGACCAGCCGAGGTTGAGGAGACACTTGTATTTGGGGAGACTGAACTGCACGTTCGAGCAAGGGATATATCAACTGGGAAAATGTACGAAGCCAGCTTTGATTTTTTGTAAGTATAAGCTGAACTGATACAACTTATATTATACATCATCGTTTCAAATGTAGAAACTTTTGGTCAAAGGAAAAAAATGGTTATTTTGAAATATCGAAATTGAAATTAAAGCGTAGGAAAGTTTAGGTATCAAGGACTGTCGTTCTAATAACAGATTAATTTGACTACTTTTTATAGGGATTACATGCATATCAGTCTTATACTGTATGTACTGTATGTCTTTTTTAACTAAAAAATAAAGTTGTCTATTGAAAAATGATTATTTCTAATAATACTGTAATCAGCCATCAATCAATAATATAATAAGCTATCAAGTATTAACTCGAAATCAACATGATGACTTTTCTCTTTTACCCTCTTTCGCTTTTTAACTGACATGCATTTGTCGGATTGGCCTCATAATTGACCTACATAATCTTACTGTAACCGATATGCCCTTAGATCATAAACAAGCAAAACGTCTTAACAAAAAAACATTTGTTTTGTCTTCGTTGTAGGGGCGATGGTATTTAGGGTGTACAGTGGAACTGGAGTAGAACTATAGTGCACTGTCAGAGGGTACCCAGAAGATGACACCAAAGAGATACTTCAGACTACAGCAGAAGTCTAGCTACTTATATAGACACCGCTTGGAGGATTCATGAGACTGGTCAGGTCCAGTGCAACTACGCGGGCTGCTTAACAGATACCAATGTATACAGAACACTCAAAACTAAGACATCACGTGATACCACATAGGGTACGCCCACATCGGAACAAACGTGATTCAACACTGCCTGACACCATCAGATTTATCTGAGGAATGTCAAAGTCTTAAACTGAAGTTGATGTACAAAACTAAAGTTATTGTGGTCAATAATAATTTGGTAAATTGCATTTTATATTTAAATCCGAGATGTAATTTGAAAGTTGATATAACAAGGTCGTTAAAGTCACATACTTGTAATGTATATTCTTTGGGTTTGTTTGTTCCGTAGCATTTATCTGCAGACAGTGAAGTCCAGCGAAAGGACATTTTTAATAAACATCAAGGTTATATTTTTTCAGAGAGTGAAAACTATAATTACACTGTACCTGTCGCAGGTAATACGTTATACTTTTGAAGCATTACAGAACAGTTTTTATAAGAACGGCCATTCTTTTTTTGAAGCCAGAAATATTTTCCGCGGAGACAATTACCAACTGAATATGGTTTCGATTGTTTAAAACGTACAGTGTAAGCTTTATACTGTTGAGTGGTGTCTGACATGCTTAATTACTAAAGACGACAATGCTATATATTTCCGCAATACTTATTAAACATTAAAGTAATTGAATTATCATGCATGTAATAAAACAAAAAATAAATATCACCTTAAAACTGTATTTAAGGTTTGAAATGTAATGTATAAACGAAACTGTGTTTCATACCATCCTAAATGTGAACGAGAAAGCTACCAGTTATTTAACTTTTGTTCTTTCCCGTTCATATTCACGACCTGCCTGAGAGCAGACTATTTTCTCCTCTACAGAAAGGTACGGACTCTGGGATCCTTTAAAAGGACCTTAACAACCTGTAGCAGTGGAGGAAAAGATTTGTTATATCTGATGCAATTCAATCCTGACAGATGTCAGTAGCCCGAGTTTCATCTGGTCCTAACACCAGACTTAGACATTTTGACATGTAGTACACCAGCCATCTATATGTCAAAATGTCTAAGTCTGGTGTTAGGGCCAGGGGAAACTCGGGCTAAAATGTGAGATACTATGCGTCACCAACAGAAGGAAGCTAACAGTGTCCACCTACAGCATCCATTGGACCCCATTTGTCGCAATTACGACAGATGAGAACATGGGGATAAACAACCTCAGCTGGTCCAATCACATAGGGACATTATCAAAGAAGCAGTGCTCTAGATCACTGGCCGTTCATGAATATGTGAGCGTCCTATTGTATCAAAATAGACCAAAGCACATCAAACTTAATAAGATGGTGCAGAGAAGGGCGGCACGCTACGTCAATGGAGATTACAGAACAACTAGCGGTGTAACATCAGCCAATATCATAACATAACATTCATCATCACACAGCGTATATCATAACATAGACATCCATCATCACACAGCCTATATCATACCATAGACATCCATCATCACACAGCCTATATCATAACATACAGTAAGACATCCATCATCACACAGCCTATAGCATAACATAGACATCCATCATCATACAGCCTATATCATACAATAATGTACCATAGACATCCATCATCACACAGCCTATATCATAACATACAGTAAGACATCCACCATCACACAGCCTATAGCATAACATAATATATCTATCATTACACAGCCTATAGCATAACATAGACATCCATCATCACACAGCCTATATCATAACATACAGTAAGACATCCACCATCACACAGCCTATAGCATAATATATACATCCACCATCACAGCCTATATCATAATATAGACATCCACCATCACAGCCTATATCATAACAGGCGCGTAGCTACCATGTAAGCCAATAAGCCCGGGCTTGTACATGATTTTGACAAGTATAGGTTTTCATGACATTATTTTTTCTTGCTGATACCATTGCATTAACTAAACAGCTCGATTGAGTAAATTGAGAAACTCACGCCTGGCGCAAACGACTCCGAGTATGGCACAGTGGACACAGACAATCAATGTGGTTTTTTTAAGAAAATATCAATTTGGGGCACGTTCGGCCCCTTTTGCCGGGGCACATTCGGCAACCCCGAATGCAACTGTTATTGTGCCAAGTGACGTCACTATTGATAACGTCACCCAATTGACCACAAAAATAATATTTTTACGTCCCAAAAAATAAGTATTTTTTTCTTTGTATTCACTGATTTGTTCTGGACTTATTTTCCAACAGAATTGAATGAAATTCCATACCCTTATTAGTAAATTGTCTTCTCTATCCTTCATGCCATACTTGCCCTGGTAGGGGCCGGATTTACCTCAGGGCGGGGCTCGTTCGGCCCCCAACTCTCTCGACCTAAAAAGTCCAATAGTTCCCAAAATATAGTCTTGTTTACGATTTGGTTATTAGTTTATGAAAGACAATACATTTCTTTTCTAAATGACATATATAAATATGCATTTCAGCAGTATAGTACATGCCTTCCATAACGTCTTGAACAAAGAAAAGGGGCCGTGTTTGCCCCGGTCCCCCCTACACATGTATTATACATGTGTAGGGGAGATCGGGGCAAGTCCGGCCCCTGTTTTGAAACTATGTTATAAATTACAACATATCATTATCTCAGACATCAGGACGTGGGAAATGGCTCCTGAGACGTTCTAGAAAACAAAATTTTCATGGG
>NW_018408860.1:0-34588 GCF_002113885.1 Mizuhopecten yessoensis | reverse complement strand
GGGGGGGGGGGGCTGCCTTCGGCAACCCCATGTCGGGGCTTACACATGGAAAAGGGGCTAGCTACGCACCTGCATAATATAGACATCCATCATCACACAGCCTATAGCATAATATAGACATCCACCATCACAGCCTATATCATAATATAGACATCCATCACCACAGCCTATATCATAATATAGACATCCACCATCACACAGCCTATAGCATAACATATACATCCCCCATCACAGCCTATATCATTATATAGACGTCCACCATCACAGCCTATATCATAATATAGACATCCACCATCACACAGCCTATAGCATAATATAGACATCCACCATCACAGCCTATATCGTATTCATAAACAGAAGAACGTTTTAGTCCAGTGCATAATATAGACATCCACCATCACAGCCTATGTCATAATATAGACATCCACCATCACAGCCTATATCATTATATAGACATCCACCATCACAGCCTATATCATAATATAGACATTCACCATCACAGCCTATAGCACAACATGATTAAAATGATATCACTTGAATTGAATAAAGTGTAAAATAGAATCCACATGACATGATGTTTTTAACTCGGTCTTCAGTTTACATCAAACCATGTTTTTGCAAATCTTTTACGAAAAATATATGTATTTCAAGACACGTTACGAGAACATATCTGATTTCAGCTTGTTTGCTTGTTGAGGTGAATATGTGGTATATGATCCTTAGAAAGATATAGTAACCGAGGTAAAGTCGAGGTCAATATATAACTTTTCTGGTCCATATAACCACATACTTACTTAATTAAAAGTCCTAAATTGTTGTGTTAAATATAAAACTATGACGCAGTATCATTATAATTAAAACTAGATGGAACGTAAAATAAGAAAACAGCCAAGAGGAAAGTGCTGCATTTGGCAGCGAACATTGTGACGTAACAATTGAGGAGACGTCACTTTAAGGATATATAATATATATTTTAACCTCTTTTTTCTTCACAATCGTACTTTCCTGTGTACAGTTTTCATACGTTCCATTTTGTTTAATGATTAAATCATTATTTAGCATCAAATATAATAATTAAAGACTTTTATTTCGGTAAACATGTGGTTGTATGGACCTGGGATATCGACTTCGTCTCGGTTAATATCACTTTCTCAGGTCAATTCCCCTTGAATTTAAAAGATACGTTAAAATTATGAAATATTGGTTAAAAATTGTTCATAAACAGAAGAACGTTTTAGTCCAGTCAGTCTATGGTGAGCTTTATACACGAGCGGAAAAGTCACGTGTGACAAATTGGGCAAAGTTGTGAAAAATTTATTATGTACTTGTGGTTTCGGATAGGTATGGATTGAACAAGGAGTTGGAGATGAAAAAGTATTTTTAGAATTATTTCAGACCAGAGTGAGGGATATTTTTATACAGGATTGGCATAGTGCTCTTGTTGACTCGCCAAGAGCAAGATGTTATATACGTTTATCAAATGAATTTGGTTATAAGAAATATCTTGATGTAGTAAACGTTAAAAAATTTAGAAAATCTTTAACAGCGCTTCGCATATCTGCCCATAGATTAAATATAGAAACAGGGAGATGGCATAGACCTAACCCAATACCTGCAGAAATGCGATATTGTAGTGCGTGTACTAAAATTGAAGATGAATATCATTTTGTTATGGAATGCCCGTTATACTCTGAAATTAGATCAAAATTTTTGAGAAAAAAATATTACTGTAGACCAAATATGGACAAATTTGTTGAACTTGTTTCTTCAGAAAACAATTTTATTATTAGAAATTTAGCTATGTTTATTTACAAAGCAAATGAAATTAGACATGGAATTTTGTTTAATTTGTAAATCAAATTAATTCCTTGCATCCTTCGCTTCGCATTAATTTTTTGTTAAAGTCTATTGCATCCTGTGTTCATGCTTACTATTGTGAATGAATATGTTCCTTGTAAATGTGTGTTATTTTGCTGCTATAAAATTCATGTAAACATGTATTTATTATTGCCATTATGTCATTGCCATGTTTTAAATGTGTGTAAAGCACAAAGGCATTGTTGCCTATTGCAAATTAAATAAAGACATTTAAAGTTATAACCACATGTTTACCTCGTTATAAACCCATAATTGAAAATAGCCTCCTTATACTGTATCGATATCAGATTACTTATTACTATTGATAAATATATCAAGCAAAAATATGTCACCGTCTGCTGTTCTAGTGTCAGTATTACAGTTTTAGCCACTCCGGGTTTTTTTATCCAAAGGACGTTTCGACTTCACATAAATCAAATGCCTGTTTCACCGGAATGTGTTTGTTTCTTTTGTAACCTTTAGTGGCGTAAGCAAGTAATTTTTAGAGTGCATATGCTAGCAGAGGGTGGAGCATCCAAGGCGCGTAGCGTCGGAGGAGGGGATCGAGTTCTCCTCTAGCTATTACAGTGGCGGATCCAGAGGGATTTTTGGGGCTTTAGGAAATCCCCCTACCCTGAGAATTTTCTTTTAAAATCATGTATTTTCACCAATTTCCTCAATTTTCCCCACTTGGACCCCCCCCCCCCCCCCCNTAGGTCTCTGGATCCGCCACTGCTATAGCATTCTACTAGGCCCTATATATGGAAGCAGAGACGTATAATACATGTATTATACGTCTCTGATGGAAGCAATCTCTCGTATATTATATTAACAAATAAATCACAACTTTTTATATGAATAATATTAAATGTTGTACTTTACTAACTAGTTTTTGATTTAGAATTCTACATAAAGCTCTGAGATTTTTCAATGTTTTTATCAAGCTAAAATTTCCAAAAGATTTTTTATATTCGTCCCTTTTTTACGGTCCATATAAAATCATTATAAAAGAAATTAATAAATATTATATATATGATTAAAAAAAATCTTGAAAATGTTAGTGTATGCTTGAGCATACAAGCATACATGTATGCTACGTCACTGAACCTGTAACCTGTAACTTTTCAACAAAGACATTCTATATTTCGTCTAAACTGTCCGCATTGCCTAGCGTATTCCAGTTGACTAGTTCAAGATCGTTACGTAAACCAGAGACGTATATATATACTACATGTCTCTGCGTAAACTAGTGTAATTCCCTTAGTGAAAGTTTCGACTGACTCGTTATCCTTTTTGATTATATCATGAAATAAGATTAGAAGTCCGTGAGTATATACATATGTACTAAAGTCACGGAATTAGATTAGATCTAAGTCCATGCTAAAGTGCACCATGAATAAAAATAGAAATTAATTTAAATTATTCTACATATTATATACTTGTAATCCTAAAACAAAAATGTCGAAAACCGCATGAAAATGTTAAATCTGTCAGCCCAATTCCGAGATAATGACGTTTAAAAGTGTACGATTTTCACCTGTCCTAGCTGCTACTAATCATTAGCGTAATCGTAAATTCCGGTGAATGTGTTTTTTAGAAAAATCGCAATATCTCGGAAACGAAGGCCGTCATGACATTCGCACTTTCTTTAGCATTTTCTTTAATAAAATAAAGTATTTTCGTAGTGTAATTTAGCATATAAATTAATCATTCATGGTACACTTAATCACATATACATGTATATACGTCTCTGACTTAATGAAGTTTATATTTTAATAAAAATAGCTGACGTATCTTATTTTACCTCGCTAAATGCTTTTAATTTATTTCATTTTGTCATCACCTTTATCGTGCACACTGAGATTATCGGCCAAGAGTTTTTCCCTGAGCTACAGATCAGTTCCTGTACTCATATTGGAACTTGAGCAAGTCTAGCTATTTCATACACACATAAATAGTGAGCATGCGCAAACATTACAAGGAGATCCGGTGTTATCTCTAGGTATGGTGAAGTCTATGGCTTGAAATCACAACTGCAGGTAATTGTACAGATATTTATTAAATTCTCAATGTTTATCACCGTGAATTTTCCGTCTCATGCTTCCTTCAATGTGTTTAACGGGAATCGTAATTCTACAGCGACAACTTGTTTTGAACAGGAAGTCTGCTGACAAAGTGAGGGCATATCGAAAGTACAAATGCACCTAGACTTTGGAATTCTGTTTTTGATTAACATGTACATTTTCAAAGGTGAAAGAGTTCGACTTTCTAGCTGTAATGCATGACAAAATTGGGGAGTTAAGTTATAAAAGTAAAATTGCTTTTAAAACAGTTGAAAATATATACATTGTTTGAGGGTTAGTTTCGGAGCCCCAGATGAGGAAATTAAATAGATTAGAGGCCGGCTACAGCCACAGGTGCTCGGGTTCTGGAATATATATGATATTTTATCACACCCCACTAGATATCGCACCCCCTTATACTAATAAATCATATTAGTATAAGGGGGTGCGATATATCAAAGCGGGATGCGATAGTATATCACAATTTCACAAATATTCCAGAACCCGATCGCGAGCACCTGTGGTTACAGTGCGCAGTGTCCATCACCGGTTTACCAACACCGTTCTTTTCTTTCACCACAGAGGTTCGTTACAAATGTCTCAAATACACATATGCTGTACTGATATTGGTCACAGCACATAATATCAGTAATTCATATGCATCTGTATGTGTGTTTCTGACATTTGTAACAATTAAACCCCTGTGTTTTCTCCAGGGAATGTGCTTGCAATCGCTTGCTATACTCTAAAATAACAACTTAAATCATCATTTCATCTTCATTGCATGTCCAGTCATAAAAACATGTACAAAATGTATGTATATACAGGCTTTTTAGATTACTTGCCGTTCGAGCAGGTGAGCTTATGCCATGGCGCAGCGGTCCGTCCATCAACTCACAGGGTCACGTTACAAATGTCTGAAATACACATATGCTATACTGATCCGGGTCACAACACACATATTTATGTGTGTTGTGACCCGTATCAGTATAGCATATGTGTATTTCAGACATTAGTAACGTGACCCTGTGGTCAACTTTAAAACGCTACTAGTCCTGAACAGCTTAGTGGATTTTAACAAAATTTGGTCTGGAACATCCTTCGGCCAAGGGCACTCAATTTGTATAAACAGTGGGTGTGGCCCCCCTGGGGGCAGAGGGGTGGGTCCCAATAGGGGAAATAGAGGTAAAACCTTTTAAATTGTTCTTCTACCATAGGGGATTAAGCGATTCCATCCCAATTTGGTTTGGAGCATCCTTCACGGCCAAGGGACTCAATTTTGTATAAACGGTGGGTTTAATTTGGACCCTCTGTGGGCAGAGGGGCAGGGCCCAATAGGGGAAATAGAGGTAAAACCTTTAAAATCCTTTTGCTACCGTAGGGATAAAGGGATTTTGTCCTTATTTAGTCTGAAGCATCCATGGTCCAAGGGGACTCAATTTTGTATAAACGGTGGGTGTGGACCCCCTGGGGGCAAAAGGGTGGGGCCAATTAGGAGAAATAGAGGTAAAACCTTTAAAAATATTCTTAGGCTGGATACACATCTTATATACATTACCTGAAGTAATCATTCTACTCTCTGAATGTAATACTACCATCAATGCTTTCATGTTAAAATCTATTTCTCTTCATATATATACATTACTATCTATGATATCTAGTTTATTTACTTTATTCACTTTGGCTTGTATATATAGCCCCATATACGGTGGTCAATTTGAAGCATCTAAATGAACAGCGAGAAACAAAAATTATAGATGATCCATGCCCTCCTCTTGTACTCTCGCCCTACATTTGTAGCTGTGACCAGCAACCCCCGCTGGACAGATGTGGCCAGCAACCCCCGCTGGACACTTGTCATGTACCTATGGCACATATATTTTCCCCCATTTCAAAAAAAGGATACTAACTTTTTATTCCTGCATTAATCCCTGCCAGTTTAATTTAGTACCAGGCTATTTGTAGCGGATACAGAAATATCTGTGACACTGCACTATGCTTCAAAATTATTGAAAGGAATTGGGATTTGGGGGGGGGGGGGGGGGGGGGGGGGGCGCGATTCAAATATGATATTGACCAATACTTGCCGACTCTCACTATTTGGGAGGGAAACTCCTGATTTTGGACCCAACCATTGAGCATGTTTCAACTAGTGAATTTGCTAAACTTATATATAATGTTACTAGGGTTTACTAAGGACAATGATGAATTTAGATAGTGAATTTGTGGGGTGGCTGTAGAATAGTCAGACCAACTCAACCATTTCTAAACATTTTCTTCAGGTTGGTAAGTATGGGTTATGAAAAGTTCTTGTTACACAACCAATAAGTGTTTCTATGTGATGTTTCCATACCTAAGTACGGTAGGTACTCTGTCACCTTCATCAGACAAATGACCAGTGAAGCGTATGCACACAAAGGTGTAAAATGTGTACGAGTTGTCCACAAAATCGATGTTAATTCGGCTACGCTGTAAGGGTATGAAATAAAGTTGTTATATATACCGTATTTTACCGGCAATAAGCCCCCCCCCCCCCCCCCCCCCCCAAAAAAAAAAAAAAGGGGGGAGGGGGGGGGGGGGGGGGGGGGGGGGGCTTAATTGCGAGCAACCCCCCTGTTCACATAATTTCAACATGGTCCGCCATCTTGGATTGTATCTATCCAAAATGACTCGATTCAGATACGCTTTGTTTAATACTTGGTCACAGATGTGCGAGAGTTCTAAGTTGAGATGAGGGGGCTTATAGACTCTTGCACATCAACCTTCTTCCAAAAAATATAAAATTCAGAATGCAAAAAATCTGGTCTTTTTTTATACCAGTTGGTGATCATTTAGGTTTACAATCATTAAAATGGCTGAGTCTTCTTTATTTGAAGAGATACCCTGACTATGTCCTATTCTTTTGGATCAGTGGATATTATGAAGGATGTTAATTGTGTATGACCAGAGTGTTTAATTAGTTCTTTTATTCCTTGATTAATATGACTTCAGTGATTGTAAGGTCTTCATTGTTAAATACCATGGGGGTGGGGGGGAGATTGTTCTTTTTTAAAAGTCAAATATTCTCTTTTGTAGATGAAACAGTCCTATCTAAGCAATGGCTGATGCAAAGAAAAAGAGTGCCTGTCCTAACTTATTTGTTGCTGCCATTGACTTTGGCACAACATATTCAGGCTATGCTTTCTCTGGGAAAGACGACTTCGAGAAGGATCCTCTGAAAATCAGCGCCAACCATTGGAATGCTGGCGCCAGGTCTCTCATATCCCACAAGGCCCCAACATGTTTACTGTTAAAACCGGATAAAACATTCCAGTCGTTTGGATACAAGGCAGAAAATGATTTCACCCTTCTTGCAGAGGATAATGACGATGATGATGATGATGATGATGATGATGAGGAGAAAGTGAAGGAAGATTTTAAAACATATTACTATTTTCATCGTTTTAAAATGATACTTCACAACAACAAGGTTTGTTCAGTATTATTAGCTCACTTGGTGAGCTTATGCCATACCGCAGCGTCCGTCGTCCGTCCTTCAGTCAACTTTAGCTTTAAAACGCTACTAGTTCTGAACGGCTAAGTAGATTTTGACTAAATTTGGTTTGGAGCATCCTTAGGTCAAGGAGACTTAATTTTGTATAAACAGTGGGTGTTCCCCCCCTGGGGGCAGAGGGGCGGTGCCAAACAATGGAAATAGAGGTAAAACCTTTAAAATCCTTTTTCTACCGTAGTGATTATTGGATTTTATTCTAATTTAGTCTGGAGCATCATTGGGCCAAGGGAACACAATTTTGTTTAAACGGTGGGCGTAGCCCTCTTGGGGGCAGTGGGGCGGGGCCAAATAAGGGTAATAGAGGTAAAACCTTTAAAATCCTTTTTCTACGATAAGGAGTAAGGGATTTTATCCTAAATTAATTTGGAGCATCCTTGGGCCAAAGGGACACAATTTTGTATAAACGGTGGGTGTGGCCCCCCTGGGAGCAGAGGGACGGGGCCAAACAATGGAAATAGAAGTAAAACCTTTAAAAACCTTATCCTACAATAGGGATGAAGGGATTTCATTCTAATTAAGTCTGGAGAATCCTGGTCAAGGGGACTCAATTTTGAATTAATGGTGGGTGTGACTCCCCTGGGGGCAGAGGGGCGGGCAAAATAAGGGAAACAGAGGTAAAACCTTTAAAATCCTTCTTTTAACGTAGGGATTAGGGGATTTTATCCTAATTTAATCCAGAGCATCCTTGGGCAAAGGGGACTCATTTTTAGCTCACCTGGCACGAAGTGCCAAGTGAGCTTATGCCGTGGCGCGGCGTCCGTGGTCCGTCCATCATCCGTCCGTCCGTCCATCCGTCCGTCCTCGTCCGTCAACTTTTCCTTTAAACAACTTCTTCTGAAGAACTAAAAGGTATAGAATCTTCATATTTGGCTGATGGCTTCCTGGGATAGAGCCCAACAAAGTTTGAGAATGAAAATGACCTTGACCTACTTTCAAGGTCACAGGGGTCAAATGTGTCAAACACTTCAAACGACTTCTTCTGAAGAACTGAAAGGTATATAATCTCTATATTTGGCTTGTAGCTTCCTAGGAAAGAGCCGAACAAAGTTTGAGAATGAAAATGACCTTGACCTTCTTTTAAGGTCACATGAGGCAGATATGTCAAACACTTTAAACGACTTCTTCTGAAGAACTGGTAGTTATAAAATCTTAATATTTGGCAGGTGGCTTCCTGGGAAAGAGCCAAACAAAGTTTGCGAATGAAAATGACCTTGACCTACTTTCAAGGTCACAGCGTTCAAATATGTCAAACAGTTCAAACAGCTTCTTCTGAAGAATTAAAAGGCATAAAATTATAATATTTGGCTGGTGACTTCCCGGGATAGAGCTCACCAAAGTTTGCAAATGAAAATGACCTCAACCTACTTTAGAGGTCACAGAGGTCAACAACATTTTAATGGATTTGTTCTTGAGAACTAAAAGGAATGGATTCATAAGATTTGGCTGGTAGCTTTTTGGAATAGAGCTAACCAATTTGAGAAGGAAAATGACATTGACCTACTTACAAGATCACAGGGAAAAATATGTCAGCAACTTCTGAAGAAGAATCAAAAAGCATAGAATCTTATAATAATATTTTGCTGGTAGTTTCAACAGATGGAGCCAACAAAGTTTGCGAGGGAAATATTTTTAGTGCAATATAATATTTAATGAGAATATTTTGCTATGACTGCTTAAATATTCAGGTGAGTGATACAGGCCCTCTTGGGCCTCTTGTTGTATTAAAAATGGGTGTTGCCCCCTTGGGGACAGAGGGGCGGGGCCAAATAATGGAAACAGAGGTAAAACCTTTAAAATCCTTCCTCTACTGTAAGGATTAATGGATTTATCCTTATTAAGTCTGGAGCATACTTGGGCAAAGGGGACTCAATTTTGAAAAAACTGTGGGTGTGGCCCCCTTTGGGGCAGAGGGGTGGGGCCGAATAGGAGAAATAGAGGTAAAACCTTTAAAATCCTTCTAGTCTGGAGCATCCTTGCATCTTGGTCTTGGTGTGGCCCCCCTGGGGGCAGAGGGGCAGGGTCCAATAGGGGAAACAGCAAATTCTTCAAAATCCTTGTCCTTCTGTAGGAATGACAGGATTTTGTCGACATTTGGTATGAAGTATCCGTGTATGAAGGGGAACCAAAAATAATTATGTAATTGATGTACATGTACACTACCAGCAACATCTAGCTATTCCAACTTCAATTTTACAAACATTTCCAGGTGAGCGATACAGGCCCTCTGGACCTCTTGTTAATTTCCACAAGCGATAAAAAAAAATCTAAATTGGTTTACCGAAGTAGTCCTCAAATACATGAGAGAAAACACCTGTTATATATACTAAGCCCAACTTTCCTCTGGCCCTGACACAAAACTTAGACATTTTCACAGACATTTATCTGTGAAAATGTCTAAGTCTAGTGTCAGGGCCAGAGGAAACTCGGGCTATTGTTATACAATTTCTGATCATGTATTTTACTGAATTTCATGAGGGGAATTAGTATGTTTATCATGAGAAAGAAGAATTAATATAATCTGTGCTCTTGTTTATACCATTTTGTTGTGAACTGGACTGAGTTGATTACCTTAACTTTGAGCAGGTAGTTCAGTAGGTCGGAGTGCTTAAGCCTCCATCTAGAGTCAAAAGGTCCAGGGTTCAAATCCCATGTCTGGCAGTTGCATTTTCCTGTCCTATATTTAAGATACAATCTTTGGATGATTTAATCGTAGTGCTGCATATCTTTAGTATTAAAACACATCAGAGAGTATAGTTCAAAGCTCCCAGCTTGTTTCCTAATTTCCATCAATATGTTCATAAGTTTTAAAAAGTTGATAAAGACAATATTGTAAGCTAATACCTGTGTTTAATCAAATATACAATAGTACTGTCACTGCTTAAATTGTGCTCATGGACATGTACTGAGATTTTACCCATAAAAGAACTTGGCAGTAAAGTAAACATTGAATTTGTCACTATAGGACCTATCCAGAAGTACACAAATCGAGGATGAGACTGGCAAGTCACTTCCCGCAGTAGAAGTGTTCACCCATTCCATCAGGTACCTGAAAGATCATTTGTTTACAAGCCTGGTTGATTCCTTCAATGGTATCACTGAACAAGACATAAAGTATGTGGTCACAGTGCCAGCTATCTGGAACGACAATGCCAAACAGTTCATGCGACTAGCAGCTACACTGGTAAGCACTATAGTTCTTCCATTGAAAAAGAATTTTAACAAATGGCAATCGCAGTTGAAATTATTTCTTGTTGAATCATTTTGATATTGTGTGAAAATGGAAGACCGTGTATGTTTTGTAGGGCTGTTACAATATATCGGAAAACAGGTATATCGCAATGCATGGGTATATTGTATCGTACCACAATACAGAGATGAAATATTGCTGTATCGCAATATTTTTCAAAAGCATATTTTTATGTATCTGCTTGGTGTTTTAACTTTGCAAAATTACAACAAATTCTAACAGATATATGCCAATATGCATAAAGCAGGCTTTTAATAGTTCAAATTTTGTAATCGATGGTTGGTTTGACAAAAAAACTCAAATCTATGTAATCCATATTATATATGATTAAGTTTGATAACATTCCGACAACAACTTATTATAGAATTGAGCACATCCTTCCTATGACACTATATCGGGATACGTATCACAATATATTCATTCTATATTGCAATGTATCGTGATACACTCTTGGCGTATTGTGACACCCCTAATGTTTTGCTTGAAAGTTGAAATAATTGTACATGACATTCACAACTTTAATCACATTTGCTAGGCGGGGATATCAGCTGACAATTTGTCTATTGCCCTGGAGCCTGAGGCTGCATCTCTCTACTGTCAGCACCACTCCATTGTTGGCGAAGACGGTGAAAAAGAACTGTTGAAGAAGACTGCAAGATCTGGTGATGCATACATGGTAGTTGACCTGGGAGGCAAGTATACTAGCTCAATTGACTGGGGTTTGGTTTGGTTTAACTTAATTTGTTTAACTTCCTATTAATTACAGCTAAGGTCATTTAAGGTCGTGGATTGACTGGGGACTTGTGTAAAAAAACCAATTAAAGTAGTACCAATAACACTAGATATCTCGACACAAACTATAAAAGAAAATATCCTCCCATTTTTTGTGCTGAGATTTATCATGCAGACTTTATGGATAAAATCTCTTGAAACTCTGAGTAAACTCCTTAGTGTTGAACCTGCACAAAGAAGATAGCCACCTTATAATCAGTTTGGATTCCGATTGTTTGTGACAAAATGGACTTGTCAAATCTTTGCAGATTTACTAAAAAGTTCAGCTTTAGACCAGATAAAAAAAACAAGATGGTCACCTTGGATTCTTAATATATATAGGTGGGATGCATTTCTGGGTCAAATTGGTTCTCATATTGCAGTTATCGCCTCTTCATAAATTGGTTTAATGTTTTCAATAATATTTTATGTATTAAACTATATTGAGGGAACCCAGAAGGCATCGTAGATGGACCTCCATATATACTGTATTCTTTGATATAATGAGAGACATAAATAGCTAAACAGATTCTACTTTTGCCACACTTCTGCCTTAAAAATATAAAGCTATGGCCTGCTAAATTGTTCTTTTTTGATACTTTCAAACTTCTGTTTAGCAGGCCGGTGCAGCTTTGGATATCAGTTCAGACTTTATATATCTAAGGTCAAATATATTTGATAGCTTTCAAAAAATAGATCCCTGGTATTCTCAGATATATCCATTTCCAAGTATGTATATATCGATGATTCGATATACACATGGAATGCCACAATGGTACCTTGTATTTGTCCGATTTTATGTAAGACATTCACTGTTTGTACTCTAAGATGTAATTCATGGACTGCATAATTTCCTTCTTGGTCGATTATTTAAGACATATATATTACCTCTTTGTGAGGCGATACTTGATTTCAGCAAGTGTTTAACTTTTAACTGGATATTTCAATGAAATAAAAAAATAAAATACAATTTTTCCACTTTTAATAACATAAAAAAGAAATATTTTTATTTTATTAAACAATCTTCTTTGTAAAACTATAATCACTGGTGGACATTTAAATATAGTCACTTCCGGGTTTTGACAGCTGAAAAATGTCAGAAATACACAGTGAATAAAAACCTTCGAATATGCAATCAAACGAAGCAGATTATACTTTACTGGTCACAGGTCCGCTCTCCTCAGTTCTGAATTTATAATGACTGTTTTGCGTATAGAAAAATCTTTGACATAATCTCTTAACATTTAGAAGATAATATTATTATACATTTATGTTTTTGCTCAAATGCAGTTCTCTAAATAATAAAACTAACCATAATATTTTATTATATCATCAGCAAATCCTTATATGATTATATACTGTATAGCGCTTTAAATTTGCGGGGTCAATAT
Organism: Mizuhopecten yessoensis; assembly: GCF_002113885.1. Lineage (NCBI taxonomy): Eukaryota > Metazoa > Mollusca > Bivalvia > Pectinida > Pectinidae > Mizuhopecten > Mizuhopecten yessoensis. Next base: position 21,706 of record NW_018408860.1, on the reverse strand, counting down.
TTCGCGGTTTCGTATTTAGTACATATCGCGGAGGTTAAATTTCGCTGTGCATGTGAATCCCATGTGTTGTGCAAAGTATTCTGAGTGTCATCGTTTTAGGGTTAAACCTCGAAATACAGGTAAACCGTTTGACTTCACTCGAAAGAAAATTAAATGTGTATGTAAGAGTAAACTGTAATCAATTAACTCATTTACCCCTGAAGACACATTTAAACTCTTCCAATTCAAAGGTTGGAATAGTTCATTATGAAATTTCAGGGGTGAATGAGTTAATCACCTACTGTGTATATACACATGAATATGTGGTGACCACTTATATGTTAGTGTTGTTTATTTTTACATGGTCTGTCCAGTTGTCCGATGATAATCTAAAAATTTCATTTCATTTAAGCTTGCATAACAGCGTTGGGTTATAAGTATTTTCAACATGCTGTGATAAGGTCCGTTAAAGTGATAAACATTTTTCGATAATTTCGCTGGTGTTTAGAATTCGCGGATATTAGTCAGAGTGGGAATAAAGCAAAATTTAAACCCCTGCGAAATATATAACCACTATACAGTAATCGTTAGATCTTTGGAATAAAACGGTACATAGCCCTGCCCTTGATTTTTGCCTATATATGTGTTGCCTTTTCCAGGAGGGACTGCTGACATCACTGTACACGAAAAACAAATCGATGGTTCTTTGAAGGAGCTGCTTGCTGCAACGGGTGGTGCATTTGGGGGTAAAAACGTGGACGATGCGTTTAAGTCATTTTTGGAAGACATTGTTGGGAAAGATATAATGAAAAAGTTCAAAAACAATTGTATGGAGGATTACATTGACATTTTTAGGGAATTTGAAACAAAGAAAAGATCCGTTACTGAAGATAGTGTTAGCAAAGTTAGCATGACCATGCCAGTAACTTTAAGTGATTTGGTGAAAAGGAGCTCGACCAAAGGAAAGAAAGTAATCTTGAAGGAGGTGGTGGAAAATTCAAAATATGGAAATGAGGTCGGGTTTGCCAAACAAAAAATACACATTTCTCACGCACAATTTGTGCAGCTTTTCAAACCAACCGTTGACGGTATATTGAAACACATGGAAGGTATTTTGTACCAGAGCAACTTCTGCCATGTGAAAAACATTTTGATGGTTGGTGGATTCTCTGAATGTGAACTCCTGCAAAATGCGATTAAGAATAGACTTACGCAAAAAAGAATCATCATACCCGAAGACGCTGGTCTGGCGGTCCTGAAAGGTGCCGTACTTTTTGGTCACATTCCACGGGCAATATCTGGCCGTGTGGCTAGATATACTTACGGCATTCAAAGCTGGCCTATGTTTAATGATCGATGCCATCCTGAATCAAAGAGAGTGATGGTAGGATCAACAGCTCGATGCAGGGATGTGTTTTTCAAATTCATTGAGATTGGACAGCAGGTGACTCCAGGTCACAGAGAGGCACAAGTGTTCCAGGTTCTCAATCCCGCAGAAAACTCACTAGAATGTACAGTGTTTGCCTCCACAGAAAGAGACCCAGCATTTGTAGATGATGCCAGCTGCAGTCAGCTTGGAATACTGACAGTGCCTTTCTCCCGACCTGCCAATAGTACTCGGGCCGTGGAGATAGAGGAGACGCTGATATTCGGGGAGACAGAGCTGAGGGTCAAGGCCAAGGACCTGGCCACTGGTCAAGAGTTTGAGGCCAGCCTCAACCTTCTGTAAGTAAAGCTACAAAAAAGGATGATCAAATTAAATAATTTCCTTGTCCTGATAGAGTAGAACATCATTAATTAACCCTTTCACCACTGTAGACCATAATGGACTCATCCAGATCAATGTATGGTAGAGTCTACTAAAGTTATATATAGGGGTAAAAGGGTTAATATAGCAACCTTCATTCCCAGTCAATTTGTTTGATTTTCTATCTGTGACTATAGTTCAGAGAGAGAAAATTTCATGGAAAATATGGCTCCATAGTGGAACAACAATATTAGTATCTATAATGAGAGAATTGACCTCAGCATGTGTTAAAGATACATATATCCCACATTGGGGCACTCAGTGACCTACCGGTATCCTGTTATGACGTCGAAATCAGATTGATTTAAAAAAAAACTCGTCAAAACATCGTTTTTATTGACTGTCTGTGGCAATCTTGCTGTCAGCAAGAGACACCACCTCAAGAACATAAAAATTGATATCAAAGTATTCCTTTTTACACAAACGATGTAGGTATTAAACATGTCGAAACGTTTCAAGACCGACTGGTCCCTTTGTCAAGCTATGACTGACATGGCTCGACAAAGGGACCAGTCGATCTTAAAAATGTTGCGACACCTTTAATACGTACATCATTTGTGTAAAACTTTGATATCACATATTTCCGAACTGATGAATCTTATTGAAGATAACATAACAATTGTTGTACAAATTTCCCCTTAAGGTTTTGCATGGATCGATCTTTAAATCTTGGGTACAGTTTACAGTAGTTTGTTTTCAGCTCCTCCTAGATATGGCCTTGGTTTATATGTATACACTATCTAGTAATTTTACAATATATTTTAGTATTGCATTTGCATTGCCTTTACGCTGTTTTACCAAACTTTGGGTTAAGAGGTGGGAGAAAATATAAATCATTGAGGCTTTGCCGAAGTTCTGACACCAGTTCTGCACCTGAGGTTAGAGTATCCATATACCACATACATGTGCATTTGTACCTATATATGATAGACTATTATTAGTAGCAAATAGTACAGGGACCTGACAGTTTATCACCGTAGCTTTGTTCATGTCAACTCTCCATATGCCCCACTCTTATTAGTAGCAAATAGCACAGGGACTGGACAGTTTATCACCGTAGCTGTGTTTATATCAACTCTCCATATGCCCCACTCTTATTAGTAGCAAATAGTACAGGGACCTGACAGTTTATCACCGTAGATTTGTTCATGTCAACTCTTCATATGCCCGACTCTTATTAGTAACAAATAGCACAGGGACCTGACAGTTTATCACCGTAGCTTTGTTTATATCAACTCTCCATATGCCCCACTCTTATTAGTAGCAAATAGCACATGGACCTGACAGTTTATCACTGTAGCTGTGTTTATATCAACTCTCCATATGCCCCACTCTTATTAGTAGCAAATAGTACAGGGACCTGACAGTTTATCACCGTAGCTTTGTTCATGTCAACTCTCCATATGCCCCACTCTTATTAGTAGCAAATAGCACAGGGACCTGACAGTTTATCACTGTAGATTTGTTCATGTCAACTCTTCATATGCCCGACTCTTATTAGTAACAAATAGCACAGGGACCTGACAGTTTATCACCGTAACTTTGTTTATATCAACTCTTCATATGCCCGACTCTTATTAGTAGCAAATAGCACAGGGACCTGATAGTTTATCACTGTAGCTTTGTTCATGTCAACTCTCCGTATGCCCGACTCTTATTAGTAGCAAATTAAATAGCACAGGGACCCGACAGTTTATCACTGTAGCTTTGTTTATATCAACTCTCCATATGCCCGACTCTTATAAGTAGCAAATAGTAAATAGTACAGGGACAGGACAGTTTAGTTTATCACTATAGCTTTGTTTATATCAACTCTTCATATGCCCGACTCTTATTAGTAGCAAATAGCACAGGGACCTGACAGTTTATCACCGTAGCTTTGTTTATATCAACTCTCCATATGCCCGACTCTTATTAGTAGCAAATAGCACATGGACCTGACAGATTATCACTGTAGCTTTGTTTATATCCCGTAGCTTTGTTCATGTCACCTCTCCATATGCCCGCCTCTTATTAGTAGCAAATCGCACATGGACCTGACAGTTTATCCCCGTAGCTTTGTTTATATAAACTCTCCATATGCCCGACGCTTATTAGTAGCAAATATCACAGGGACCTGACAGTTTATAACTGTAGATTTGTTCATATCAACTCTCCATATGCCCGACGCTTATTAGTAGCAAATATCACATGGACCTGACAGTTTATCAACGTAGCTTTGTTTATATAAACTCTCCATATGCCCGACGCTTATTAGTAGCAAATATCACAGGGACCTGACAGTTTATAACTGTAGATTTGTTCATGTCAACACTCCATATGCCCGACTCGTATTAGTAGCAAATAGTTCAGGGACCTGACAGTTTATAACTGTAGATTTGTTCATGTCAACTCTCCATATGCCCGACTCTTATTAGTAGCAAATAGCACAGGGACCTGATAGTTTATCACTGTAGCTTTGTTCATGTCAACTCTCCATATGCCCGACTCTTATTAGTAGCAAATAGTAAATAGTACAGGGACCTGACAGTTTATCACTGTAGCTTTGTTTATATCAACTCTTCATATGCCCGACTCTTATTAGTAGCAAATAGCACAGGGACCTGACAGTTTATCACTGTAGCTTTGTTCATGTCACCTCTCTATATGCCCCACCCACCCCACCAATGATGATACCATCACTGGCCGGGGGTCACAATTCTTATGGAGTATTGACCTCAACCTTTAATATGTCTACTGTTACTCTCTCCCCATTCAAAACATTGTTTCAAAATGCATGTAGGTTGAAACATACCAACTGTAACAAATTCCCAGGTCCCTGTGGCATATATAGAAACAAAAATAACTACATTTCTTTTATTATCTTGTTAATTAATTCAGGTATATGTATGTCATCCCAACTACATGTTATTTAACTCATGATCGTTCACCCCTGAAATTTCATAATGAACTATTCCAAACTTTGAATTGGAAGAGTTCAAATGTGTCTTTAGGGGTGAATGAGTTAATAAGATCATGCAGTCTTTCCATCATTGTGTTGATTCAGGCATTTAAACTTTGAGGAATAGAAAATGTTGATCATATGCACATTGACTTTGCCTTTGTTAAATATTATTTGTGTTACTAATGATTTTCGTAATTTATGAAATATCAACTTTTCAGTGGGAATGAAATATGATGGCAGCATGCAGGGAACCACCTGAAGATGTACCGGGATTTCAATGCCCTCGACACTTGTATGGGGCTCTCGATCCTTATACCATATACATTGAATATATCAACAATCTTCTCGGCTAGGTACAGACATCAATCTATTGGTCGCAAACTTAACTGAATTTTCAGTAAATTATATTGAGATATAATATTTTTCAGTCAGTTTATTATTTTCTTAGGGGAGTTTTGACAGTTTGACAAAGAAACAAATGAACAGGTTATTAATGTTATATTTGTGACTGTATGAAATTGAGTGGATTTGTTAAATGGACATGTGATATGAATTTACCAAAAAATGTATTGTATGATTGTGTGTGGTACTTATACATGTATTTTGATCGAACACCAAATTTTGCAGTTTTTAGGTACATGTGTATAAATATATGTATTATTTTCATGTCATATTTTGTTGTTGTACATACGTATTTTAAAATCATCTTTTTGCTTAAGAGACAATTTTATTAACTTTTTACACTAATGTTTTCTAATACACAATGAAATTTCCTGTGATAAATCATATACAATTTTGTAATATGCTGTATGTATACAGTTATACAAAATTTCAAAAGATTGAAGATATTTGACATCAGCTATATGCTGTATACTTATATATTACTTTAAGTTTGAATTGTTTAATTTAGTCTAAAAATAAAAAACTTTAATAGGCTTAAATTATTTTGACTGATGACATTGCTGACCATGCACAAATCTACACTATTAATGTCAATCAGTACTGATCATCATTACAAGTAAGTGGCGGTATGGTTACTAATTAATATTCACGTTTTTTATTACTGTCCACATTTTAAAGGCCTCTGTATGTTTGGGGAAAAAATTGGCCTACCTTATGCCACTGCATGATATCTTCAAGAGGCAACTACTGTACATGTCGTGCTTGGAGGCACGGCAGTCTACTGGTAGGACGCCGAGCTCTTGAACGAAGGGTTACGAGTTCGAGTCTCTGCACAGCACCGTGTTGTATCTTTGAACACGATACTTTTCTCCGCTTGTGCCAGTGTACTCATGCAGCTGTAAATGAGTATGTGGTTGGGCAGGACTGGAATTGTAGAATGCTAGCTGTGAGCACCGAAATGGCAGCACCGGCTGTTTGCTCCCCAGGGAGTTGAGAAAGATATTGGCTGGTTGCTTATAAGGCCCTATAACCACGGATAATGATTTGTGAACCGCTTTGAGACGACCTCCGAACTAGGTTGTGATAAAGTGGTATATTAGAACCTCAAATTATTATTATTAGTACATATACAGCTCCTTCCATAGGCGATCTTTTTTTGAGCTTTCAATAATTGAAGTGACACTGAAGAAAACAAAAACTGATTGCTGCCACCACAGTAGGTGTGAGGACCTCTATCTTTACTTGTTTCTTTTTTAGCAGTGTCTCCCTATATGTTCATGTATACCGTATTCATAAAACAATGTATCTAAGTTATATTCACAATGCCTACATCAATTACTTTATTGGTCGAGTTGTTCCAGGACATAAAGTTAAATCAAATATGGAATTTAACAGTTTTCCGTATTTGATTTTTAAACTTTTTTCGAACAACTTGACCAATAAAGTTAAACGATGTAGGCATTGTGAATATTACTTAGATATTTCACTCCGTCTTTTTCAAAATTTGGAAACTAAATTAAGTGTTATTTACTGTAGTGGTTGTACTGAAGAGTGGTACACGTACTACTGATGGAGTTTAAGTGTTATGAAATTCCAATAAACAGTGAACCAGACAAGCTATACTGTGTTGTTATGAACTATGATCTTGCTGCCAGTAATATAGGGACAAAAGTGTAATAAAACAATGGCACATTGAAATCAAGTGTTCTCATTCCCTTGATAAGAAGTACATACCTTTGAAGTTATGGTATGGTGTATTATTTATCTGGCCCTCCACCTTTTTAGCCAACCATCATCCGATGGTCGGCTGATCAAATCTCCCTTCGTCTGTACTCCGGCCATCGTACATTTCCCTCTGACCTTAAACAATTGTTATCACTAGATCTCAGAGAGTACGAAACAGATCTTTCATAAAGTTGATATGTAATGTCTCCATGGTCCATAGATGTATGTACATATGTGATTTTGGGACTGATTGGAAAAATAAGATGGCCACCAGATAGCCATCTTGGAGTTTGGGAAGTCAAGTTTGTTATCCCTTTTTCTCAAGAAATAAACAATGTCTTCACTGTAAAAGAAAACTCTTAAACCCAGCAACATGAAATTTTATTCAAAAGTTAGCACGTGATTTCCTGTAAACAAGTCTTATCAATCCAAGTGATAAGAGAAATGAGGGGAAAAGTTAAAAACTTGCAGATCTTATGATGGTGGATGCAAAGATCTGTCTGAGATCTCTTGTTTCTATGAACAATTACTTCTTCAAAATTGAAAGACACCTAGTCCTGATATTTGGGTAGTATAGTACATATACCTTGGATAAAGTGCTGAAAGGATTTCTGATCAAATTGACTTTGACCCACTTTCAAGGTCATAAAGGTCAAAATCTCAAAGCAACATTATCTAAAGCTTTGTTATCTTTTTTGGTAAAAAAGCAATGCAATACTTTTCTTGTATGTTATATGTTGAGGTCAAAAGTAAACTTTAAATGCTTCCAAATGTCAAATGGGCTATAACGTGTAAAAGGCTCAAGAACCTTCTTTTCAAGTTCCACAAGTCCCTGTGTCATGATGTTAAGGTACAATGTACCGTGGATTAATTGAGTGCTGTAAACTATTCATATGAATTACCTCAACCTATTTTCTAGGTCATAGAGATCAAATTTTTTATTTATTAATATTCAAATGACATTATCTAAAACATCATACGGTCCAGAACCATGCAACTTCGCGAGCCAAGGCCTATGGTATTGAACACCCTTGGCTCGCGAAGTTGAGAACCATGATACTTGCATATGTTACATACCCGGTAGTTATATGTACATGTATGTAGCCCAGCATTGCAATTTCCCCCCTGACATATTGTGTTGAGGTCAAAGGTGAACATTAAGGAGGCTCCATCCTTTCGCAATTAGTCATCAGAATTCAATGAAAGTTTCACATGATGGTTATGTCATTATGTAGAGATGATTTTATGAAAATCTAAGCATTCTGATAACCTGGGGATTTTTTTTGTAAAAAATACTGAAAAATTGATTTTTTGTCAAATTCAACACTTTCACATTTTTTGAGCATGTGGCATTGTTCAAAACTATTACAACAATAAAATAATGAAAAGAAACATTGCTAATCAACCCTACAAATATTTTATTATAAAATATTTACAATATGTTACAAAAAGCGTTTTTTATTGAAACTATATTGATAAAAGTTACAAAATACAAGCCAAAAGCAAACTGGACACATAGTTTCATACAAAAAGAGTGAAAAATTGAACCAAATACACACAAAGTCTTTATAATTAATTTATTTTACATTTTACAATTAGTTTGATCCAGATGAGGGTTGTCTACCTTGAAAAAATTCGGAACTTTTTGCAGGGGGATAGAATTTATACAATGACACTTATTTTATTTAATATACCAAAAACGACGGAAATAAATTAAATGACTATATTTATTTGTCAATTTACTGTTCTTTTATGGAACAAAATTACTCTCAATCATGTACACTTTGGACATCATTCCATAGCCTGCTTACGCATGGTATATTAACATGTCAGGTACATTAATATTGATATGTAACCATAGCTATAGGCTATCGCATGCATGGTATATGCCGTTATTACGTGCACGCACATCCACTTGCATTTTATAGGGATCTTGATAGTTATTGTAATTGCATTTGTGAAATGATTTATCTAACAGAGCGTAACGTTAACTCGCTCGAGAACAAAAGTCGTAGCCTAGCGACCCCGAGCTTATGAACTACTGTATGTCAGCACGTGCTATGTATATAGGCGAGGTCGGTAAACAAAACACATCAGTCGTTTAATCTTATGTCAGTGTATTCCCGTGAGTTAATTAATGTCTTTGTATCATAAGCTTTATTTCTGAAGCACGTGTGATTACACATTTCCAAATTGAAGTCTCGATATCGGGTGTTGACATATCACCGTCACGCACGTGTACTATTGTTTACCCAATGTTACTATAATTTACACTACGCAATACGGAAATGACGACACAAAAAAATCAACAAAGTTATTCAACCAATGTGTCGGATTCCACAGGGTGTCCAATAAGACAGATTTCAATGGACAGACACATTTCACCTGTTCAATTTTGCGAATCAATCTTTCGTTAGATTTCTTGTTATCTTGAATATCGGTCTTATGGTCTTCTATTTTCATTATGTACATGCTCGCCATCTTGATTCAGCACTGCATGCTTGATTATACCACCCTCTGCCGAGTGTGCATTTCCATGAATTAATTAGAAGAATTGAAAAGAATCGTGTAAACGTTAATTCAGAAAGATCGCTTCTATTCCTGATTCCGACTGTTCCCAATTACACTCATTAAACGTGAAGGTAGGCAAAATAGATGAAGATCATGAAAGATAAGCTCAAGTTGCCAATTGTGTAATATCTTTTCAATTCTACTAATTAACTCATTACTCCCCAGAACCTAATGATCCCAGACCCTGTAAACAAACTTATTTTAGCAGTATAGTTATTTCTTACAACTCTACATCTGTCCGCTGCCAGGTTCAACATTTTCCCTCACGGAAATATTATACAATTCATCATGTGTAATTATTAGCTAAAATAAGTATGTTCCCAATCAAACCAAAGACAGCGATAATTTTACAAAATTATAACACAAAGACATGGAATTTGACGTAAATGGCTCACCGCCGAATTTATTAAATCATTTGTTGTTTTTATTTTGATTAATTTTAGGTTCCCCACTGGTTCTCGGGAGGGGTGGGGGGTCACTATGACCTCAACGTGACCTATTCTTTGACCTTTGACCTTAACTTTTGAAAAAGTTTGTCCGGGCATATCTTCTGTATTATTTCATCTGGATTAACCAGATTTGGTGTACAATGATATCTTGGGTTGGCGGAATACAGAGTGCAAGACTAAGATTACTGACCTATGACTTGACCTTTGACCTTAAGTTTCGAAAAAGTTTGTCCGGGGCATATATATATATATATCTTCTATGCTTTTTTCACCCGGATTAACCAAAACTTGTGTACAATGACATCTTTGGATAGCGGAGTGCAAGAAGTAGGTCGCTATGACCTATGACCTATTACTTGACCTTTGACCTTCACTTGTGAAAATGTTTGTCTGGGGCATACTTCACTGTGACCTATGCGTCCTGACATAAGTGTACTGTTCGTTAAATATAGAAATCATTACCGGTGGGGGAATATGAATTGCCGTGCAATACTTTACCTTGTTTTTAACAATTTCTCTTTTAAGATTTTACTTTTTGCTATTCTTTGACAAAACAACCAAAGATACATCAGAATATGCTGGAGAGCAGGCTACCCAACCCTACCCCCATTTAGGAGGAGGGAGGTAGGTTTTCCTTAGGCTCTGACCAGCTGGCAGTGTTGTCTCACCTCTGATCGTGCCCACAGTTAAAGCCAATTACATAATATTCTATCAAAATTGCTCAGTAGTAATTAAACATGAATGATATAAATTTATACAGGATTACTGGCTATATAACTTAAATAACATGTAATTGAATAGTATGGCATGGATTACATGAATACTGACTAAATAAACTTGGAAAAATTAAATGTTGTGGGCAAATAAGCAGTTATTTTCAACAATCACTTGGCCCAATAAAAATAAAAAAATACTAAAACACTTTCCTTCAGCCAGTGAATAGATACATGAACTTCAGTTGTTTCAAATTTACAACCTACGGTATTCCGTAATTTTAAAGTCAAATGTTCTTAAGTCACTTGGTTTTTGCTTTCTTGTTGGTACGAATTAGAACATTTCTCCTTCTCAAGTTACAAATTCAGCAGCATTTTGGTGTTCAGGTAAAGATCCTGTAGGTAGCAAGTATTCAGGGCACGTGTTGTAATGTACTGAAATGTAAAATAAGGAGGATTGTAAAAACCTTTGTTAAACATTAGCTTATGACAGGATATTCAGTGTTTAACTTCAGTGTTTAACACTTTGGTCAGGCTTACATACTCGTCATAACACTAATTCATAAAGTGAAAGTAATTAATTAAAATTAGAGATAACATCTTTATTCGACAGATTTTGAAAAAAACCCATTAAAATGTATCAATCGGGTATGAGAGTACATTCATATGCATCGTATATGCAGAATATTATACAATTGCTACAAATGTATCTATATTCAATTAACCTTACCTTAAACAATAGACTGGCGAAGTCCAATCTGATCACTAGGAAACTTGTTGCTGAATCTTGATCCAATGTATGTTGATAAGATCATCTCACCATCGTATCATCTTCTGTAAGGAAAAGCTCTAGTCTGTCGTGGCTATGTCCATGTGTAATCTGTGTGGGTGGTGGTCCCAGGTCTAGTCTGTCGCGGCTATGTCCTTGTGTAATCTGTGTGGGGGATGGTCCCAGGTCTAGTCTGTCGTGGCTATGTTCTTGTGTATTCTGTGTGGGTGGTGGTCCCAGGTCTAGTCTGTCGCGGCTATGTCCATGTGAATTCTGTGTGGGTGGTGGTCCCAGGTCTAGTCTGTCGTGGCTATGTCCTTGTGTATTCTGTGTGGGTGGTGGTCCCAGGTCTAGTCTATCGCGGTTATGTCCTTGTGTATTCTGTGTGGTGATGGTCCCAGGTCTAGTCTGTCGTGGCTATGTTCTTGTGTATTCTGTGTGGGTGGTGGTCCCAGGTCTATTCTATCGCTGCTATGTCCTTGTGTATTCTGTGGGGGTGGTGGTCCCAGGTCTAGTCTGTCGCGGCTATGTCCTTGTGTAATCTGTGCGGGTGGTGGTCCCAGGTCTAGTCTGTCGGGGCTATGTCCTTGTGTATTCTGTGGGGTGATGGTCCCAGGTCTAGTCTATCGCGGTTATGTCCTTGTGTATTCCGTGTGGTGATGGTCCCAGGTCTAGTCTATCGCGGTTATGTCCTTGTGTATTCCGTGTGGTGATGGTCCCAGGTCTAGTCTATCGCGGTTATGTCCTTGTGTATTCTGTGTGGTGATTGTCCCAGGTCTAGTCTGTCGCGGATATGTCAATGTGTAATCTGTGTGGGGGGTGGTCCCAGGTCTAGTCTATCGGGGCTATGTCCTTGTGTATTCTGTGTGGGTGGTGGTCCCAGGTCTCGTCTATCGCGGCTATGTCCATGTGTAATCTGTGGGGGTGATGGTCCCAGGTCTAGTCTATCGCGGCTATGACCATGTGTAATCTGTGTGGGGGGTGGTCCCAGGTCTAGTCTGTCGCGGCTATGTCCTTGTGTCATCTGTGTGGGTGGTGGTCCCAGGGCTAGTCTATCGCGGCTAGGTCCTTTTGTATTCTGTGTGGTGATTGTCCCAGGTCTAGTCTGTCGCGGATATGTCAATGTGTAATCTGTGTGGGGGGTGGTCCCAGGTCTAGTCTGTCGCGGCTATGTCCATGTGTAATCTGTGTGGGTGATGGTCCCAGGTCTAGTCTGTCGTGGATATGTCAATGTGTAATCTGTGTGGGTGGTGGTCCCAGGTCTAGTCTATCGCGGCTATGACCATGTGTAATCTGTGTGGGGGGTGGTCCCAGGTCTAGTCTATCGCGGCTATGTCCTTGTGTATTCTGTGTGGTGATTGTCCCAGGTCTAGTCTGTCGTGGCTATGTCCTTGTGTAATCTGTGTGGGTGGTGGCCCCAGGTCTAGTCTATCGCGGCTATGTCCATGTGTAATCTGTGAGGGTGGTGGTCCCAGGTCTAGTCTGTCGTGGCTATGGGGTGGTGGTCCCAGGTCTAGTCTATCGCGGGTATGTCCTTGTGTAATCTGTGTGGGGGGTGGCCCCAGGTCTAGTCTATCGCGGCTATGTCCTGGTTGGGTGATGGTCCCAGGTCTAGTCTGTCGGGGCTATGTCCTTGTGTAATCTGTGTGGGTGATGGTCCCAGGCCTAGTCTGTCGTGGCTATGTCCTTGTGTATTCTGTGTGGGTGATGGTCCCAGGTCTAGTTGGTCGTGGCTATGTCCATGTGTAATCTGTGGGGGTGATGGTCCCAGGTCTAGTCTGTCGCAGCTATGTCCATGTGTAATCTGTGTGGGTGATTGTCCAAGGTCTAGTCTGTCGCGGCTATGTCCATGTGTAATCTGGGTGGGTGATGGTCCCAGGTCTAGTCTGTCGGGGCTATGTCCATGTGTAATCTGTGTGGGTGGTAGTCCCAGGGCTAGTCTATCGCGGCTATGTCCTTGTGTATTCTTTGTGGTGATTGTCCCAGGTCTAGTCTGTCGTGGCTATGTCCATGTGGATTCTGTGGGGGTGATGGTCCCAGGTCTAGTCTGTCGCGGCTATGTCCCTGTGTAATCTGTGTGGGTGGTAGTCCCAGGGCTAGTCTATCGCGGCTATGTCCTTGTGTATTCTGTGCGGGTGGTGGTCCCAGGTCTAGTCTATCGCGGGTATGTCCTTGTGTAATCTGTGTGGGGGGTAGTCCCAGGTCTAGTCTATCGCGGCTCTGTCCTTGTGTAATCTGTGCGGGTGGTGGGCCCAGGTCTAGTCTATCGCGGCTATGTCCTTGTTGGGTGATGGTCCCAGGTCTAGTCTGTCGCAGCTATGTCCATGTGTAATCTGTGTGGGTGCTGGTCCCAGGTCTTGTCTGTCGTGGCTATGTCCATGTGTAATCTGTGTGGGGGGTGGTCCCAGGTCTAGTCTATCGCGGCTATGTCCATGTGTAATCTGTGAGGGTGGTGGTCCCAGGTCTAGTCTGTCGTGGCCATGTCCATGTGTAATCTGTGTGGGTGGTGGTCCCAGGTCTAGTCTGTCGGGGCTATGTCCTTGTGTAATCTGAGTGGGTGATGGGACCAAGCTCTAGTCTGATGTGGCGATGTTCATGTGTAATCTGTGTGGGTGGTGGTCCCAGGTCTAGTCTGTCGCGGCTATGTCCTTGTGTAATCTGTGCGGGTGGGGGTCCCAGGTCTAGTCTATCGCGGCTATGTCCTTGTGTATTCTGTGCGGGTGGTGGTCCCAGGTCTAGTCTATCGCTGCTATGTCCATGTGTAATCTGTGTGGGTGATTGTCCAAGGTCTAGTCTGTCGCGGCTATGTCCATGTGGAATCTGTGTGGGTGATGGTCCCAGGTCTAGTCTGCCGTGGCTATGTCCTTGTGTAATCTGTGTGGGTGATGGTCCCAGGTCTAGTCTGTCGTGGCTATGTCCTTGTGTAATCTGTGTGGGTGGTAGTCCCAGGTCTAGTCTATCGCGGCTATGTCCTTGTGTAATCTGTGCGGGTGGTGGTCCCAGGTCTAGTCTATCGCGGCTATGTCCTTGTGTAATCTGTGTGGGTGGTGGTCCCAGGTCTAGTCTATCGCGGCTCTGTCCTTGTGTAATCTGTGCGGGTGGTGGTCCCAGGTCTAGTCTGTCGCGGCTATGTCCATGTGTAATCTGTGTGGGTGATGGTCCCAGGTCTAGTCTGCCGTGGCTATGTCCTTGTGTAATCTGTGTGGGTGATGGTCCCAGGTCTAGTCTGTCGTGGCTATGTCCATGTGTATTCTGTGTGGGTGATGGTACCAAGCTCTAGTCTGATGTGGCGATGTCCATGTGTAATCTGTGTGGGTGGTGGTCCCAGGTCTAGTCTATCGAGGCTATGTCCTTGTGTATTCTGTGTGGGTGATGGTACCAAGCTCTAGTCTGATGTGGCGATGTCCATGTGTAGTCTGTGTGGGTGGTGGTCCCAGGTCTAGTCTATCGAGGCTATGTCCTTGTGTATTCTGTGTGGGTGATGGTCCCAGGTCTAGTCTGTCGTGGCTATGTCCATGTGTAATCTGTGTGGGTGGTGGTACCAAGCTCTAGTCTATCGCGGCAATGTCCTTGTGTATTCTGAGCGAGTGGTGATACCAAGCTCTAGTCTGTCGTGGCTATGTGCTTATCTGTTGAGAAATACTATGTTCATCCCTTGACCTGTTGTGGCTGGTAGTTAAAACTTTTTATCGGTTAAGACCTGCACGTGCGGTCCGGGTCCCATCTTTAGGCTCTGCAGCAATCTAAAACTATATACAATCTTACAGGTGTCAATCACAAGAATGTAAGCTATAGTTTTCCACGTGCGAGTGATCAGTTCAAAGGAATATAGAAAGGACAACCCTTAATGGGTATGTGTTTCCGTTAATTGACAATGTTACATTTAAGTTATCTACATGCGATACATTTAAGTATATTGAAATCAATTCTACATTTGTTTTCGTTTTTTTATTTATGCAATTGTCTTTTGTTTAATTTGTTTTTTGAAATATTCAATTGTTTACACTCGCTGTATTTATATGTATAAATATATATATATATATATAACCAGAGATGGTGTCAAATCCGCCCTATGCTCGCCTGTTTAAAAAATGTATCGTCTTTAAAGATTTGTTAGTAAAAATGTAAAGTTCCAAACCGGTCAAAAGTGTAAAAAAAGAATTGAAATTATTTTTTCAATTTTAACTTTACAACATCAATTATTTTATGGAAGAAGGAGAGATAATATTGAAACGAAAAAATCATGCTCGGCCTATCCAAACACCATACCTCTCCTGGAATATAGCTTTTAACGCTGTTGATCTATCAAGTTAATTCGCACAACATTCAACTCCGTCTCTGCTATTGTTTAATCTAGGCCTATCCAGTAAAATCACACATCAATGATTTTAGAGGATTATTGGGCTGAAAACATAGCAAAACCAAAGAGGAACAACGATCAAAAGCCCACCATTGTTTATTAGATTGATTGCAAAATTACTCAGTATGGTTTGAAAGTAACCTTGTTTGAACTTCACTCTAGCGCAATATTTCCTTTAAATCGTACTGAAGTCAGCTGGGCTATCTTTTGGTGTGTTTTTTTTTTTTTTTTTAATAAAAATGACCTTTTTTTTTGGAAAAGTATAAAACGTTGTCACTTGATATTATATATATATACAATTAAAGTTTAATTGGAATGAAGCATTTTTGATGATTAAACAATTCATTTGAATGGATTTAAAACATTTAGAATATTGAGAATTGGTTTTGAAAAAGAAAATCTATACAGTTTATTGGAATAAGGTAATTTGTGTGTTTACCCAATTACAATTAAATGGATGATTGGGCAGGGATAGGACATACAAACGTGTTTACATATCAGACATTGACAAAACAAATTAAAGGTTATCAGTGGGTTAGTAGTGAAAATAGCAATAACAATTATCCATTCAGCTGGGCGCTCTTTTGGAACGAGGTTATACCTATAAAGACCCACGGGTGTGGCCCGGGCTCCATCTTTAGGTCGTCTTATTCCGGCTCCAGGCTACTCAGCAACCTACAACAATATGCTGTCTAAGGGTTGTCAGTCACAAGAATGTAAGCTATCGTTTTACCTGTGTGAATGGTTAGTACTAAGGGGTTTAGAAACGACAGTCCTAATTGGGATCGAGCTTCCTTTAATTGATGATGTTACATTTAAGCTAGTTATAATTGCTAGATTTATATATATATTGAAAAAAGTCAAATACAGTTCAATAGAAAAATTTAAACTCGGTCTATCCAAAAACGCTGTTGATCTATCAAGTTGATTCGCACAACATTCAATTCCGTTTCTGCTATTGTTTAATCTAAGCCTATCCAGTAAAATCACACACCAATGATTTTAGAGGATTATTTGGCTGAAAACATAGCAAAGCCAGAGGGGAACATAGTTTGAAAGACTCGATCAAAAGACCACCATTGTTTATTAGATTGATTGCATTTAGAATATTGGGAATTGCTTTTGGTATAAATATATATATATATAACCAGAGATGGTGTCAAATTCGCCCTATGCTCGCCTGTTTAACAAGAGGCACATGGGCCTTAGCGGTCACCTTATAAATTTATACAGAGAGTTGATTTTGTTTTTATCATGAACAGAAATATTATTCATAAGTGACAAAAAACAATGATTTTTAAGAATTGTTTGGCTGCAAACTAAGCAAAACCAGAGAGGAACATAGTTTGAAAGACTCGATTAAAAAAACAACATTGTTCATAAGAATGATTGCAAGATTGCTCAGTATGGTTTGAATGTAACCTTGTTTCAAATTCAATCTCGCACACTATATTTCTTAAATTACTACTACAGTTGATAGACATATGTATATATATAAGAAAGAACAAATAGTTTGTTTTTTCTTTCTAATGTTTTTGTGTGGGTGATATTTTTACCGTTTTTTAAAGTTTTAACTGTTCACACTTGATATATTTTCATATATATCAATTTAAAAAGGCAAAATAAAGTTTTCAAAAATCAACCTTTTCCTTGCAATTTCAATGTGCAAATTAAGTATTTTTTATTAACAATTACTTTTCCCTGTGTGAATGGTTAGTTCAAAGGGGTAAAGAAAGGACAGCTGTAATTGGGATCGAGCTTCCTTTTATTGATAATGTTACATCTAAGATATCTATCATAGATATATGTACATATTGAAAAAAAGACAAATACATTTTACTTTTCTTTTAAATGTTTTTAGTTGGGGTTTCTTGTCTTATTTTTTTTTTATGAAGTTTAAAATGTTTACACTTGATATATTTACATACATATCCATTTAAAATGTAACAATGATCATACCTTTTTCCTTGAAATTTCAAATTAAGTAGCACCAATTATCAATAACTTTAACATGGATATTAAAATTAAAAATACTGAAAATTGGTTTTGAACACGAAAATGTATACAGTGAATTAGAATTAGGTAATATGGATGATAAAACAATTACATTTGAATGGATGATGGGTAGGGATACGATATACAAACGTGTTTTCATATCAGACATTGACAAAAAATTAAAAGTGGAAAGCGGGTAAGTAATAAAAGTAGCGATAAAAAATATCCATTCTTCTAGGGTCTCTTTTAGAACGAGTTTATACCTAGAAAGACCCACGGGTGTGGTCTTGGCTCCATCCTCAGGGTGTGGTCGTCTACTTCCGTCCTCGGGCTCCGCAGTAACCTACAACTATATGCAGTCTAAGGGGTGTCAATCACAAGATTATAAGCTATAGTTTTCCCCGTGTGAACGGTTAGTTCAAATGGGTATAGAAAGGACAGCTCCAATTGGGATCGAGCATCCGTTTTTTGATAATGTTACATCTAGGCTATTTATAATTGATAGATTCATGTATATATATGGATAATGGTCAAATATATTTTACTTTCCTTTTTTAATGTTTTTAGTTGGGGGGTTTGTCTTAATTATTTATCAAGTTTAAAAGGTTTACACTTGCTATATTTACATATATATACATTTAAAATGTAAAATATTGTTTTCAATGATCATACCTTTTTCCTTGAAATTTCAAATAAAGTAGTACCAATTATCAATTACTTTAACATGGATATTAAAATTAAAAATACTGAAAATTGGTTTTGAACACGAAAATGTATACAGTGAATTGGAATTAGGTAATATGGATGATAAAACAAGTACATTTGAATGGATGATGGGCAGGGATTGAATAAACAAACGAGTTTACATATCAGACATTGACAAAAAATTAAAAGTGGAAAGCGGGTAAGTAATAAAAGTAGCGATAAAAAAATATCCATTCATCTGGGGTCTCTTTTAGAACGAGTTTATACCTAGAAAGACCCACGGGTGTGGTCCTGGCTCCATCCTCAGGGTGTGGTCGTCTACTTCCGTCCTCGGGCTCCGCAGAAACCTACAACTATATGCAGTCTAAGGGGTGTCAACCACAAGAATGTAAGCTATAGTTTTCCCCGTGTGAATGGTTAGTTCAAATGGGTATAGAAAGGACAGCCCCAATTGGGATCGAGCTTCCGTTTATTGATAATTTTACATCTAAGCTATTTATAATTGATAGATTTATGTATATATATGGATAATAGTCATATATATTTTTACTTTTCTTTTTTAATGTTTTTAGTTGGGGGGTTTGTCTTAATTATTTATCAAGTTTAAAATGTTTACACTTGCTATATTTACATATATATACATTTAAAATGTAAAATATTGTTTTCAATGATCATACCTTTTTCCTTGAAATTTCAAATGAAGTAGCACCAATTATCAATTACTTTAACATGGATATTAAAATTAAAAATACTGAAAATTGGTTTTGAACACGAAAATGTATACAGTGAATTGGAATTAGGTAATATGGATGATAAAACAAGTACATTTGAATGGATGATGGGCAGGGATAGGATATACAAACGAGTTTACATATCAGACATTGACAAAACAAATTAAAGGTTATCAGTGGGTTAGTAGTGAAAATATCAAGAACTATTATCCATTCAGCTGGGCTCTCTTTTGGAACGAGGTTATACCTATAAAGACCCACGGGTGTGGCCCGGGCCCCATCTTCAGGTCGTCTTATTCCGGCTCCAGGCTACTCAGCAACCTACAACTATATGCAGTCTAAGGGTTGTCAGTCACAAGAATGTAAGCTATCGTTTTACCCGTGTGAATGGTTAGTACTAAGTGGTAAAGAAACGACAGTCCTAATTGGGATCGAGCTTCCGTTAATTGATGATGTTACATTTAAGCTAGTTATAATTGCTAGATTTATATATATATTGAAAAAAGTCAAATACAGTTCAATAGAAAAATTCATCCTTAGTCTATCCAAAAACGCTGTTGATCTATCAAGTTGATTCGCACAACATTCAATTCCGTTTCTGCTATTGTTTAATCTAAGCCTATCTAGTAAATTCACACACATAGGATTTTAGAGGATTATTTGGCTGAAAACATAGCAAAACCAAAGAGGAACAACGATCAAAAGCCCACCATTGTTTATTAGATTGATTGCAAATCAACTCAGTATGGTTTGAAAGTAACCTTGTTTGAACTTCACTCTAGCGCAATATTTCCTTTAAACAGTATTGAAGTCAGCTGGGCTATCCTTTGGTGTGTGTGTTTTTTTTTAATAAAAATTACTTTTTTTTTTGGAAAAGTATAAAACGTTGTCACTTGATATTATATATATATATATATATATATATATATATGTAAAGTTTAATTGGAATGAAACATTTTTGATGATTAAACAATTCATTTGAATGGATTTAAAACATTTAGAATATTGAGAATTGGTTTTGAAAACGAAAATGTATACAGTAAATTTGAATGAGGTAATCTGGGTGTTTAACCAATTAAATTTTAATGGATGATTGGGCAGGGATAGGACATACAAACGTGTTTACATATCAGACATTGACAAAACAAATTAAAGGTTATCAGTGGGTTAGTAGTGAAAATATCAAGAACTATTATCCATTCAGCTGGGCTCTCTTTTGGAACGAGGTTATACCTATAAAGACCCACGGGTGTGGCCCGGGCCCCATCTTCAGGTCGTCTTATTCCGGCTCCAGGCTACTCAGCAACCTACAACTATATGCAGTCTAAGGGTTGTCAGTCACAAGAATGTAAGCTATCGTTTTACCCGTGTGAATGGTTAGTACGAAGGGGTAAAGAAACGACAGTCCTAATTGGGATCGAGCTTCCGTTAATTGATGATGTTACATTTAAGCTAGTTATAATTGATAGATTTATATATATATTGAAAAAAGTCAAATACAGTTCAATAGAAAAATTCATCCTTAGTCTATCCAAAAACGCTGTTGATCTATCAAGTTGATTCGCACAACATTCAATTCCGTTTCTGCTATTGTTTAATCTAAGCCTATCCAGTAAAATCACACACCAATGATTTTAGAGGATTATTTGGCTGAAAACATAGCAAAGCCAGAGGGGAACATAGTTTGAAAGACTCGATCAAAAGACCACCATTGTTTATTAGATTGATTGCATTTAGAATATTGGGAATTGCTTTTGGTATAAATATATATATATATAACCAGAGATGGTGTCAAATTCGCCCTATGCTCGCCTGTTTAACAAGAGGCACATGGGCCTTAGCGGTCACCTTATAAATTTATACAGAGAGTTGATTTTGTTTTTATCATGAACAGAAATATTATTCATAAGTGACAAAAAACAATGATTTTTAAGAATTGTTTGGCTGCAAACTAAGCAAAACCAGAGAGGAACATAGTTTGAAAGACTCGATTAAAAAAACAACATTGTTCATAAGAATGATTGCAAGATTGCTCAGTATGGTTTGAATGTAACCTTGTTTCAAATTCAATCTCGCACACTATATTTCTTAAATTACTACTACAGTTGATAGACATATGTATATATATAAGAAAGAACAAATAGTTTGTTTTTTCTTTCTAATGTTTTTGTGTGGGTGATATTTTTACCGTTTTTTAAAGTTTTAACTGTTTACACTTGATATATTTTCATATATATCAATTTAAAAAGGCAAAATAAAGTTTTCAAAAATCAACCTTTTCCTTGCAATTTCAAAGTGCAAATTAAGTATTTTTTATTAACAATTACTTTTCCCTGTGTGAATGGTTAGTTCAAAGGGGTAAAGAAAGGACAGCTGTAATTGGGATCGAGCTTCCGTTTATTGATAATGTTACATCTAAGATATCTATCCTAGATATATGTACATATTGAAAAAAAGACAAATACATTTTACTTTTCTTTTAAATTTTTTGAGTTGGGGTTTCTTGTCTTATTTTTTTATGAAGTTTAAAATGTTTACACTTGATATATTTACATA
>NW_018408859.1:546500-558469 GCF_002113885.1 Mizuhopecten yessoensis | reverse complement strand
GTAGCAGTTCCCGATTGAGATAAACAGGGTGCATTTTCAATGAGAGTACGACGTTGTGATAAGATCATATATTCTATAAAGAAAAGTAATGATATTTACAAGCCATTCAAGTGCATTTGAGTCCAAAGTTACGCATAATAAAGACAGTAGGTCCGGTATATGATTCAATTTAGTACCAGTGACTACCGCTAGAGGCCGTCTGTGTGAAATCGACATTTATGAATATCTGAGCTCATTAACTAAAGTAATACCAATAGCTGACGGCTAACGCCTTAGCTAAAAATAACATCCTCGAGTTAAAAACCAAAAGGAATGTTTAATATTCTATAATAATAAGGGCCCCATTTGAAAATGGAAGGGACCAACAGCAATAATGCCATGGTGTCCATTCATCTGTCTGTCTGCAGTCTGTGGACACACTTTTGTTTTATGGATGTTATATAAATACATAGTATTCACTGACGTCACAACATCCGGGGCTTTTACCGAGCGCCGCCATCTTTTGGGTAAAACACATAACATTTTGAACGGATGAGTCATCGCTAACAAGGACGTCTAAGAAAATCCCCCTAGAGCAGCCTATCAGACAGAAATATGTGGACAAGCTTGACCCACTTTCCTTGGCACGTTTCAAGGACAAGCTGATGTTGATCAACGGAATTGATCCTTATGAAATAAGAAAGTGTGACTGGCGTGCCGACCCAGAAGGACTCCCAAATGTAACATACCTAGACATTGTGAATTACCTGGTTCATTCTCAGAGTGCCTACACGTTAAAGGATTTGAAGGCTTACAAGTCCATGGAGTCTTACAACCAGTTTGTTTGTGGTTGGGTGTAAGATGTTGGCCACTTTTCGTCATTTACTACGAAGAACATCGCGCTATCCGCAAAGGTAATTTTTTATATATACAGTTACTGCTTCAGTA
Organism: Mizuhopecten yessoensis; assembly: GCF_002113885.1. NCBI lineage: Eukaryota > Metazoa > Mollusca > Bivalvia > Pectinida > Pectinidae > Mizuhopecten > Mizuhopecten yessoensis. Next base: position 557,542 of record NW_018408859.1, on the reverse strand, counting down.
TACGTTTTGTAGTCTACTGTATGGCCTTTCATTGTTTTGCAGTATATAATGCTGTAATTACCGCTTCCCACAGGTTAACTTATGAATTTTGCCGAGTAATACCTTCATCACCATGCCTCGTCGTTTATGTCTATATCATCAAACAAAAAACCCATGCCACCCTTCTCAAAATCAAGGTCATATTAAAAATAGTAAAATACCATAGGTGTTTGAAATTCTGGCTGTAAATTGAGATACAAATCATATAAAAAATAAGGGTATTACTTTATAAAAATGAATAGTAATATCCTTTTTTTATATGTTTTTTTTTATCTCAATGTACAGTCGGAATTTCAAACACCTATGAAAATACTATGGATGTTAAATAGATCTATGGCCTATGTATGGTGCATTGGAAGTTCTTTTTTTATAATATATAATTTACAAATGCAAGATTGCTAAAATAATGAGTACAATTTCATGTATTCAAATTAAAGTGTCTATATTTATGTAGCAGTATACAAATGCTTACTGTTGTTACTTTATTTAATTTCAGTTATCTGACTAATATATGTTATAAACTATATTAATGCAGTTGATGGTCATTCAGCATACTTCATCCATCTACTAAAATTATATATTTTCATTGATAATGATTTTCAACTCATTGCCCATCACTAATAGTCTGACATATATTCCTAATCTAGAGTACTTCAATTAACAAACTCATGTTCCATATTACAGGTCCGACACTCACAACGGATGAATGATCCAACTCTTCAACCATGGGTCGTCGCCGGATGGATGGAACCATTCTCAGTGCACATTGCACATGCATGGCTGGCCTCGGTGAATCATGTAGTCATGTTGGTGCTTTGTTGTTTTGGGTGGAGGCTGCAGTAAAGATCCGAAATGCAAAGACAGTAATTCAATCTCCAGCTTACTGGCTTCTTCCAACTTGGATACAGAAGGTTGCCCATGAGGAAGTTAGGGACATTGACTTCACCTCAGCAAGTACCAAAAAGCGACAACTTGATGAGAGAATCATGTCACCACAAACCCCCAAGTCACCAAGAACATCTAACAGTCATGATGTGCCAGAGCCATCAAGGGAAGAGAGAGACATTTTTCTGAAAAGATTGTATGAATCTAAGACAAAGTCTGTTTTGTTGTCTGTCAAGCCAGGATATGCTCAACATTTTAAACCTACCTCCCTGGATGTGAATTTGCCAAAAGTTCTTTCGGAATTATTCAATGAAAAGTGTGTGGGACTGACATCAAAGGACATTGAGAATCATTGTGATATAATTTTTGATGAGATTACTATTACACCGTCGCAAGCAGCAGCAGTGGAGGAGAGGACCCGTTCTCAGGCTACAAGTAAAGACTGGTTTAGATTCCGCACAGGACGTATAACTGCATCCCGCCTTCATGCAGTGTGCCATACGAAACTCGACAAACCATCACAGAGTCTAATTAAAGCAGTGTGCTATCCCAGCAGTTACAAATTGAGGACAAAGGCCACTGCCTGGGGATGTGAACATGAAAGGGATGCCATTGAGGCATATCGTCAACAGGCAAAAACGTGTCATGATCATTTTGAATCCAGTCAGTGCGGATTATTCCTGAGCACTCAATATACCTATATTGGTGCTACACCTGATGGATTGGTATCCTGTATATGTTGTGGAGATGGTTGTGTGGAGGTCAAGTGTCCCTACTGTTTGAAAGAGGGAGACTTCAGTGAACCTGGAAAGGACTTCTGCCTTGAGAAGTTAGGAGATGGACTTCAACTGAAAAGGACCCATCCTTACTATTACCAGGTTCAAGCCCAGGTATATGGGTGCGAAAAAGACTTTCGCGATTTTGTTGTCTGGACACCACAAGATGTTCACATAGAACAGATTCAGCCGGACCAGGTGTTTTGGAATGAGGCAAGAGGAAAAGCAGAGAATTTTTTCAAACGTGCTGTTCTCCCTGAACTGGTATGCAAGCAGTTTTCGAGGCCTCTACCTGTAGCTATGTGCTCACAGACAAATGAACTAAGTAAACAGAGACGGAATGTAATCACCCCCATGATTGTTCCTACTGACAATTCAGCAGACATCATTATTTGTATTTGCAGAAAAGTCTACGACGACACTGAAGACCGAGTCATTGGATGCGACAACCAGAACTGTCCTTTTGTATGGTTACAAAGAAGAGTTCAGCTTGGTACTGTCCTGAATGTAGGAAGTTGCCCGAGTTCATGAAGAAAAAGTAGACTCCATTGACTGTAGGAACTTATGTGATGTACTAGTATATTTGTTTTCAAAATCTGCCTTTATGAGGGAATAGAGATGTAGTAGAGTACTTTAAATGTGAAATTATACATTCTTTCATTATAGACTAAGAGTCGTTGAACATGTAACTATAAATGTGAAAAAGAGTTGAATGAACATGTCAACATTCATGTGCTCTTCAATTTATGTACATGTACTATCTATCTATATATGTAGCAATGCAGCAAGAAATGATTTTATGTCTGAGAAAATAATGTGCAAGTGTTTCTTGACTGTCTCGAGAAACACGGATTACTATTTTTACAGATCTGATTCTTTGAAAGAATTCAGAATCAGTAAAATGTCTTAAACTTGTCTTTTATAGTATTTGTCTTGTATGAATCCATTTAGACAGGCATTGGTCTCACAATCTCTTAAAATTAATATATGGTGGTCAGGTAGTATATATATATTTGTATTTATAGACATTTCTTTATTTTCACACACACATTAAATAATATTATAACATTTATATGAAATTGAGTCTTAAGCTTACAAATTATGTCTTAAGCTTACAAATTATAACTTAATTTATTTTAAGAAAGTTGTGAGACCATTGTCTGATACCTTTATAGTGCATTTCTCTGTGACATTTCATTGATTATTAGCTGCAGTGTCTGCATGTTTCCTCCAGTCCACCCAGTTGTTTAAAATAGAAGCCAATAACCTTGAAAATATTTCTGTGAAGAACTGCAGGTCTAGCTAGGTGTCCTTTTAATTTTCAGAAAGGAATTAATAATGTAAGCACTGAATCGGCCTACTAACTGTAAAGTTCAACTCTTCATTCAACATTCAGAACACTTCTTTTGAAAATTATTTGGCATATACATTCACTAAAAAATAACAAGTCAATGAAGTCTTGATCGTTGTCATACAAATTTAAATTCAAAAGCTACTTTGTTTGTTTGTTTGATTTTGTTTAACGTCCTATTAACAGCTAAGGTCATTTAAGGACGGCCTCCCCTGTGTGCAAGATGTATGCGTGTAGTGTATGTGTGTGTATTTTGGGAGGCTGCGATATGTTCGTGTTTGTCTCCTTGTGATAGCGCGAAACTGATGCCGACTTTATAGTGTTACCTCACTGAAACTTTCTGCCGAAGACACCCAGCAGGACGCCCCACCCGGTCACATTACACTGACAACGGGCGAACCAGTCGTCCCACTCCTAATTTAAGCGTTAAGCAGGAGTATAAACTACCATTTTTAAAGACTTTGGTATGTCTCGGCCAGGGGACAGAACCCTAAGCCTTCCTCACAGGGGCGAACGCTCAACAAATGGCCAAAAGTGAGGCATTGTCAAGGGAGACATTAGGAAGAAGAAAGTTATTTAGAAAGGAGAGAAGAGATAAGGTCCCAAATTTAGTCGCCTCTTACGATCATGCAATTGGGGGCAGCAGGTACAATTCTTACGCCCTACCTGCAGGGTATCAGTAGCTACTTGACCTTCAAACAAAATTAATATACACAAATGTCCATACATACAACATGTATTAAAACAGTTTGATTTTTTATATGAACAGTACAATAACTTAAGTTAGTGCATTCTTCACAGTAGTTAAGTTTTCAACATTCACTTTTGTTTTAATCAAAATTCACAACTGAACTACACAAGTTGGTTAAACTGCAGCAGACACTAACAATCTTCTTATCAACGGCTGGAACCTCTCCTTGACGAGAAATCAAATAGTCAATTGGTAAAGTATCTGATAGAATCGTATACTTGTTCCTGCCATGACCAATCACTCGTTCCACATGGATACGGACATGGGCAATGTTTCTAGTGGATTCTACCTCCAGGGCCGAAAGCTGACTCTTACCCTTAGTAAAGCTAGGAATTTTACCTCTGTACACATATTAATCCGACACTTTTCTTGAATGTCAAACTCTCTTTCAGCTAGTACTAAATCTCCTGGTAGCAGCTTCTTCAGGAAGTCACTGTTTTCAACAATTTTCTTATCACTGCTTCGTCCTCCCCAAGCTCTAGACAGGTAGGTGAAACATCCTTGCGGAGATATTCCAATAAGGAATTTAACTGTATTGTGATGCTTATATGAAGACCATGTTTTTGCCCTCGCCAAAAGGTTAGATGGACGTTCTATAAAAATTTCAAAACAGTCTACGATGACGACAACATTCAAGCCAAAATGCTTCCTGAAATCCATGGGCATGGACATTTGCAACTCCTCTCTTTCTGGCCAATACACAAATCCTCGAAGTCGAACAAAGAGCACATCTAACACTGTAAGAAATGTCCTTGATGCGGTAGACTGTTATATGTTGAACACATATGCAAGACATTGTAGAGATAGTTTTGGTCTGAGTTTCATTAAAGTCATAACAAGTTTTTGAAATTTTGTAAAGGACACTCTACCACTTTCTGTTATGTAGGGTTTTACAAAGTCAAATACAACGATCAGTGTAAGAAATCCAGGTAAACCAGTTAAACAGCTAACTTTTTTGTCATTGTCCCTAAAAGAATCCTCACTGAATCGATGTCCCTCCAAAATATGTCGTCTCAACTCCATATTTTCAGATGTGCGTTGCTGACATTCGTCCATAAACTTCTTAAGCAGTTCCTCTCTTTTTCATCCTGTTTTGGGGGTTCTTTGACATCTTCCTTACTTTGTGAATGAAGGTTCCCAAGTTTCATAAAAGATACTGGTTTATACGTTGTTTTTGTCTCATCTACATGTAGATTGTGGTGATCCTCTGGGATGCTTGAGGCTAAATCCATCACAGCTCCTGCTGCTAAGTGCTGTTCTTTTTTGCCCTTTCTATGGTTTGCCCGCTGATATCTTTTACTAGATGTGCTCAAGTTTCTGGATTTGGAACCAGCTAATTTCAAGGAAGGTGCCCAGTCAGGATTTGTCTTCTCAAAAAGTGTTGTAGGCTTACCTATGACAAAAGAAATGAGAATATTTTATTAATTTGATAAACGTGATTTAAGTATTAAAAAATGAATCAGTAAATTTAATTTTGAAATTACATATTAAAAGCAAGTGTGGGACTAGAAAATGCTTCCCTTGACCTATGAACTTTCACATCATGTTTATCATGAAAATTATTAGATTGTCAGGTAACTTGTTCTCAAATTTTTCCTGTAGACAGGTACATGCAAGATGAGATGAGATTGTATACATGTCCCTTCAAATTCAATTCATTTATATCTCATGAAATATTTTACTTAGTTAATTAGTTATTTTGCTAGATCATACAAGCATTAAATATACTGAAATTAAAATACCAAAGGTAATGAATTGGGCCCGTTGGTAATACGCTATTATCACGTAATTAGATTAACTAACTAAGTCGGTGCTATCATTGAGCATTTATGTATAAATAAAAAATAATAAATAATATTAACAACGGCTGTTAGCCCCATATCTTGTTGGAATTGTAATTGATATCAAATAATCATTTCAAAAAGAATATGCTGAATTGTATTAAGACACAAAAAGGTCAATTACAAGCATCAGTGATCACACATTTATTGGTGATGCGGCCTTGGGTATTTACATTGTAGCGTAGGCCTATATAACAAACAGCTGACTCGACCCGTTTCGACGTAGTCGTAGATTAACATTAATTAAATGGAATTAGCAATCTGTTTCATTTTAGTGTCTTTCTTGTAGCTTTCACTATTTACCTCCAACAAAATGATCCGAGCATACTTTGGAGTGAGTTGAGGGATTGAAGTCTTTTCTTCCGATGACGGCGATCCACTTTCTTCTCCTCTCTCTTGATAATTCTTCTGTTAGTTTATCCTCGTGGAGTCTTATAGCAGGGAATCCGTTAAACCCACGCTTTGTATTGTCGTTGGCACGATTATGACAGCCGTACACAACGCAGGTGTGAACCATTTTGCTTATGTTTACCTTGGGATGGCTGACTGAGCACAGCTGACCAAAATCGATTTGTTCGCCCCAAAATATGGCGGCGCTCCCAGAATCTTCGGGTGTGTGACGTCATGAGAATACTTTGTATTAAAATTGCTGAGTTTTCACATAAATACACTGTTACACATATATAGATATATGATATGTAATTTCATATGCAAGATGAGTTTGTATAATTTGTCGATCAATCTCAAGTTAATAAGTTTTAAAATTTCATTTTCAAACAATTTATCTTAATGTCAAAAATTCAAGCCTGTTATAATTTTGCATGTTTTATAACTGTCGTATATAAAAACGCTAATCCGGACATTTCGGTCCGTCTTCCGTTAATTTTATTTCAAATTAGACACCACCGTGGTACTTCCTTTTAATCACTGTTTGAAGAAAGCGAGGACGACAAATATTTTGAGGCTGCAATTTTCAAGTTAGCTGGAGTAAAAGATACCAAAGGTGGTAGGTTAAAGGTATTGAGGTGGTGGTAAGTCGAAAGATACACTCTAGGTATTGTTTAAGTGTGCATACTTGTTTCCGACACTGCCGAATGTCGTATTATTCATACCTGAACTTTTTGATCCTTACGCAAGCTATGATAATTGTGTTAACGGTTTGGTTGATCGAGTCAAAGTGACATTATCGTAGCGATACTATAACTGATGGCTCTACGGAGATATGGTAATACTGTGGTATTTGTCACGAACTACTCGAAATGCGTATTTGAATTTTAATCAGGTACTATATGTTGGGTATTAATATCGGGGTATACCTGCCATAGCATTAAGAATTTTGAATGGGAAATTTTCAACGTATGAGTATTTGAGTAGCAAAAAAGCTGGCAGTTAAAATCAAATTTGAATTAGAATAAATTAATGATAATTAAGTTTGAAAAATAATAATGTATTAATGAATGAAATATATATATGTCGATACACTGTGTAGAGAAAAAAAAAATTAACAATAATTTCCATTTATTGAGTCATAGCCATGCCGAGACAAGGCCGAGCAAGGGGAAGAGCCAGGGGTCGTGGGTTGCCCTACACAAGGAATGAGCAGGTTGATGACCAACAGATTCCGGTTGTGCCTCCCGTCCAGCCTCAACCTCCGGTGGTACAGCCCCAGGCCCAGATGGAACCTGCTGTCATCCCGGGCAATCTACAGGAGCCTTCACCGGCCATGGTCGAGTCTCTCATCGAGAGAATCACCCCCAGAATTATGCAGCAGGTTTTTAAAAGCAGAACATGTACAGGATGTACAAATACATAGCTATATATATCCATATAGCATACTGAGGCACATAGTACAGCCGACCCGCCTCGCCCACCCCACCCCACCCCACCCCATGTGTGTGAAAAGTGTTCTGTTTACTTGTTTTACTATTAAGCCAAAAATATAGGTTTACAAACGCAATAAAATATATGGTTGGTAGGTGTATTTTTTTTTAATTATTATTATTTGAAGGTTTTTTTTAACATTTTGTGTATAATGTAGATAACAGACCCTAAATACCCTATTTGTTGGTCTTAACTATTTGCTTTCCCCCCCCCCCCCCAGGATAGCATCATCGATACTATGAATGCATCAAAAGAAGTGCAGTAAAATCAACACCTCTTAATTCTACACAGATACAAAGCTTAAAAACCAATATAAAAGAATCCCTTTCACAAGGACGAAGTGACAACAAGATTATTTTGCACCAGTATATGACTACAGAGGAATTCATACCATTGGAATGTTATGGAATACTCCACAAAACGTCGAGAACACGTAAGGTGTATCGGATAGCAAAAAGACAAGACCTCGAACGGCTACTGGGAGTCGGTTTTGACTATAGGATTTTAAATGAGCAAGATGACTCGTTTTTAATCGATACGTCTACCATCAGGTACCGGTTAGGGCAAAGGAAAGCATTGAAATATTTTGTTTTGTTTCCGGATCATGTGGAAGAAGATTATAACTAGCAAACTAACTTTTTCATTTGTTAAGAAACCAGGCAACAAGAATATGTTTCGTGATCTGTTAAACAATGATTCAATTTTAAACGGACGGACGACGGACGCCGCAACACGGCATAAGCTCACTTGGCTCTTCCGGCCAGGTGAGCTAAAAACTACTGCAATCCCCGTCAAAATGAAATCGCACAGTCACACAAATTCTGGACTGTTCAATATTTTGAACTATTTTATCAGTTTACGACTGAACTCCGGTCGAGAGCAGCACCATGTAATTTCGGAAAACAGGAGGATCGCATGATTAGAGACAAAAAAGTATTCAGTGCAACAGGAAAAAATCAACAACTGTTACTTCGTGATGATGACCTAAATCTAAAACGTGCCATACAAATATGTCGGTCATACGAAAGAGCCTACCTATTCTATGGATTCTAAACTTTATAAGCTGAAGGCCAGCTTTTAGCCGATTCATATCAAATATAAGTCGAACATTTCAAAGTGCAAGGATGATGTGGCAGGAGCCATGTGATAAAAAAAAATGTCCTGCCTGGGGGAAAACCTACAGTCGGTGCAACGGCCGAAACCATTTCAAGGTGAAATGCAAGAAAACAAACCTTCGTGCTGTGGCTGGTACTGAAGGAGGAGACTGTAATGTTTAAGTCACATTTGCCACGGCGGCCGTGGAATTTAAAATATCTACGGCCAATAACAATTATAGGTCCGCCGCAGAATTTCCACGGTCACATACTATAACAGTCACATATGTTAGGGTGGCCGCACGGCGTATTTTGAATTTGTGGATACATAAAACCTGCGGTTGCCGCACGGCATTTGAAGTGATGACGCACGGTCGCTTTAGGGCGTCTCTGCGGCGGCCGCAGGTTTTTGACAAATACCAAGGCAGACGTAAGGTAGCCTCAGGGGGACCTTAAGGCGACCGCGCGGTCTGACAGACTAACGCTACCACTACGCACCTGGAGTATATAAAGGAGGGGTTTGCCACACACATCAGGACATTTTACAAGAAAAATTACATCACCAAATTTCAGTTTCAAACCATGCCTCCTAAGAAGAGGTTAGCAAAGGAGAAGGGGATAGGTGGGCAGGCTAAGAAAAAGACCAACCGAGTCTCTGATCAGCCGGATGAGCAGCCATCCAGGGTGGAAGAAGAGGGGGCAGAGATACAATCTGAGCAGGACCATGATCCTGATGCAGAGTTGTGGAACACTCATCGCCATCTTCACTTTGTCTACAATCTATATGACAGATATCGTCGGCCAAGAGTCAAGACCTCGTATCTCGGTTTTTGGCCAAAATGAATTTTTTTGCACCAACATACTCTTCCCGCCTTGCTTCATAATGTGTATAAAACACTTATCTCTAGTCCAATCAGAACATGTTGAAATTGAAAAACCACATGACATTTTCCTCGTATTTCATAGGATGATAATTTATAAAGCTAAAACCTCGTATCTTAAGTTACGAGGTTTTGTCTTTACAAATAGCCATGAGGATGATAATTTATAAAGCTAAAACCTCGTATCTTAAGTTACGAGGTTTTGTCTTTACAAATATCCATGTGATTGAAAAACTGGGACGGTGCAAAGAAGAAGAATCCACTAATGTAAGTGAAACACTTAATATTTAGTGTACAATTAATATCTTTAGAATGTATTACAAGCAACTGTAAGGTACTTCGGTTTACAAATTGTTATTATTGTGTAAATAGCCCCAATTTGGCCAACAGCGAAATCAACCAAAATACCCCCTTCCCGCCTTGTTGTCATTTAAGGGTTTGTAAATCATCTTTCAGATTGTATGTCTATAGATTACTCCTTGAATGGTACTTTACATTATTGCATAATGAGTTGAAACCAGATTATGTTTCGGATAAAACCCTTATTTTGATGTTAAATCAAGATACGTGGTTTTGCACTTAAATATGTTCCCACCTTCCTCGGAGATACGAGGCTTTGACATTGTACAATTTTTTTTAAGCATTCTGTGGGCAACATTGAATTAATTTCTTATCAATTATGATCGATATTCAAAGTTTATTGAATTCTATAAAGTCTTGGCTATTAACTGTGATGTGATTGTAGTATTTCTGTTTCTAGTGTTTTTAAAAATACTTATATTAATTCATCTTGACAGTTTAAACAAAACACTGCTTTATTACAATGTTTTTAAAAAAAGACGAAACAATATCTGAAACATTATTTTATTTGTTTTAGGGCATGTCTGACTCGGGATCAGAGACTGTAGATTTAGATGAAGTATGGCAATGTTTCGAGTGTAGCAAAACGGCAGTAGATTGTGGAAAACTTGAGGACCAGGCCATATTGAACGAACAAACAGTACTGTATGACATTGATGGTGTAGAGTGGTTAAGGTGCTACTTTTGCGACAGACATTTCCATAGACAATATACCGGAAAACGCTGATTTGTATGACATTGAAAATGACCACTACACATGTCCTTACTGTGGTTGGTTTATGAGCAGTAAGAGTATAGTTTCGTCCAAATAATGACATCCAATGAATGGCTCCGCAGCAGCCAGGACAATCTGCTCGCATCAGATACGCACAACGTGACACAATTACTTCGGGGAACAAGGACGATATTCCTCTCGGTGTAGACAGTACAATTTCATTTCTCACGTGTATCACGGTTTTTTCCCGGAAACTACACCTCGTTATATAATAATTGACAATAAAGGGAACGGAAAATATGACGTTCTAGAATTCAAATTTCACCCAAATTGTCGAAATGGCTGCTAATAACTTTAGACATTATACGCTTTCTAGGGGACGCGCATGTCTTCAACTTGCACTGAATAAAACTGATCATGATGGTCAACGAAGTTCAATAAATTCTAGAGGCTCTGCTAGTTCTACGG
>NW_018408859.1:537753-544275 GCF_002113885.1 Mizuhopecten yessoensis | reverse complement strand
ATAAAGATTCTATACCTTTCAGTTCTTCAGAAGAAGTCGTTTAAATTTTGACATATTTGACCCCTGTGACCTTGAAAATAGGTGAAGGTCATTTATTTGAACAAACTTTGTAGCCCTTCATCCAAGTTTGCTTCTGGCCAAATATTGACACCCTAGGCCTTTCGGTTATTAAGAAGAAATCATTTAAAGTAAAATATTGACGCCGGACGACGGACGGACGACGTACGTACGTACGTACGTACGACGGACGCCGCGCCACGGCATAAGCTCACTTGGCACTTCGTGCCAGGTGAGCTAAAAACGAAGAGTCGTTATCAATCACAGTATTCACTAGTGTCATCAGAGAAACAAACATCAGTTTGTTTCATCCCAAAAAGAATCAGTGTGATACATGCAGTGCGTTTGAAGCTGGTAATTTGGAAGAGTCGGAATATAATAAACATACTGAGAAGAAAACCAGTGCGAGAAACAAAAAACGGAAGGATAAAGAGTCTGCAAATGCCGGACATGGTAAGGTCATAACGTTAGATTTACAGGCTGTGTTGTTATCACCCGAGTCTAAAAGCGAGTGCCATGTACTACAAGACCAAACTAGCATGTCATAACTTTACTATGTATGACTTGACAACGCACAATGTTGTGTGTTATTTCTGGCATGAGGGAGAAGGGGAACTCGGAGCAAACAGTTTTGCTTCATGTGTGTGTGCCTACATCCTAAACGAATTGGGTGACACTGACCATGTCACAATCTACAGTGACGGTTGTACATACCAAAATAGGAATGTCACCTTGGCCAATGCATTACTTCACGTGTCGGTGACCAGCAATAAAACCATACTACAAAAGATTCTGGAGAAAGGACACACACAGATGGAGTGTGACAGCATACACAGCACTATTGAACGCAGTCTCCGTGACAAGGCAATTTACAGCCCGTCCAATTATGTAGAAGCTATAGAGTCTGCTCGTCAAGTGAATCCTTACAAGGTTAAATATCTGGATCACTCGTTTTTTGTCAACTACTCAGAAGTTCAGTATTATTCGTCAATCCGTCCAGGTGTAAGAGTTGGAGATCCCTGCGTCACCCACATCCGAGTACTCAAGTACACTCCGGACGGGAAAATTGAATACAAGTTGATGTATGACGAAGAGTTCCAGGAACTACCACGACGTTCACGAAGGCAGGAGCCACGGGTGGTGACATCACAGCTGTACAGTTGCCCAGTCAACATTAAAAAGAGCAAGTATAAACATCTACAAGAACTCAAAAAGGTCATGCCCAAGGACTACCATGGATTATATGATGCGTTGCCTCACTCAGATTAGTATTTCGCAATTCTGCTGAGTTGAACTGAACTAAATTGATAAACACTGCTAATAGGCAACAGCTTGTACGCAATGACAACATAAGGGATAGACTTATGGGGATTATCTAAATTGTTTTGAATGAGGACATCTGAGGTGTTATGTTTAAAATTAACTGATTTTTTCAGAGTTGATATTTTCATGAGTTAACCGATTCTTTCAGAGTTGATAGTTTCATTAGTTTCTAATGTTTGTTGTTGCCTTTCATGGTCTAGGTGAACATGTTCCAAATTTTAAAATTACTATATAGCGAAATATTTGTTCCATTGCATATTGTAATTTGATTTTTGATGTCCTATTTATCCTAATTTGAATACATGTACATGTTGTAGTGTACAAATAGGTTTTATTTTTTATTATGCAAGTAGCTCAAATGTAATTGATTATTCTAGTCATATTTTTTAAATACCTTTTTAAACTGTGAATAATCTGATTTCTGGTAACTGTTTCTTTTACAATGTACTGTGCATTACGATTACCATTTATTAGAGCCATGCATTATGTTTACTGTATTTAAATCATGTTTGAATTGAGTTTCCTTATTCATGTCGTGCCAATTGTACAGTAGCAACGTATGCAGGTATTTTTTGGGTGTTTGATTTGCAAATTACAAAATTGTTATTGTCTACTTGGTTCATAATGATTTGTTAATGTTTTATTATAATGATAATTGTATTATTGGATATTTTAATATCTTCTTGCAGAAGTAGTAATTTCAGCAAGTAGTTTTTTAGTTTTTGATTTGCAAATTACGAAAAGTAATTATTGTCTACACTTATAGTTCGTATTTGTTCACATTTTTATTTACAATGACAGTTGATGTTTTCGTATTTAGTTGCAAATAATCCCTCCAAATTTTGGCCTTTTCGTTTACTTATCTATAGTAATTGTCAGTTTTCTAGTTGTTTCGTGCAAAGCCCACACCCCAAAATTATAAAAACAAAATGCAAGCAATATACATGTACAAGTATAATCATTTTATTTTATTGATAAAGTCAATTATTGAAGTGGGGGGATTATCTGCGGATAAGTACAGCAATGTTTTATCGCATTCCAGTTGACTGTTAAGAATCTAGTCTGACCATTCATGAAATGTTTTAATGTTTTTTGTTATTAAAAGTTAATTTCAAAACAAATGTCTTGTGATTTTTAAAGCAATTTCAGTGACAAAAACATTTTGACTAATAATGTATAATAATATCCTATACTTCTGGTACCAATTAAAACTTCCCTAATTCATTACTGGAATTTTGAAAGAAAACAGAAACCTCGTATCTTTTGAAAAATGTAGACATTTTAGATGCAAAACCTCGTAACTCGTAAAAGTAGGTCAAGTGAACAAAAAAGTTCAAATGTTTTTTTTATCCATTTACTTGCAATGTTTATTGCTAGCAATTTGCAAAAAATTACATTCCTGTCTCAATTAGTTAAAAACAGAGATAATTTTTTGTCTCTCCTGAAAAGTTGCAAAAAACGAGATACGAGGTCTTGACTCTTGGCCGACGATATGAAAACTGGTATATATACCCGCCCAATGCATGGCGCAGATTGCCACGGGGGCCGTACGGATGGCGCGCGGCGGGCGTACGGGAGCTGTGCGTGTCTCATACCGCAAGGCCACCGTAAGGGCACCATAGGGCCGCCTAAGGCTGCCTTGGGGTGCCCGTGGTATTCCTGCGGCCGCCACTATTTTTTGGGGTTTCAAAAAAGTCAATTAGCCGCACGGCAAACGCAAGGCCACCGTACGCCCAACGTATGGTCGCTGTGGAACAGATTTACGACATGGCTACGGCGTGTCTAATTTAAGGCGAACGTAGAAATGAAAAAGGTTATAACTCCGCGTTATAATCCTACGGCGACCCTTACGGCCTGTAAAAGATAGGGATACGCCCTACGGCGACCGTGAGGCCACCGCAGATTATCTGTGGTCGCCGCAGGTATCTCACGATTTCAGAGATCTACGGCCGCTGTATCCTAGCGGTAGAGCAAATGTGACTTAGGCATAACTTCTACGACTCTGATGACAGTGGTGATCATTGGCTGAACACTGTCCATAATCATAGCCGGCCAGACAAAAGGATGGTAACAGCACTTATGAGTGTAAATGACAAGTCTATAACATTTCAACTCGATAGTGGAGCTGATGTCAATACCATTAACAAGCAGTATGTGCGAAAGGAGCAAGTGCGAGGAATAAAACTGACTTTACATATGTTCAATGGAATTGTCCTGCAACCCTTGGGTGAAACTGAACTGATGGTGAGAAATCTGGGGAGGAGCACCTAGTGAAATTTATGGTTGTTCCCAATCGACTACAAAACATTCCTGCCCTGAAAACAATATAATAATTAGGTCTGGTGACTGTGAACAATGAGAAATTTATTAGAAAGGTAGAGTCATCCGTGACATGACTTGGAGACCTAGGGGAGGCAATTATCACACTCGACCCTGGTGAACAACCTAACGCATTGCCTTGTAGGAAGCTTCCACTTGCACTTCAGGATCAGGTAAAAGCTGAACTAGACAGTCTGGTCGAGAGATAATTTGTAATACCTATCACCAAACAGACCCCCTGAGTGAGTCAAATGGCTGTGGCCCATAAGAGCAATGGGAAGCTGAGGATATGTATTGACCCTCAAATACTCAACACAGAACTACAGCGGGAACACTACAAACTCCCCACCCCAACCTGGATGACATCCTACCTAAACTTGCGAATGCAAGAATATTCAGTAAACTAGATGTGAAAGAACTTTTTGGCATGTTCGTCTTGATGAGCTTTCGAGTGAACACACTATTATGATAACACCTTTAGGATGGTACAGGTGGGCACGACTTCCATTTTGCCTTAAGGTGTTTAGTGAGATTTTTCAGAGAAAACTCAACGAGGCACTGGAGGGACTCGAATGCATTTTTGCTATAGCTGATGATATCATTGGAAATACTCTACCACCGTTGTAATGAACGTTACAATGTCCTGAACGAGGAGACAAAGGCTACTGGTCTCGGGGAAATACTGTTTTATGGACATTCCATAACTGCTGAGGGTGTCGGGGCAGACCCTAATAAGATTGAGGCCATTCTCAAAATGGCGAGCCCCACTGATGTAGCAGGAGTTAGAAGATTCTGTGGCATGGTCCAATATATGGCCAGATTTCTACCATCACTCTCCTCGATGATGGAACCATTGTCCCATTGTCAATCAATATTTTTTTTGTCCTAATTAATCAACTATTATCTAGTCTTTCCATGATATTGTTAAATATAATGAATATGCAAATAATGATCAAACTTACACTAATCATGTAAAGTAGCTCTTAATAAGAACAAGAGGCCCAAGGGCCTTAGCGGTCACCTGAGTTACATATCAAAGGTACTGGTAGCTTTATTTTTTTGTTTAGATGTGATGTGGAAATCATCATGTCAACTAAGTGAAATACAATACTTGTCATGTCATCAAAGGATAAGAATTTGAAAATATTGGTAAATGTTCCCTTTGGGGCCCCGCCCTAGCCCCTGGCGATTTTACAAAGTAATACTCTCATTCACCAAAGATGATTCTGACTAAATTTGAGTAATTTTCTGCTGAAAATGGATAAAATATATACCCAAAAGTGTTATTCCCTATATAAACTATAGTTAACTTTACCCCCTCCCAAAGGGAGAATAAATAGCTCGGGGGTTCTGAACTTTACGATTTAAATAAAGCCCCTGATGATTTTCTTTCCATGCAGAGAAAATGAATGTAGTACCTCTGGTACTCTGTAGAGTCTGGAGGAGCAGATTTTTGAAATATTGGTTAATATTCCCTTTGGGGCCCCGCTCTGGCCCCAGGGGTTGGGGGTAGGAATCCCAATTTTACAATTTTGAAAAAACTCATCTACCAAGGATGAGCCTGACCAAGTTTGAAAAAAAACATCCACTGGTTCTTGAGAAGAAGTTGAAAATGTAAAAAGTTAACGCACGACGGACGGAAAGCTCAGGTGACCTAAAAGGGATGTTGATGATTTGAACCATATTTGTCGTAGTCATATCGTTCCGCATAGTTATCACCTATTCTGTAAGATTAGGTAACCAAAATATGATCCTACAATTGTATGTAACGTGAAGCCTCGTTCTGAGTATTAAACAAGCATGGCAGCAGTTTGACTGTTTCTGTTGTATCTCCATATCCAGCTAACGACTAATCAACAACTTGTAACCATCGCATTCAATACATTCTGACATGCACATATACTCTCCCATTCACGTAAAGCATTACGCAACATTCCTATCGGTGACCTGACCTCCGAGCCTGACCTTTTGCCTGTCGACCCCACTATTGTAGTAATTTTGTCCATCGGACCGGAACCACACAAACATCCAAACTGCTACTTATCTTATTCGGGCCTTTTTGCATACAGTCTATCCTCCAGTGACCAAGCTTGCTACATGCAAAACATATTCAAGGTTGCCTGCTCGTGCTTGTCGTCGTCGACGCCTCCGCTGGCTCAGGCTGGTTCTGTGTGCAGTCTTACAGGGCGCTGTAGTGGAAAGATCGTTTCTGCCGTGCGGCTCTTTGGTTTTTCATCTTTCGCTGAGCTCTAGCCTCCGCCCTCGTAATTTGTTTCTCATCTTCAGAATCCTCAGCTTAAGCATTTGTTCCGTACTCCTCGACAACTTTCTACCCTGTCCCTGAAGAGTCGGCCATTTTAATTAATTTTTGTCTATGCTTTACAATGTCCATACCCTCGGCAATGCTCGTGCTCGCTTTCTCTGTATACGTGTTGTGTGACGGGTTCTCATATAGTGCCGAATGTACCTCCTGCAACTTTATGTTTATTTTTGCGTTCCCTTTAAATTGCTCCTCGTTCCTTTTCTTTTTAAACTGATACGGCGATAATTCTGACATTTTGGAAATTTGCACATCCAATATTATCCTTTTTGACTCGCTGCTTTCCTCTTTTAAACATTCCAACTTCGAAGTCATCATCCTTTCTAACTTGTCCAGAATGTCGCTTTGCGAAAGTATCTGTTTGTTTGTTTGTTTGTTTGATTTTGTTTAACGTCCTATTAACAGCTAAGGTCATTTAAGGACGGCCTCCCCTGTGTGCAAGATGCATGCGTGTAGTGTATGTGTGTGTATTTTGGGAGGCTGCGATATGTTCGTGTTTGTCT
>NW_018408859.1:491135-529613 GCF_002113885.1 Mizuhopecten yessoensis | reverse complement strand
AGGGGACACTAATATCAGCGCGGATATCCAGCGCCAAAGTGTCAGGGATACACAAAGTAGTATACTCGTAAAAGTATACATAACGAGTATATATATTACCCGGAAGAGCATACTCTCGCGATTGACCCTAAGCCACCGCCTTCTTGGAAGTATGTAAACCAAGGGCTCGGCGTGACCAGCCGATTGGTGATAGAGGGCCCATACCACCTCTCGACTTCCCAGAGTCCGAAGCCAAAGTAGCATGTTGCAGAAAGTCGGATCATGTCTCCCTCCAATCCAGAGTTCATCAGTGATTCCGACCCCTGCTCAACCACCAGGATCTTCTTCCCCCAGGAATACGAGACGCAACCCACGGCAAACAGGTTGGCTCAAATTGGAGCTACTGTGAAAGCCTTCTGCTACGTTGACGCCCAGCGCGCGACAATCACACCCCCGAAATGATCACATACGCACTGAGCACCAATGTACCCAGCCTCGGGACGTGGACCCAGCTTTCTTGGAGACACTAACAACGGGGAACATATATCAAGATTATCGGTAACAAACTCAAAGAACACGATTCACAGACAGTCTTTGCACACAGTATATGTAAATATAAGTGTCAGATTAACGCAGGTGAGTCCGGTGAGGGTGCAATGGAAGCACGCCGGACTGACATAATTGTGGCGTCTGACTACCCACGCCTCAAGAACCTTGCAACGGTATTTTTACTTGAACTTGAGACCAGGTGGAAACAATCGTCAATGCATGCCCAAAACTTAAAACATTAAGATTCCATCCGGCGTGGAAACGGGGGTTGGTTTGTTTGTTTGTTTGATTTTGTTTAACGTCCTATTAACAGCTAAGGTCATTTAAGGACGGCCTCCCCTGTGTGCAAGATGCATGCGTGTAGTGTATGTGTGTGTATTTTGGGAGGCTGCCATATGTTCGTGTTTATCTCCTTGTGATAGCGCGGAACTGATGACGACTTTATAGTGCTACCTCACTGAAACATACTGCCGAAGACACCCAGCAGGACGCCTCACCCGGTCACATTATACTGACAACGGGCGAACCAGTCGTCCCACTCCTAATTTGCTGAGCGTTAAGCAGGAGTAGAAACTACCATTGTTAAAGACTTTGGTATGTCTCGGCCAGGAGACAGAACCCAAAGCCTTCCTCACAGGTGCGAACGCTCAACAAATGGCCAAAAGTGAGGCATTGTCAAGGGAGACATTAGGAAGAAGAAAGTTATTTAGAAAGGAGAGAAGAGATAAGGTCCCAAATTTAGTCGCCTCTTACGATCATGCAATTAGGGACAGCAGGTACAATTCTTACGCCCTACCTGCAGGGTCTGAATGGGACAAGAATTAAAGGTCTACATTTTCACATATATGGGTAATGGTGAGGTTGAAAATATCATTGCCACCAACAGTTTCAGACTATTATTATAAGGTAAGTGGATTTGCTAATGTATTATCATCTACATATAACCTTGGTTGTTGTGAGAACACTCAATCCTAAACAAAACTTATGTGATATAAACAAGCCATACCCACCACCATACCTGCCATCACCGCTTCTACCGCCACCGTGGTGCCTATTACTTCCATACCATCACCTGCCGCCACCGTACCAATCCTCACCACCGACATATGCTGCTATAATGCCTCAACATCAACAGCAGATGGTCTATTGGGACGAGGTAGAATTTTTATAGCAAAAATAATTTAGACCCTTTTTATTGATATTCATACATTCACAGTATTGTATTATATATAGTCTTCTATCAAGTTAATATCTCGTCTCAGTCGAGTCATATTTGTTCTAAGTGACAAATATCTTTACTATTTTTATTGTTAATGTTTCTTTAACAAACACCATAAAATAATTTACCAGCAACAAAGGAAATGAAAGACATAAAGTAACTTAAAAGATGTTTCTATGAATCTTAATATTTAAAAGACAAGTTGAGATTTTTTTTTAGAAGATTGACTAGCCACATTGTAAATAAATCTGTAAGATACACAATTTGTATTGTGTAAAAAGACTTCTAACGATAAGTAAAAGAAAGGCAACGTATTTTAATAACGGATAGACCCTTAAGATTGATCTTCACTGTACAACCACACATTGTTCTTCTCATATCATTAAATAAAATGGCAAATGAGTCTACTTTCAGATTTGAAAATGATTTGTCTTTCTCATTTGTTTCCGAGACAGTGTATATCAATTCATCCTACGCTTATGCAGTGGTGGAATTTATGAGAACGGGACAAGAACTAAATGTCTACATTGTCAAATATATGGGTAATGGTGAGGTTGAAAATATCATTGCCACCAACAGTTTCAGACTATTGATATAAGGTAAGTGAAATATTGCTAATGTATTATCATCTACATATAACCTTGGTTGTTGTGAGAACACTAAACCCTAAACAAAACTAATGTGATCTGATATATACAAGCCATACCCACCACCATGCCTGTCATCACCGCTGCTACCGCCACCTTGGTTCTTATTACTTCCATGTCATCACCTGCCGCCACCGTCCCAATCCTCACATCACCCCCACAACCACCACCATATGCTGCTATGATGCCTTAACATCAACAGCAGATGGTCTATTGGGATGAGGCAGATTTTTTTTTTTTTTTTTTTTTTTTTTTTATTAAACTAACCCGGTTTTTAATCGATATATATTATACATTTACAGTATTTTATTATAGTGTTCTATCAAGTTAATATCTTGTCTCGGTCGAGTCATATTTGTTCTAAGTGACAAATATCTACTATTTTTATTGCTAATGTTTCTTTAACAAACACCATAAAATAATTTAACAGCAACAAAGAAATGTAAGACATAAAGTAACTAATTTTCTGCCACCAGTGGCCCAACGTTTGGGGCAACGGACAGACAGTTGTTGGGCCAATGTTGTATGCCTGCGTTGGGCCAATGTTGGCCCATCAGCGGTGTGCTATCTGGGTTTTGGGCCCGCCCCTCAGCCCCCTAGGGGGGCGGGTCAGCCCCACTATTTGTACAATTTTGAGTATCCACTACCTAGGGATGCTTCCAGTCAAATATAATTGATATCCACTTCTTAATTCCAGAGAAGAGGTCGCTTAAAGCAATATAGCCAAATTTACCCCTTTTTGCCCCGCCCCTCAGCCCCACCATCTGTACAATCTTGAATATCCACTACCTAGGGATGCCTCCAGTCAACAAGAGGCCCAATGGGCCTGCATCGCCCATCACCTGGTATAAAACTCACACTTGTAACCTTAAAATTGATCTAAAATAAAGCTACAGGCAAAATATCAGTATTTATGATTAAAATTCATTCAAAAGACCCTGCTAATTTTTTTTTGAACATTTCACCCCTGTGATTGAAAGTCGAACAAAGTCATTATGTTGAACACATTGTATAGCCTTTCATCTCAGGATGCAACTTGCAAAGTATAAACATCATGGGACCCATGGTTATTCAGAAGAGGTTGTTTAAAGATTTAAACAAATTTGACGCCTGTGACCTTGAATATAAGTCAAAGTCATTCACTTTAACAAACAAAGTAGTCCTTGATCCCAGCATATGCTACTGACTAAATATCAACATCCTGGGCCTTTGGGTTATTCAGAACAAGTTGTTGGAATATTTTGAACATATTTGCTTTTTGTGACCTTGAATATGATTCAAGGTCATACATTTATACAAACTTGGTAGCCTTTGATCCTAGTACGCTACTGACTAAATATCATTACCCTGGGCATTTTGGTTATTCAGAAGAAGTTTTTAACATATTTGACCCTTGTGACCTTGAATATGGGTGAAGGTCATGCATTTGAACACACATTGTAGCCCTTTATCTCAGCATGCTACTGGCCAAATATCATTACCCTGGGCATTTTGGTTATTCAGAAGAAGTTGTTTAAAGTTTTAAACATATTTGACCCCTGTGACCTTGAATATGGGTAAAGGACATTCATTTGAACAAACTTTGTAGCCCTTTATCACAGCATGCTACTGGCCAAATATCATTACCCTGGGCATTTTGGTTATTCAGAAGAAGTTGTTTTGAAGTTTTTAACATAGTTGACCCCTGTGACCCTGTATATGGGTGAAGGTCATTCATTTGAACAAACTGTGTAGCCCTTCATCCCAGCATGCTACTGGCCAAATATCATAACCCTGTGCACTTTGGTTATTCAGAAGAAGTTTTTGAATGTTTTTCACATATTTGACCCTTGTGACTTTGAATATGGGTAAATGTCATTCATTTGAACAAACTTTGTAGCCCTTCATCTCAGCTAGCTACAGGCCAAATATCATCACCCTGGGCATTTTGGTTATTCAGAAGTTGTTTAAAGTTTTAAACATATTTGACCCCTTTGACCTTGAATATGAATAAAGGTCATTCATTTGAACAAACTTTGTAGCCCTTTATCTCAGCATGCTACTGGCAAAATATCATCACCCTGAGCATTTTGGTTATTCAGAAGAAGTTGTTTAAAGTTTTAAACATATTTGACCCCTTTGACCTTGAATATGAATAAAGGTCACTCATTTGAACAAACTTTGTAGCACTACATCTCAGCATGCTACTGGCCAAACATCAACTCCTTGGGCATTTTGGTTATTCAGAAGAAGTTGTTTTGAAGTTTTTAACATAGTTGACCCCTGTGACCCTGTATATGGGTGAAGGTCATTCATTTGAACACACTTTGTAGCACTTCATCTCAGCATGCTACTGGCATAAATATCATTCCCCTGGGCATTTTGGTTATTCAGAAGAAGTTTTTTAAAAGTTTTTTTAATACAATTGACCTCTGTGACCTTGAATATAATTGAAGGTCATTCATTTGAACAAATTTGGTAGCCCTTCACCCAAGCATGCTACTGGCCAAATATCAACTCCTTGGGCATTTTGGTTATTGAGAAGATGTTTAAAGTTTTTAACATATTTGACCGCTGTGACCTTGAAAATAGGTAAAGGTCATTAATTTTAACAAACTTTGTAGCCCTTCATCCAAGTTTGCTTCTGGCCAAATATCGACACCCTAGGCCTTTCGGTTATTAAGAAGAAGTTGTTTAAAGTAAAATATTGACGCCGGACGACAGATGACAGACGACGGACGGACGCCGCGCCGCGGCATAAGCTCACTTGGCACTTCGTGCCAGGTGAGCTAAAAATGGAATGTAGTATTCGTATACTATATGTTATTGATATCTAATAATATCTACAGTCGTTATCAATTGTATATGTAACGTGAATCATTCATGTTATGTGACATGCGCAATAAACCGGAAGTTCCATGTGTGAAGACCTTGAATGGTGTGTTTGTTATGTTGATAACTAAAGGTTCGGTTCAATCCGGTAATGATCCAATCATCCATCCATGAAGACACTATAAACTGGCGACGAGGGTAAAAACAAACATTTAAAATGGCTCAAGCAATAAGTTTGTCGGACTTTGGGGTAATACAACAATTTGATCCGTCACCTTTTACTTTGGCTGGTCAACACTGGAATAAATTGGTCAGCTCTTTTGAGTTATATGCGGAAGGTAAGGGTGTGAATGACCCTGGTCAGAAAAGAGCATTATTTCTACATTGTGCTGGGCCTAAGGTACAGGATATATTTTTCACCTTACAAGTTGGTGATCCGGGAGATGGACAAACGGTGTATACTGTCGCAAATACCGCATTAACGGCACATTTCACGCCACAAGTAAATGTATCTTTCGAAAGATCCCAATTCAGGGCCATGAGCCAGGATACCTCAGAAACGGTTGAAATGTTTATCACGCGTCTACGTGAAAAGGCAGTATTCTGTGATTTTCGAGATGGAGACGGCATGATACGGGACCAGGTAATAGAGAAATGTAGCTCGTCACGATTGAGGAGAAAGTTTCTAGAGAGGAGAAACATAACGTTAGATCAAATTCGTGAATTAGCACAAACATATGAAATGGCACAAAGGGCAGCTAGTTCAATGGAGATAGTTGGAAACGGAAAAGCGGAAGTAAACAAAGTGAAAGCGAAAGTAACGTCGAGTTCTAGGAAACCAGGTCAGTCAAGTAGCTATCAGTCAGCTATGAAATGTTATGCGTGTGGATACACAGGACACATGAAAAAGGATCCAAAATGTCCCGCTAAAGATTAGAAGTGTAGAAAGTGTACTAACATTGGACATTGAAAAATGTTGTAGAACAAAAAGCTGTAACAATAAGAAAGCTGGAAAAGGAAAGGGAGGCAAAAAGTTTTGAGTGTACTTGAGGAACGAGGTTTAACCTTGAACTATGACAAATGTAAATTCAAGCTCCCAAAGATTGAATTCATGGGGCATGTCCTGTCTGCAAAAGGAATTGGTCTATCGGATAACAAAGTGGAGGCCATATTGAAATCTAGACAACCGGAAACCGCAACAGAAATTCGGAGTTTCCTCGGATTGGTCAACTTTGCAGGTCGATTTATCCCAGATTTGGCGACCCTCAGTGAACCATTAAGGAAGTTGACGCGTCAAGATCACAAGTTTGAGTGGAAATCTGAACAGGAGGTAGCATTTCAAGAACTCAAGAAAGCACTAGCGAGTAATGCTGACGTCTTTTTTTATGCATTTTCCAGGATCAGAATCTGCAGCCATTTGCCGCTGGTATTAATACATCCAATGAAGTTACAGTGGAGGAATCGCTGATCAACTTTTCAATGGGTTTAGCAAGGTATAGCTTTCAAATTATAATAAATGACTTATTAACATGGCTTTATATTATAACCTGAATCATGTGAGCAAGCTCAAGGTTTTAGGTTTAATGCTGTGTATGGAGATGCCTTAATTGAACAAACTAAAGTAGACTAAACTGTTTTATTTGGCTCACATAAAATGCTCATGTGAGCTAAATAAAACAGTTAAGTCTAAATTTTAAGGCTTTAATAATAATGTGACCTATAATATTACAAATCTGTCTTCCATGAATCATCCGTTAGGTTCCAGGCATGAGAATTGTCGGTCAAAAACCTGATTTCAGACTTTTTTCTTGTGTGGGTTCCAATGTTAGATATTAAAATTCTCCATAGAAATTACCCTAAAAAGTGGGATTTCATTTTTTTTTTTACACTGAGCTTATTTTAAATGATCTGACATCGCCTCAGGTCTTATATATGCAATATTTTTTTTTACTGCTTCAGGACTAGTGACTAAGCTGATTGATATTACAGGCTGACTTTTTTTGTTATTGCTTCTGACATTTGTTCATATAATGAGATTATACAAATAACTTTTTAAATTTTGACAGGAACAACTGCTTTTCAAAATTAGAGGAGTTAAGGATTTTGGCAAGGCTACAAAGTTGCTTTTTAGACAGATGTTTTGTCAGGAAGAGGTTGATGGCTGCACCGCGACAGGTTTTGCTGGGAAACGGGCCATCAACCAGAGGAAAAAAGATGTTTTATGTGGTAAGATATTTATTTTAAACTCCTTAATTCATGATTCATTAGTCTAAATTGTCACTCAGTTTATGTGATGAGAATAAAACATATTGTACCTTTAGAAGAACGTTATTCATGGGTCATTGAAGTTTAACTGGTATGTTTGATTTTATATTTTAATGTGAGAATGTAATAGGTAGGATCTTACAATGTAATCCAATAAAATAAATAATAATGGCTTAAAATATGTCTTAGAGACATAAAGCCATGCTCGCTGGACTATCAACGTTAAGCATGACATAACAGTGTCATGTGTTGTGAACTAAACATGAAGCATTAGAAGCAAACACACAAATGACCATGATTATATGTGCAAAAGTTGCAGTGCAGGATAGCACACTTTATGCACCGACACACACACACACACGCATACAGTTCACTTCAGTTTTCAGCCAGTCAACAACATTATTATGCTGCCCCGCTAGTGGTGGACGGCATAACAAACTTCTCATTAACTTTTTTTCTTTATTTTCAGATATAGTCCAAGAGAATTTTTCAAAAGCGAGCATCGCAGACATCAACAGAAAGATTGGAGACCTACTAAAACCCTCATTTATTTGCAATAGAAAATATTAAAACTATTGATAAATTTCATGGCATCCACGATCTTGATTTTTAGCTCACCTGGTCCGAAGGACCATTGTTAGCATTATGGCATTCCGCAGTGTCCGTCCGTCTATCCATCAACTATTCCTTTAAAACGCCAAGTCCTGAACAGCACGTTTTCACATGCAGAATGTGGAAAATTTGTGGATTTTTTTACGCATTTTCTACGCAAGTGCGTAAATTTTTATTTTTTCAATTTTTACGCATTTGTGGAATTCTGAATACTCTGCACTTGCGGAAAAAGTGTGTAATTTACAATGCGGAGAATATGCGGAAATACTGTGGAATTACGCATTCAATGCGTAATTTGTAGGTAAGGGTACTGGAGGAGGAGATAATAGAGGACGCGAACGCGAACGAAAATGTGAACGGACAACTCAGAAGGTCTGGTAGACTCAAACAATTACCAGCTAAGTTCAAAGACTACCAAATGTCTTAGATCGTGAAGCGAAACGCTTTGTGAAAGTAGAACTTTTCCAGGAATGTTGTGGACACTCGTAATAACACTTAGTATAATTCTTCTAAATCAAGTAATTTAGGAATTCTAGTCAGTTTCGGAAATTGTGTTATATGAACTTTTGCTATTTTTGTTTCAGGAAAAATAATGAACATTGATAATTTGTAGCTAAGTACAAACTACAATTACTAGTATTGGAACTATTGTTAATCATTTTTGACTGATATAAGATTTTGTTTAATCTGATCTTATTAGAGTTTAAATATGGTTAAAGTTTCTAAATTCAGCAATTAGCTTAATGTTTGTTAATTTCATATAAATGTTAAGGTCAGATACAAACTTTCGTATTGATAATTAAGATAGCGCAAAGTTTAGAAAAAGGGAAGAGAATGTAGTATTCGTATACTATATGTTATTGATAACCTTAATAATATCTACAGTCGTTATCAATTGTATATGTAACGTGAATCATTCATGTTATGTGACATGCGCAATAAACCGGAAGTTCTATGTGTGAAGACCTTGAATGGTGTTTGTTATGTTAATAACTAAAGGTTCGGTTCAATATGGTTGATTTCCACTTTTTAATTCCAGAGAAGTCGCTTTAAGCAATATAGCTAAATTGACCCCGCCCATCAGCCCCACCATTTGAACAATTTTGAATCCCCTCCACCGAGGGATGCTTCCAGTTAAATGTAGTTGAATTCCAATCAGTGGTTGAGAAGAAGTAGGTGAGCTAACAAGTAACGAGAAGACAAGCCAAATTGAGTTTTTTCCTGGTGATGGACGAAATTGCTTTAGTTTGATTTTATCCACGAAGACAATTCGTCCCAGTCACGGTTTAGGAAACAAAGATGGTAATGCTGTATTTAATGCAGTTTTTTGTAATGAATAACTCATGGCTGATTCTACACTCCTTCCTTATACAAAAGTCGACGTGTGATCATAAATTCAAGAGTTGCACAGTTGGACGAAATGTCTCCACTGAATGTTTAGCATTATGACTCGTCGGTCGTTTTAAAGGTTGAACGGTTCCTATCAATCAATCAACGTTGCACAGCTGTCAGGCGAGCCTTCAGAAGGCGTTGCAAGGCCTGCATACATATTAGGTCAGCCACGACTTATACCACGAAATGTTCCATTTAAACGCTGATAAACCGCAGGGGCGGAAACATGATTTTTTGAAAGGGGGGGGGGGGGGGGAGCGGGGGCAGAGCGCGCTCCCGTTAAATGCGTTTGCCGAGCGCAGCGAGGTGCACCGCCGCAGGCGTTGCGGGCGGCCCGAGGCCCTTATAAGCCGTCTTTTTGATTATGTATATGGCCGGAGGGTGCATTTCAGCACTTTTCCATAATAAAATCAACAAATAATCTGGCCTCAGATTGGTGTATATTACCCTGAATAACCAAAATGCCCAGGGTAATGGTATTGGGCCAGTAGCATGCTGAAATGAAGGACTACAAAGTTTGTTTAAATGAAAGACCGTCACCCATATTCAAGGTCACAGGGGTCAAATATGTTTAAAACTTTAAACAACTTCTTCTGAATAACCAAAATGCCCAGGGTAATGATATTTGGCCAGTAGCATGTTGAGATAAAGGGCTACAAAGTTTGTTCAAATAAATCACCTTCATCTATATTCAAGGTCACAGGGGTCAGATATGTGAAAAACATTCAACAACTTTTTCTGAATAACTAAAATGCACAGGGTGATGATATTTTGGCCAGTTACATGCTGAGGTGAAGAGCTACAAAGTTTGTTCAAATGCATGACCTTCACCCATATTCAAGTTCACAAGGGTCAAATATGTTAAAAACTTTAAACATCTTCTGAATAACCAAAATGCCCAGGGTGATGATATTTAGTCAGTAGCATACTAGGATCAAGGGCTACCAAGTTTTTTTAAATGTATGACCTTGAATCATATTCAAGGTCACAAGGAGCAAATATGTTCAAAATATTTCAACAACTTGTTCTGAATAACCAAAAGGCTCAGGATGTTGATATTTAGTCAGTGGCATATGCTTGGATCAATGACTACTATGTTTGTTAAAGTGAATGACTTTGACTTATATTCAAGGTCACAGGGGTCAAATTTGTTTAAATCTTTAAGCAACCTCTTCTGAATAACCATGGGTCCAGGATGTTTATACTTTGCAAGTTGCATCCTGAGATGAAAGGCTATACAATGTGTTCAACATAATGACTTTGTTCGACTTTCAATCACAGGGGGTGAAATGTTCAAAAAAAATAAATTAACAGGGTCTTTTGAATGAATTTTAATCATAAATACTGATATTTTGCCTGTAGCTTTACTTTATATCACTTTAAAGGTAACAAGTGTGAGTTTTATACCAGGTGAGCGATGCAGGCCCATTGGGCCTCTTGTTTAGCTAACCTGGCCCTAAACGGCCATATGAGCTTATGCTCACGCTCGACTTGGATTCTTTAGATATTTAATATAAATTATATTATCAATATTTTTCTGATACAAATTACGATCATGCAATTGGGGGCAGCAGGTACAATTCTTACGCCCTACCTGAGGCGACTAAATTTGGGACTTTATCTCTTCTCTCCTTTCTAAATAACTTTATTCTTCCTAATGTCTCCCTTGACAATGCCTCCCTTTTGGCCATTTGTTGAGCGTTCGCCCCTGTGAGGAAGGCTTTGGGTTCTGTCCCCTGGCTTTAAAAATGGCAGTTTCTACTCCTGCTTAACGCTCTGCAAATAAGGAGTGGGACGACTGGTTCGCCCGTTGTCAGTATAATGTGACCGGGTGCCGGGCGTCCTGCTGGGTGTCTTTGGCAGATTGTTCCAGTGAGGTAGCACTACAAAGTCGGCATCAGTTCCGCGCTATCACAAGGAGACAAACACGAACATATCGCGGCCTCCCAAAATACACACACATACACTACACGCATGCATCTTGCACACAGGGGAGGCCGTCCTTAAATGACCTTAGCTGTTAATAGGACGTTAAACAAAATCAAACAAACAAATCTGTCCCCTGGCCGAGACATACCAAAGTCTTTAAAAATGGTAGTTTCTACTCCTGCTTAACGCTCAGCAAATTAGGAGTGGGACGACTGGTTCACCCGTTGTCAGTATAATGTGACCGGGTGCCGGGCGTCCTGCTGGGTGTCTTTGGCAGATTGTTCCAGTGAGGTAGCACTACAAAGTCGGCATCAGTTCCGCGCTATCACAAGGAGACAAACACGAACATATCGCGGCCTCCCAAAATACACACACATACACTACACGCATGCATCTTGCACACAGGGGAGGCCGTCCTTAAATGACCTTAGCTGTTAATAGGACGTTAAACAAAATCAAACAAACAAACAAATCTGATACAAATTATTATTGCCATTTATTAGCGCTATTTATTTATATATATATAAGATATAAAGATCAATTTTCCAAACCGGGGGGCTCGCCGGGCCTAGATCCGCCCTTGAACCGGTTGTTACTTTCATCATGCTGCTACTTGGCCTATGCTTGCAGTTTTTGTGATTTAAGGATTTGATTTACCAGACTTAAACTTGTTTCAGGAAAACCTTCGAGGACTCTGCTCATCTTTTTATAAGCCTGAGTTTCATCTGGTCCTAACACCAGATACCAAAAAGTTTGCATACAGCAGTGCGCTCTGGCCCCACACCAGACATTCATCGGTCAAAATGTCCAAGTCTGGTATTAAGCTCAGGCTTTCTTATTACGTGCCTAAGATATTCAATCATTCTCTGACACCCAAGAAGAGATTAGAAGAACATATTGTAAGGTAACAGATTATAAAAAATATTAGCAAGACGATATCGCATATCTATTACTTTTTCTGTAACGCTCGCTCCTAGTATAGGAGGCGTCGTGTTTGTACTGCACACTTTTCATTATATATGACCCCAGTATTTAGAGGTGCTAAAATTAGCTCACGCGACCATTGGTCAACGTGGTGATGAGGTGCGCGTGGACATTATTTTTTTTTTTTTAAGCCTTGACTAGTACTTTAGAAGTTACCTAACTTATCCACGGCCGTACCTTGGCCTCTTCTATATTTAGCGCTCACCAAATAAATATCAGTACTACTATCAAAAAATTAAATCATTACTGTCCGTATTCTACGAGTCATTACACTACCCCCTCCTTCATCAAAATTTGTGTCCTCACGAAATTATATATTATAATAATTTATTGAAAATAGATTCGAAAACCGTACAAACAATAACTTACTATTTAATGCTAATATAATCAAACATTATAACATTGACTATATACCTATACTTTGTACATGTACATGTTTCACAACTTACTGAATATCTTATCTCCGTACTTCATTCATGTCTTTCACTACCCTTTCAATCCGTATTCTTTTTTTGATAACTGTCATGGACATGTTATCTGTGGTTGAGCATTCAAACATAATTTTATATTCAACCTATATTAGTCTATAATATGAAAACAAGTTGAACTAAGACATCATAGGTATATACGATGTGTCCAAACCACCGGTAAAAATATGTTATCAACAATTTAAAATCCACCCGTATTCCCTATATTTTGCTTACTCCTATATACGTTACCTTGCCTTGTTACTACGTTACATATATATATATATATATATATTCATATCTGTTAGTATATACTATACTAATGGTTTCAACGATAAAATCCATCCATATCCCTAGTAAATTGTATATATATCTCTATGTATGTTGACAACGTACGTTACCTTGTTTTACGGAAATCCATCCAAAATGCTATGAAATAATCCAAATGAATAATGTTAAATGTCAGTTGATGTATTGTTATCCAGTCACTTTTTGGTATGACAGTTCAGTTCTGACAGCATCAAAGCTCAGCTTAATTTAAATCACAGTTCGTTAATCCAGTGTAAATTTAATCCAATGGTGAAACGTAACGTTTATTGAAGTGTTCATTCGAAAGTTAGCGGTTAAAGTGCATCCATAAAATAATCAAATTCGAAAGTTCATGTTACTGCAAAACACAATGTTTGGTATGAATAAAATCCAAAAGAATTATGACCGATGTCGGTCTGGGGAATTAGTACTCAAGTCCGTATCCAGTTCATTTCTTTATTGTTGCCAACTTCCAGTTCCTACTTATGCATACCATTGCTAGCACCTTCTATCATAGGTCACTTTCAATCCTGATCTAATCTGGCTCACTTTCCATCTTCCCACTATGACTCTGTCCTGCCTCTCCGTACTTCTGTCCTGCCTCTCTGTACCTCAGTCTGCCTTCTCCCTCCCTTATACTAAAAACTAAGAAGTGTCAAATATGCAAATTAGTTTACTAACATTTTTATTGGTCAACTGTAGATGGACAGCCATCAGGTGGTCAATAGAGGTTCCTAGGGCTCCAGCCTGTACCTTCAATTATCACTAATTGACCAGATCTCCATTTCTCTTTAGATGACCGACCAGTTAGCTTCCTGTCCTTTCATCAACCACACCACCATTCATATTTTGTTTCACAATAACTCCTTGTTCTCAACACTCTGTCTTCAGTTCTTTCACTTTCATCTGACATCTATTTAATTCTGTTCCCACGATTACCATTTATAATTACATAACACACTGTCTTCAAATCTTCCTATTTCACACTGTCATATTTGCCTCTTCCTCCCTAAGTTTGTTCCACAAACTGAAATAATTCATGTGATGTTTAACTCTACCAATATGATATCAATATCCATACAATTACTTATTTTTCTCTATTATTACATTAACAACGTGCATTTCAGTAATTTGTTAAAAATTCAACACCAACATATCCAAAATATTTTGTCTTTGTGTGTCTCCTACTCCACCACTTCGAATGCTGAACATCCATTGTCAATTTAAACAACAAGTAACTTTGTTTCCACTCTTTGTTCAGGAATTTGGATTACAAATTATAATGCAATGTCTGGTTGTATTTGTCACTTTCATTTTTTTTAACGCATGCAATGAAATACATGATATGAGTAATGTTCACTAAAATGTCTGGTTTTATCTCTGTGACTACCAGCACATTTGCCCATGCATATGTAGGTTCCATGCAAACACATTTAGCAAAAAGACTTGTTTTGATTAAACAATGATTATGTCGGATAATATTCTGACTTCCTCCTAATCATGGAGGCACATGGTTATCGACTTACGAAAAAGTAGGGTTGCATTTAGGATTTATGACATTTGTGTACATGTCCCCCCTCTTTTCTGACAATTGGGGGGCCACCTGAGGAGCGAAGTTCGTGAGGGGGTGGCCCCCCTCCTGATAGAAAGTGGGGTTCGGAAATCCTCCCCGAAACAAATTTGAAATTTAGGTGCTCTCTGGTGACATTTGGGCTTATTATTTCATGTTGGTTCTACAAGAAATATTTTTCATAAAAAGTCATATTTTTATCTGAATTTTATGATTTTACATTTTTTAAGGATAGTGTTTTATTTAGTTTTAAAAAAGAAACCAAAATGTTTGTTTTAAATCTGGTTTGTTTTAATTAACAGAACTTGAGTATTATCTCAATTATGAACAATCAACATTATGAACAAGCTTAAGTTACAAGTGCTCATATTACAGCAAAACTTGAGTATTATCATAGAAACACAGTATGTCGGCTAATCCTGTGATCACTAAAACTTGAGTATTATCTCAATCTTAATCTCATGATTTTCATTCATGAAATATCAGTTGATTTTGAGACTAGAATAAAGAAACAGACACAGACAGATAAGTATTGCAAAGGTCAAATAACGGTCTTCAAGTTAATGTTTGAAAACACGTCTGTCTTTCTTTGATTTCCAAACGGACAGTGCACGACCAAAGTCAAACTCTCTCAATGGTGGTCCTTCAATATTGATGAGCATTAATCTGTTTTCCCTTCCATGCGGTTTCTAGAAGTTGTAATTGTATTGTTTTGGTTACTGAACCCCCTCTCACAGTCTGCTGTTTGGTACGGCATCAGAATTGCAATCTGGACCAGCTTCAGTAGATTTTGGAATGTCTCTGCATGATGTTGGTGAACCAATTGCCATAGTTGAGCCATCCCGTCTCTGGGGTATCGCTCCTGCTTAATGACAGTCTTGGCTCGTGTCTATTCAGCTGGCAGAAATTTTTGGTCAAATTTAGGAGAGCTGATGACTTCAGGATCTTCTTCTCATTTCCAAAGTGGTCACAAAGCACTACAATTTTCCAATTTGACCCCTCTGACCTTGAAAGTGGGTCAAGGTCATTTATTTGAACAAACTTGGTAGCCCTTGATTCCAGCATGCTTCTGGCCAAATATCATCATCCTAGGTCTATTTGGTTACTGAAAAGAAGTTATTTAAAATAAAAACTTGACGACGGACGCACCCACGGACGACGGACCCACACCATGGCATAAGCTCGCTTACCCTTCGGGCAGGTGAGCTAGAAAACGAGAATTTGTTAAATTAATCTGCCATCAAATATTACACCGAACACTTGTAAATGTTTTCTCAGTTTACACAGATTGATTCATGTCTTCGTAATGATTGTCTGAAGGAGAACAGTTACTCTTTAACAAGAGGCCCATGGGCCTTACGGTCACCTGAGTCCTACAGTATTTATTTTTAGGTCACCTGAGCTTTAGCTCAAGTGACCCATTGCTATCCGTCTTTGCCGTCGTCGTCCGTCGTCCGTTAACATTTTACATTTCAAACTTAAAGTCAAGTTCTGCCGGGCCGATTGAACTGAAAGTTGGTAGGAATGATCGACTTATGGTCCTGACAAAGTGTTGTTATTTTTCGGGTCGATCAGAAATCCAATATGGCCGCCACGGCCGCCATTTTGAAAAACTATTTCAAAATTAAAGTCAAGTTCTGCTGCGCCGATTGAACTGAAAGTTGGTAGGAATGATCGACTCATGGTCCTGACAAAGTGCTGTTATTTTTCAGGTCAATCAGAAATCCAATATGGCCGCCGTGGTCGCCATTTTGAAAAACTATTTCAAACTTAAAGTAAAGTTTTACTTGGCCGATTTCAGTTCAATCTGCCCAGCAGAACTTTACTTTTAAGTTTGAAATGGTGTCTATCCCATTAATGATTTTATCCCTCTGACACTCAAAATACATCTAAATGTTGTCTATCCCAACCATTGAAAGTTATGCAACATTTGAAACTATATATTTGAAAGGGTTTATTGAACACTCACTTGATCAATCATACACTGAACAAGAATCATGAATATGTACCTAGCTAGTTTGCTGATGATAGTACTAATCATCATAATTCATACCTATGAAGAGTTTGGAGGAATTATCACACGACTCGATGAAATTAAGAAATTTTTATTTCACATCTTAATTGAAATTTTAAACATCTACAAAATCAAAATATTTCACAATAGAAATGAAAGCTAAAGTCATAATGTATATATCATGAAAGGTTGATTGCAAGTCAGACAACTTAGACTCCAGCATTTAAATTTTCAACTTTATCAATAAACATGAAATAGGGGTAAGTAGACATTTTAAAATTAATCATTTCACTTCTTCTATAAATTGGAAACTTTCAATAATGAGTAAGTTTATGTAATGTTATCAGCATAGAAATGTTTTTATCATTTCGATTATTAGACTAGTACAAAATATTTAACATACTAATAAACACCAAAACTTAGATTTAATATGGACTACAACACCAATAAAAACCAGGAAGAGTAAATTTCAAAGAACAAGAAACAGCATACTCGCCATATCCGAACCATCCTCATCAGGCAAGCTTCCAATTTCTTATATAAATCAACTTATTTACTGCTTAAATTTGAAAGAAAATCTAAAGTTGTTCAATCAAATTAACATTCAAATTTAAATCCAAATCCAACATGTATAATGAATCATTTTCTAATAAAAGTAATACTAATTTTACATTTTTTCTATAGATTCTGATAGTGAAACAGACCTAATACCTGCAAGAAGACCATATCAGGACACTATGAGGAGAATGACAAAGATTGTGAACCTTAAGCCTAGTAGGTTACTATATTTCCTATATATCTCAACTCTTTTACTTCTTAATATAAATAGTTTTACTAAATTAACATCAAAATTTAAAATGCATAATAAATATTTCAATAATACTTCTTTTCACATTAGACAGTGATGTAATGCCACCTCTGGAACTATAAGGGGAGCTAACGAAAAATGAAACCGCAGCGCATGAAATGATCAGCAGGTATGATTTTGTTTTACATTTTCACCAAAATATATCAACAATTTTACTTAAAAATATGCATGAAAAAATATTTAACATACATAAATTGTTTTTTTTTAAAAATATGTACAGTTTACTGTTTTATTCTTTTTTAGGAGATGGTCAAGACTAAACAGATAACTTTTTGAATTGTAAAAAAAACAAAAAAAAACAAAAAAAACAACAAAACTCAATAAAAAATTGACAAGCAGATATATATCTTTTTAGTTGGAATGAGGTTTTCTGTAAATGTTGAAATCAAACAAACTTTCAATTGAAACTGTTCGCCACAGTTCCCCTCCAGGCTGTACCGCTTCTACTCTAGGCTGTCCCCCTTGAGCACGTATTTCTTCTTGCTCCTCTACAGAGGTTCCTATATTAGCTGGAGGCGTCTCTATAGTGCCCATTTCCAAATCATGTACTGCTTCTAACAGTTTGAAAAAAGAATATTTTAAACACATATAGTAGGATCAATATTTTCAAAAATCTCAAATTTATGCTATTGCAAGTTATTCTGTAACATTTATCTATACCTTTATGTCTCTGTCTTAGATTGTATAGGCGCCTCCTTATCCTTAAATTGTGACGTCTTACATTCTCAGGTCTATTGACTAGCCTTCTATTGGGAGCTTCTCTATTGAGAGGTTCTCTATTGGTCAGTCTTAAACTCTCCATAAAGTAGATCATGACAGCCAATATGAAATCCGAAAATAATGAATATATTTACCTCTCTTTTCTCCTACACACAAAGAAAAGGCTGATCATCCCGAGAAAGACTATGATAGTAGCTAAAATAAGAAAAAAAGGTTTAACCAAGTAAGGGCTGTTCCAGAAAAAAAGACATCCCCCCCTGGGACGGAAAACTTTTTTTGTTAACGTGGGTGGTTGAACATTGAATAAAATCGTAGTTATTGGTTGTTGTTGTTGTTGTATTTTCGTTTCTGTGGGTCGTTGTACGTTGGAGAAATAAAAAAAAAATATTTAAAAAATAAATAAAACCTGATTAATTAATTTACATGGTGGTGTGATATGAAAATATCTGGTTGAAGCTCGGATGTAGATTTGCATTATTGAAATACGTGCTGAAACTTTGGCAGCGTGACATTACTGTATCGCTTGCAAGTCGCTTCCGGTATGTGGGTCAAGGGACGCAACTTCTATGATAAAAAAAATCAATCTTGATAGAGGGCGCTGTTATCACTTCACAAAAATGGCTGCCCATTCGCGTGGTTGGAGCCCGGAAGATGTGGGAAGATGGATGGCGAGGCATGGTTTAGGCCAATTTTCCGCCTCGTTTATCGGTAAGAACATTATTAATGTGATGCTGACAGATTATAATACTATGTTCTTTCATAAATTATGTTGAACGATAACATGACCCGCCATTACTTGATCGATCTGTTTACATTAAAACGCTGTCACTTCACACGTGGTCAGACTGGGCATTTCCTCGGAAAGTCGATACCATCTCCAATTTTCAGACGATAAAAAGTCATGAAATATGACGATAAACGAAAACTGTTCAACCAAAAGTTGTTTGCAATAACCAATACTAGATATCGATTTTTCAATAACGAAAGTGAAATCTTAAATTCAGATTTTTCATATCATGATATAGGAAACTGAAAGTACAAATCAAGTTGCATTCAACCGAAAAATACAAAGACCTCTCGCAAAGTCTCGACTTTCCAGGGAAATGCCCAACCTGGTTGTGACTTGTTGATCCTTCTTCCAAATAAATAAACTGCTTCTGAAGTTCTGTTGGGTCTTTTTTCTAGCCACCACAATAACTTCTTTATAATTTGATATTTTACGCTTTGAGATTGTACAATTATTCATAGGTCGTTATTTTTGGTGATTTGTTTTGTAGGCCCCCGGTCAAGAAACAGGTAAAACTTGGTGTGGGACTGACATTTACTAGTACCTATATTGTGTGGAATAAAAGTGAATTTAATACTGCATGATTTTCCTTGCTTGTGTGATTTAATTTTCATTGTACAGTAAAATCTGTGTTGCTATTTTCTACGGTAATCTTTTCTACCCCATCGCTTTCTGTTTTTCTCTCTGACCTATGTAATTATCTCTTCCTCTCTGACCTATGTAATTATCTCTTCCTCTATATTAATGAACAGTCTGTTAAATGTCATTATTTTTTTTGTTGAAATACAAGCTCTTTGTAGCTTATGTTGTATGTTTATAATATTCAGCTTAAAATAAAGCTTCTATCTGTATCTGTATTAATAAGTAAAAATTGAACGTGAGTGCTTTATACACTAATCACAAAACAGTAGCTTTATGCCAAAAAAATGTGTGTTTCAGGTAACCCAATTTAATTGACCCAATAGCAGATTATAACATTTTTAATGCCATATTCAAAAGAAAAAATTAAATGCACCTAAGATGTCAATTACAAATGACTTGACAGGGCAACAAAGCTTAATTACACATAAACAGAGAATAGACAAAAAAGACTGCAGGATAATGAACATTATTAATTTATGTAAATCACAATATTTCAGAAACAACATTTTTTAAATTTTTAAATAAGTTTCATTGACCGACCTGCCCTATTTTTTTCTGTCCATGTTACCTGAAACAAACTTTTTTTTGCCTTGCAAGTTGCATTTCACACTTCACACTGTATTTCCGGTCATTAACGGACAAATGCATGCCCAATTCTTACTCTTGCTTTGAATTCCTACTCGCCCACAACACCCTTTGCACTGATTTTGTCCATCCTGTTAAGTTTTTATACGGCTGACGACTCGGACAGGCTGTCCGTCCGGCCAGCCGTTAACATTTGCTTACATTTACATTTGCGCTGCAGTGCCACGATAAGTTCAATCCTTATGTCATCGCTCTAGCAGTCATATTTATTCTCATATGTTATATAATTATAAAGCAAAGTTATTGGAGATCCAACAAGGAGTTGCATGATCAAAGATAAAGGTCCTTACTGTATACATGTAGGTCACATAAATAATTTATTGAATTTTGAAATATTTTGTTTCCACTGTTTGTATTAAAATCCAGTAAATGCAGGTCAAGGTCACAAGTGGAGGCTTTTTTGGCCTCAAACTATTAATCGTCAGGAATTGTTATCCATACAAAATGAGTGTACCGATATCATGTGTATTTAGGGTATATCCCGCATGCCTGTAGACGTAGTGTACTATGTATCTGCTATTTAATATTGTAGTACTAGTATACGTACAAATCTTTAATTGAAGTTTTTAACGTAGTTTGATAACATTTACCACAGCTTAAGGCTATGTGACGGTACTCTAGGCAGAAAAAATATAAATTTCTTATCTATTTCACAGATGCAGAAATCGATGGAGAGGGTATCCATTTCCTTGCGAGTGAATAGGTCAATAGCCTCATTCCTATTGTTGGAAAAAGGGCAAAATTTCGAGCAATTTTGAAGGAGGTAATGCTGTTTACAGTAAATATCGTTAGTCTTGTAAAATAGTGTTGAAATACTGTAATACCTTTTAATTAACAATAAAACCTGCATTGTTGTTGAGTTTCAACTGTTGTGAAGTGGGTAGACAATTATTTAAGGGACATGTACTGGAGTTTATGGATTGCAGGGGGCCAATGGGCCTAAATGGATCATCCATGTTGTTAAACCTTTGGTGCAGGTAATAGAAAGGATAAAAAAGGCCTAGATATGGACTTGGTTAAATTTGCTGTCTTTTCTGAAAGCAGGGGAGGGGGCGAGCTACGCTGTTCTCCAACAGCTCTTGTCTGTTCTCCACTCAAATAATTGCACTTTTAATTTTAATTTATTTGGGAGTTCAGGTGAAATCACAAGAGAGCCAGAGCGAGGATGGATCATTAGCAGCAACCTTGACCCCTCGGTCAAGATCATTAGCAGCAACTTCCCCCCCCCCCCCCCTCGGACTCCTCAGTCAACACCAATAGCAGCAACCTCCCCCCCCCCCCCCCAGACTCCTCGGTCAACATCATTAGAAGCACCCTCGACCCCTCGGCCAACATCATTAGCAGCAACCTTGACCCCACGGTCAACATCATTAGAAGCACCCTCGACCCCTCGGCCAACATCATTAGCAGCAACTTCCCCCCCCCCCCCCCAGACTCCTCGGTCAACATCATTAGAAGCACCCTCGACCCCTCGGCCAACATCATTAGCAGCAACTTCCCCCCCCCCCCCCCAGACTCCTCGGTCAACATCATTAGCAGCAACCTCGACCCCTCGGCCAACATCATTAGCAGCAACCTCGACCCATACGACTCCGAGGCCAACATCGTCAGCACCAACTACTTACATACAACAGACTATCTTGAGTTTCAGAAAGAGATCTGGCGACAGTCTTCATGAACGACTGATAGATAGGTGTGTATGGAGAACTGTTTTAATAGTAGAAAGATGAATGTATTGTGTGCAGCAACTACAAAAGGTATTGAAAAAATAAAATTTGAAAGGTCATTTTATCCTTTCGCATCAACCAGGCCCAAACCTAGATTTAAAAGCTACTTGATTGCTGATTGTTTTAAATTGAAAGTCAAGGTCACTGTAGATGAAATTGATTTATAAACTTTTACCCCTTTTAGGACTTGAACTTTGCAATATATTGAACAATTCCGTATCGCAAAATTCTAGATTTAACTTCTATTCATTTTATATAATTGATAGCTTCTATATTTAAGGGTCTAAAAAGTTTTGGATATATTAAAATGTAAAGTGTAAACATAAATGAAAACCTGTCGCCATTTGAATCCATATAGGTACCAGCCATTGAGAGAAAGGAAAATGAAAGTATATGAGGCTGACACCATAGCAGGACAAGCACCCTTGCAAGCGGAGTGGTTCAAGTTTTGGAATGAAGAGAGTCTTCGTCTTTTGATCAGGAGCACTCGAAGGCAGAATATTGAAGGTAAATTGAGATACCAGACGTTAGTATGGGTACTTTATTTAATACACTTTTTAATTCTGAACATGGTATTTTGAGCATGACAAATAATATTATATATTCCCTACGTTTCATTATTTTATTTATATTCAAAAGAAATAACTGTAGAAGGGTTATTTATGTGTCCGTCTTTGACAGGTTGTATTTTAGTATGACGATGTCCGTCCGTCTGTGAACAATTGCTTGTCATCTTTCTAGCAGCCATATTTATTATCAGATTTTGATCAAACTTCACATGCATGTTCGCCTTGGTCATAGCTCGGTAGATAGACGTTATCGGCCAAAGGTCAAGGTCACAGGTCACTCTTACTAAAAATATAACAAATAATGGGTATTTTTTGTCATCACTCTAAAAGCTATATTTTTTAGCAGATTTTGTTAAAACTTACTACACATATTTGTCTTGACCATAGCTCGGACAAAATAGAATTTTAAATATTGCTTCTGGCCAATATTTTCCTATAACATTATGAAGCAAAGTTGGTTTGACAGGAAGTCATGTCACTTGACGTTATGGTCACAGGTCAACAATTTGTTAATACGAAAGGGCGTATTATGAGGCCTTTAATTATTAACCAAACTTGGCACCGAGGTGGAGGTCAAGTGCGCATGATTCCAGGAGGTCAATCTAGTTTTAATCTGACAAACATTCAAACTGGACTAGTTTTGGAGTAGAATCAATATTTATATTCGACTACTAAACCCTGGGCCGCTTGTTTGAATACCTGTCTGATGAAGGACATGTAATTTACCATGTGCGATACTACTGTTGCCTTTTTGTAAAACTTTCTGTTTCTTCTATTACAATGTAAATAATGCCATGTACTTTCATCTACATTTCATTCTCTTTTTAGGTCTTGTAAAGATGCACTGGAACCTGGACGGCAAGGAGAAGGCGCTGGATAAAATAAGTGATCTGACCACCTCCAAATATAATACACTGGGACTTTTTACAAAATACCGAAACCAGTGTACTGAATTGAAAGATGAAATTGGTAAATTAGCAAAACAAATCTCGAACACAGAGAGTGAGATATCAGAAAGAATAAAAAGAGGAACCATATCAAAACTGACAAAGACTCCAAGAGAAAGGAAGTTGAAAATAACAGAAAATGAAAACAATACGAGAACTACAACTTCAGAAAGTTACAAAGAATTGGGCTACATACATTGACAAAGTGTCCAAACAGGGTCCTGAAAAGAAAAAAAGAGGAAGAAAGCCGAAATTTCTTTCTGCAAGAGCATTAAAGAAAAAAGTTGACGATTCAGATATTATGGAAATAAGTGAAGCAGAACTTTCAGAGACTGAGAAAAAAAGGTGAAGAACGCCGATAGCGGAAGTTTTTTCTGCGAGCGCCTCAAAAAAGAGGAAAGTCAACGATTCTGATATTATGGAAACGAGTGGTTCCGAAACAGATTTTTCAAGTAATGACCATTATTGGCCTGAAAATGAATCTGCATACATGTATACCTCTGCCGACAATGAAAATCTTACCGGCAAAGATGGTGATCCCAAATCATCGGACCGCGAGAATAGTACCGGCAAAGATGGTGATTCGGAGTCATCGGACAGCGAGGATAGTACCGGCAAAGATGGTGATTCCGAGTCATCGGACAGTGAGGATAGTACCGGCAAAGATGGTGATTCCGAGTCATCGGACAGTGAGGATAGTACCGGCAAAGATGGTCTGAATATCTGAAATATGCTTCTTCGACAAGAGACAAGGAAATGCTTAAATCTCTACTAGTGAAGCTAACATCTGTTAACTATGTGTCCGGTGGACATTTTGGAGTGAAGTTTGATAAGAAAAGCTTAAAACATGCCAAAGAAAAAGTGACAGTGAATACTTCAAAGATGACAAGAAACGAGGAGCTGGACTCGTTTAGAATCCCAGGATCAGGAAGACCTGAATTTTGTGTCAAGTATCCAAACTTAACGTGTATACTACTAGGGTTATTCGAGAGATGCAGCGAGCTGAGGTCCCATCCACGTCTAATATGCGACACCTTGTTCAAAGAAAACTCGTGAATGGACATTCCAAAAGCTGTATCAGTATTGCAGCAACTGTATGACATTCCAATTAGCGTTTCGACTGCCTATACGTATAGAAAAAGTTATAAGGAACGTACACATCAAGCAAAGAGACACACCCATAGTCAAATTGTAGACATTTCATTACACAAGTCGACAAGGGATGCAAATGTACATGTTTCGATAAATTCCCACTTTGCAACAGCAGACGTTCAGTACTTTTTATCGTACTTTGATCTTCAGTGTATGTCCACCATTGCCCGCGATAATAAAGCAAAGGTCCACTGCGATGTAGAGGTCATCCAGCGGCCTTCAAAGTCCTGGGTCAAAGTTCGGTACAGTGATCATGATTGGCAAAAAAACAGTGATAGAACTCTTGTACCTACAACTTATCAACTTGTTAGTATGACAGATCTCAGTAAAGAGGAAAATGTGCTT
The DNA here is from genome assembly GCF_002113885.1 of Mizuhopecten yessoensis. Taxonomy (NCBI): domain Eukaryota; kingdom Metazoa; phylum Mollusca; class Bivalvia; order Pectinida; family Pectinidae; genus Mizuhopecten; species Mizuhopecten yessoensis. The sequence continues at coordinate 504,464 of NW_018408859.1, read as the reverse complement.
TGTGAACTCGACGGAATACCGATGGTAAAAACGAGAGTAACTGGACCTGGACTAAGCATCATCAAGTCATCTTTATTTGAACAAGAATCGTGCTTCAGGCACATGAACGAACTACTGTTTGTTTTAAGTCTTGAGGAATTTAAGTACCATTTTATGAGAGATGGAGAGTTTGTGTCGCAGTTACTAATAACGGTTGATGGAGGTGGAGACGAACGCCCCAGGAATAAACAAACACATTTTAACACGGGAATCCTTCGATGGCTTCTTGACATGGACAAAGTGAAGACAATTTCTTTTGCCGAAGGCGATTCAAAGTTGCACAGTGTAGAAAGAGTTCATCTTGCAGAAAACAGAGCTTTAAGTCAAAACGGCGTGATATCTTCGTATAATATTCACTCTGATGAAACTGATGAATATGGATTTAAAGATCTTGGTAAAATGAAGGAAAATATGGAGGCTGCGGCATCTTTAGCTGTTCAACGCATAAAAGGCACTTCTTTTGCTGGTGGTCATTTACAATCATACCGTGGTCCTTCTGTCGACGAATGGGTATTTCCTTTAGATTGTGATGGTCACATCCGTTCTTTTTTGTCGAGAGACACTAATGAATTCAGAAATGAGAACAACTTTGTACTTCGACCTCGCGGACCAATATGGGAGAAGCTATGTACACTTTATGGGTTGGATGAGTTTAAAGTTATCTCTGCCTCGAGACTGTTTAACCAAATTTATGAACCAAACCATTCTTGGCAACAAAAGTACGGATTTACTGTCTACAGACCGGACGAGGATTGGCGTGGTGACGCACAAGTTCGAAGGTTCGAAATTCAAACTATTCTGGATGTTGGACGATTGCCCGAGTATCATTATCTTCCTTACGTACAAGTGGAAAAACTTGTGAGTTTCTTCTAAGAAAACGATGAAGAACTGCCCCACTGTTTAAAATCACCAGGCTTTTACCTACCGTCAAGAAACATTAAATTATTACTGGAGAACGAAAAGGACATTTTCGATTCTTCTCAGTTGTCCGACATCTGCAACCTCATTGGTGTCTCAAAGGATGAGTTTTTAAACTAAGTAGAGACATGTGAACAGCGCTTAACTCTTTCCGTACCGCAACTCCGGTCCGAATTCCGTACCAGATCTTCTTTTTAGACTCGACCCCGCGCATATAACAAAATGGCCGATTATTAATGTTCTTTTTAGACTAGGTGTAGCTGCCACAAGAATTAAACAGGTAACCGTGAACAAATATTGTTATTGTTTCATGTTCTGGTTCATAGACAAACACTTATTCATTTTCGCAGCATAATGACTAACTGGCAGCTAATAATGACCGAGAAATCGACATTTGTCTGGCAATAAACGATACGATTCCTTGTATTTAACACAGCGTTGTAGTGCCAGTTTGAAGTGGGGATTAATTATGGTTACGAATGTGGAGTCGTTGAATTTTTTTCTAAATACAAGAAGATTTCATCAAGACTTATATTAGAATATTCAAATTTACTTCCATAAGTCTCAACAAATATCTGATGATGAATTTACGAGTGTTCGTATCGAATTAAGTTGCCGCCATCTTGTTTACATGTGAGGCACCAAACACAATCATCTTGCGGCAAATGCGAAAACTTTAAGTCACATAATAAAAAAGGGTACTCTGTACAAATAAAAGTATTTCTTCCAAACTGATGGGTTCTGATTTTAGAGACAGTCTCGTGCGATAACCAACTAAACATCAGGCACGTTACATCAAAGTCTCTTGTCGTGTGTACACGACAACGGGGATGAGACGGCCCTTTATTTTGTCGTCTGTACACGACAACGGGGACCAGGATGACATATTGTTGTCGTGTGTACACGACAACGGTACGGAAAGAGTTAAAACAAAAAGAAAATTATAAAAACCTACTGGAATCTTTCAAAGACAATCCTATCTCACGTTTATCTGTTGCGCAACTGAAGAATGTGTTGACCAAAATGGGTGTAAAGGTACATTCTAGTGTAACATTGAAAGGGGAACTGATGAAACTTGCGGATGATTAACTGAAATGTGTCTTAAGGTCGATCGTTTGAGGATTATTAACTTGTGGATGATATAATCAGGTAAATCTGAAACGTGTCTTAGGTCGATCATTGGAGGATTATTTCTAGTGTAATATTAAAAGGGAAACTGGTGAACTTGTGGATGATAATCTGAAATGTGTCCAAGGCAGAGCATTGGAAGATTACGGTATTCGTTCCTTCTTGAATATTAAAATTTAAGAGAAAGAAAGTTGTTGTTTTTTCCTTTTAGGAAAAATACGAATGGATATCACCACTCTGAAGCAATTATTGTATACTTGTTGTAATTTCATATAGAGATGCCACATTATACATACGTTATACAGAAATGTGATCCGATAGTTCCACCCAGGTCAGTTTTATTTCTCATGAAAAATTGAGTCGTCCATACTCCATAGCTCACAACGTTTTGTGACAGATTTCCTGCATCACTGTCCAAACAAGGAGTTGCTCCTTCAAAATTATAATTGCTGTGTAGTGTGTACATGTCTGGCAGTTCACATTTACAGGTAATAGATGTACTCTTAAAAGGTCAAATAAAGTAACTATAACAACATGCGGACAGGCAATGAACATGTAGATTTTCACAAGAAATGCAAAGTCATGATCCACCTATAATAAAATTTTAGTTAATTAATGCAGAAAGTCAAAACAAGTGAAATCTGCTTCTGACACCATATTGGATCATTTCGTCCATTTATGACTCGTCAATGGTACTTAATTAAAAGGTCAAAAGTATGAAACTCTAAACTCTATATAGCCACTACCAAAAGAAAACCCATTGCAGACAATTTAGATTACATATGTATATGCATATAGGTATTGGTAAAACTAATGGAAGTAAGTATGAAGCAAAAAGCACACTTTGAATACAAATGGACCTTTTCATTGTTGGTATGTAATGAAATATTAAATGTATAGTACAACTCTGCTGACACTTGACAGAACCATTTGCATTCTCTATGTATATAATATATAGCAAAAGCACAAAAAGAATACAACACATATATATATATTAAACTAAATTTTAGTTTATTTATATCAAATGATAGTAAAACAACGGTAATTATTTAATTTAATAGTATATGGGTTTAAATAAACTAAATAACATGGTATGTGGGTACTACTTTTTTTTCCTTTTTTTAAAAAACTAATAAACAATTGTGGGTCGTTGGTATGGAACAAAATTCGTAATTACGGGTGGTAGGGGTCAGCTGATTATTGAAGTTATGGGTGGTAGGGGTCTGGAAAAAGTGCCGGCCCAGGGGGGGATGTCTTTTTTTCTGGAACAGCCCTAAAACAAAGTTTCTAACTTGTTATTAATATATTATTTTTTTCATAAAAACTGAAAATTTTAATTTAAAATTGTATTAAATTAAATATCATAAGAGTGTATATGTTATCAAGCTTAAGTTGAATTTATGGTTAGAAACTTAAAGCATAAAACCCAAAACCATGTTGGTAAACTGCCCGTTACTAAAGTAACACTGTAGCAGTTTGAGATGAGGTAATGTCTGAGGAGAAGACGTCAGTTTTCGAGGAGGTAGCAGTTTTCGTAGAAGTGGTGGAGGCGATAATGGTTTGTGAGAAGGTGGAGGCTGATATGGTTGCTAAGGAGGCGGTGATGGTAGAGGCGGCTGCTGAGGAGGTAGCAGTAGAGACGACTGCTGAGAATCTGAGATCTGAAATATTTTCAATTTTATCTGCACGGTATGTAATATTTTAACATAATTCCTCTGATATTGATTATTAACATTAAAGAGTAACTGTAGTGCTGCAATAGTTTTTTTAGTAAAGAAAGATTGATAAATAAAACACCCCAAAAAAGCAAAAAAAAAATGTTTTTGCAAAAATACCGAAGTTGTAACCTTTTTACTAGATTTCACACCTGAGCGCAAATCTGAAAATCCCCGATTTTGACCTACGACCGGAAGTGACGTAGCAGCGGTGACCCAAACACAGGTAAGCTCGGGTAGCCATTACGAAACACTATCAAAACATCTTCGTCATGTCCGTGATTTACAAAGAAAACACGCCTGTATCTCGCTGTGGTCGACGTTGTGTTGCAGGAGGATGCTCCAATACTACTATCAATGGAGTTTCCATGCATAGAGACCTGATATTCACCGACAATGGGTTGCTTTTGTGAGAAGAAAACGCAAAGATTGGGAGCCGACTCGTCACACAGTGTTGTGCAATGCCCACTTCGAGGAAGATTGTTTTCCACTGAAATTCCGGTTAGGACTGTTGGAATCAAGTGGATAGACTGTGAAGAGGACACTAGAAGAATATGCCGTCCCTACTATTTTCAATACTGCAACGACACCGACCATGCCGACACCTCGTAGGAAACAATCCTCAAGCCCCGAGACTGATTTGACAACACCGAAGACTGTGAAAAGGCCTAGGTCGGCATCCAACGTGTGAGTGTTTATATGTGTTTCCTATATAAATATATTATCTGTAATCTTGTACTGATGACCAATGATTTCTATACGTGTAACCTGTTTCGACGGAAATCCTATTTCGACTTTTTTGGTTAAAATTAATGTGACACTGTTCAGGGCCTTGTGTGAATTTGTAAAGGTAATAGCTTTAAATCTCAATATCTTAGTAATATGTCAATCTTAACAAACTATTATAAAACAGAAATTTCCTAAATGAATTGCATTACAAAATATTGATATTAAGGGGACATCTCTATATCATGCTTATTTACAAATTGCAGTTGATCAGAGAGTATGAAGAACGTGAGCCAGAAAATGCTTCATGACCACAGGCACCGACACATATTGAAGATGACCTAAGCTCAAGTATGGAGGTAAGGTATTATTTTATCTTTGTGTAAATTGATGACACGCAATGATTGGCCACAACAAAACCAGCCTGATTTTTTTTAATAATATTGACATTTTTATTCTATGTTAATATTATCTAACCTAGTCAATGGTAAGAACACATAAACCCGCAAGGGATCAATGACTTTTGACCAGACATGGATAAATGCACTAACTTTATTTACCCTGCCATGGGAGGTTGCGAGTCTCACTAGAAATAATCTGGAGGTCCTTATAAAAACTTGACGGCTCTGTTAGTCTGATGTGCATAATAACCACCCTGACACAACATGAACCTTGCAAAATAAAATAGTAATATTTTTTTGGAACATAAACAACAATAATAAACATACAAAAGAATTATATCCTGATCTCTAACTGTATAAAATAAAAACTAGCTCTTGAAGATTGAAAATATTTATTTTATCAATGTACCTTGTATGATCAATGGCCATGATGTTTCATAATTGATATATATCATGTTTCCTTTTTCAGGTAAATGTTGTCTCAGAGGAGCCTAAAACTAAGTCTGTAGCTTCACAGAAGAGTTTAAGTCGGCCATCACAAAGATCCCACTACACACAAACAAGATCTAAAGGAAAGGATAAAGGTAAATCACCATACACTACATGCACATGTAGTGCAAATTCTCAATTATTCTCAAACCAATGTAAATATTGCCAATATATATGTCTATAATATAAAATTTATAAATGTATAGTTTTAATTTTAATAAAATGTGGTGAGTAGTCTATTTCCCCCCCAGTAATTTAATTTAGATTTAGGCTAACAGTTATATTTTCTTCTATTCACTATTTCAACTATGTTTGATGACACTGTCAGTAAGATATTCGTTGTCAAGTGTAGGTTTTTTTCCCTTCTGATATAGCTTGCTCTTTTACCTTCTGCAGATTGTTGCTGGCTGCACTGCACTTCAATGAGAATGTTTCGAGAGAACAGGCGTCACTTCAAAATGGTGAAAAGAGAAACAGAATCACATTCCCCAAGCAAAAGAATGGTGACTACACAGTTCGACAAGTGAGAACAGAGTGCACCTTCAGTAAGTTATATAATTATTCAATTTCATTCGTAATTTTACTTTAGAAAATAATTCAATGGTTTCAAACTGCCAATGACAGAATATGCCAGATTTTGTTTTTGCTGGCATGTGAAGTTGATGGTTGGTTGGTTATTTTTTTTGCTGCTTTGAGAACGAGTGTTTTATATATATGTTACTATGTGGCAACTACAAATTTCTGTGTTCCCATATTTTCAATAATTTATCATCTTGTGCATTTTGATAGCATATTAAAACTAGTAAAAGAGCAATCATTTAAAAGGTATAATATCTCTTTCTTGTCATGTTTCAGATTATGTTACAGATCTGATGAAAGCAACGAAGGAACGGGTGAAACTTTTACAGATTCCCAATTGCGAGGTTGTTGGAGAATCGCCACCACCACTATGTATGAACTTTGTTCACCCAGAGAAGTCCGAAGCTGTTTCTGGACTGATGTCCAGGTTTAGGCACTAGCCTACAGTTGAGACTTCGGTGTCTTGGATTATGAATCATGCATGGAGATATGGAGACTACACATGTTGGACTATTCAAAGTGCTGGCCCCAGTTGTTTAAAGATACTTTTTATCAGTTAGGGAAAACTATAACCTGAATACAACAAAATCAAGAACACCAGAGATCATTTTAATCATTTTACTTGATTTTTTGAGAAAAATAAATGATGTGTTGGGAGGATTAGTTATAACCACCACTTACATCTCTAATAACATTTGAGCAACCGGGGCCTGGCCTTTTACATTTTTAGCCCACCATCATCTGATGGTGGGCTATTCAAATCACCCTGCGTCCATGGTCCGTTGTCCGTCGTCCGTCCGTAAACAATTCTTTGTTATCGCTATTTCTCAAGAAGTACCAGAGGGATCTTTCTCAAATTTTATATGCAGGTTCCCCTTGGTCCTTAGCTGTGCAGGGCAACTTTTGAGACTGATCGGATAAACCACATGGCCGACAGGCAGCCATCTTGGATTTTGATAGTGAAAGTGTGTTATCGCTATTTCTCAAGAAGTACTAGAGGAATCTTTCTCAAATTTTATATGAAGGTTCCCCTTGCTCCTTAGCTGTGCAGGGCAATTTTTGAGACTGATGGGATAAACAACATGGCCCACAGGCAGCCATCTTGGATTTTGATAGTGAAAGTTTGTTATCGCTATTTCTTGGGAAGTATTAGAGGGATCTTTCTCAAATTTTATGTGTAGGTTCCCCTTGGTCCTTAGCTGTACAGGGGAACTTTTGAGACTGATCAGATAACCAACATGGCCGACAGGCAGCCATCTTTGATTTTGATAGTGAAAGTTTGTTATCCCTATTTCTCAAGAAGTACAAGAGGGATCTTTCTCAAATTTTATATGTAGGTTCCTCTTGGTCCTTAGCTGTGCAGGGCAACTTTTGAGACTGATGGGATAAACCACATGGCCGACAGGCAGCCATCTTGGATTTTGATATTGAAAGTTTGTTATAGCTATTTCTCAAGAAGTATCAGAGGGATCTTTCTCCAATTTTATATGTATGTTCCCCTTGGTCCTTAGCTGTGCTGGGCAACTTTTGAGACTGATCAGACAAACAACATGGCCGAAAGGCAGCCATCTTTGATATTGAAAGTTTGTTATCGCTATTTCTCAAGAAGTATCAGAGGGATCTTTCTCCAATTTTATATGTATGTTCCCCTTGGTCCTTAGCTGTGCTGGGCAACTTTTGAGACTGATCAGACAAACAACATGGCCGAAAGGCAGCCATCTTTGATATTGAAAGTTTGTTATCGCTATTTCTCTGGAAGTACGGGAGGGATCTTTCTCAAATTTTAAATGTAGGTTCCCCTTGGTCCCTCGTTGTGTATGTTATATTTTGAGACTGATCATAAAAACACAATGGATTAAAAGAAGAACTAAACAGATCTTTCTCATATTGCAATGATCGATTCTATTTCTTTCACATTAAGTACTGTACTAGTAAATATGTGAAATGACAAACTCACTTTGAAGGTTGGCTTTCATACACATCAGTATTAAGTTTAGATCAAAAGTTACCTCAAGGTGCATTTACTGTTAACATGACTCGATCAAACAGATTAGAGGAAAGAAGAGAAAAGATCGAACTGACAAAGAACTAATGAAGATGGTACAAAGGTGGGCGCCAAGATCCCTCTGGGATCTCTTGTAATAATTGTGATGTGTTTGTAAATAATAAAGAGACTATATGTTGGTTTTATATGATATTCGTGTAGTAATGGGAACAAAATGTCTACATAAATATCAAACTGACATAAAAAAACACAGTAGCTAATTTAATCATAAATAAGCATACAAATAAGAAAGTGTTCCATTGTTTTCTCAATCAAATTTAAAGTCATTGTACAGCAGATGCTGGGAGTCGTACACGAACATGTCGACCAAGCCAACCCCAGCACCATCTCACAAATTGACGATAGGCAATATATTGATTTCTCCTGGAAAAAAAATCATTATCTTGCATAAAAAAGATGGCATATATGTAAATCTTCCAATACTTCATTTTCAAAACAGACTGGTAAGAACTACTTTGAATAAAGTGGATAGACTGTTGCAAAATTGCAGAAAATTTCATATATTCTTGGGTTTTAGTCATCTTTCACAATGCAGTGTTTTGTTATTCTGTGCATACATTCAGTTAGATTGTGAAACATTGAAAAACAAATTAAATAATAATGATTAAATAAAATGTATGTTTACTTACTTGTTTTCATCGTCTGTCAATTGACCATGGTACTGACGAAATGTCAGGTATACTGTCTGTAGAACATAAATTTTCAAACAGACAGCATCAAATCCAGGATGGAGAGTGATGCATGATAGGTCACCTGGAATGGCATCCACCATGACTTGGACCTGGTCGACTTCTTTGCAACAAATACTTCCACTTCGGTAGACATTGCAGGACAGTGTCCGCATCTACACCTGAAAACCGTAATAAGTTTTCTTTTAACTTGTAGACATATACTTTTTAATCAAGGTACTTTACACTGCCATTTGAGCGATAGCTGTAAGGACCTAGAAAACCGGTATCCGTCCATAGCTTCTAGTTGTATTGCGCCAAATCTACATTTTTGTGTAAGGTGACAACTGAATTTTCTATACACGTTACTTAGCGAAGAAATGCTGGTAGGCTAATATTTCTTGTAGTCAAAAAATGGTCTAATAATCAACCTAATTTGCGTCAAAATAAACTTACCAATCGTTGCTTCCAAGTCGTATGGCTTGGATCTCGGGCTCATGGTCGGCCACTGAAGTTTCCTCGTTCGGGTCGTCATCCGTCTCTGGTTCGAACATGTAAGGCTGTGTTACTCCGTCATAGGTTGCCCCGTCCATCTCAAAGTTAGATGAGCCGTCAGACATGTATAAATCAACAGATTCTTCGTCGCTTTCTGAGGTTGATACGTAGGTAACATTATTCGCCATGATGCCGGTTTTCTTGTGTTCCCGTTGTGACGTCACCGATACGTGTGCACAACTTTTAGCGGCGCGCGGTACGCTTGATGAGCATATGGAAACGCAGGTAAAAAGCTCAACTTCTACCTGTCGTTACTTGGTAACCGGTCCACCGATTTCGATGCGGTTTTCGGCAACATCATTATAAAAACATAAGGAATGTTTTATTATCGGTTACTATTTGGACTACAGTTACTCTTTAACAAGAGGCCCATGGGCCTTACGGTCACCTCTGCCCTGCAGGTAGGGCGTAAGAATTGTACTTGCTGCCCCCAATTGCATGATTGTAAGAGGCGACTAAATTTGGGACCTTATCTCTTCTCTCCTTTCTAAATAACTTCCTTCTTCCTAATGTCTCCCTTGACAATGCCTCACTTTTGGCCGTTTGTTGAGCGTTCGCCCCTGTGAGGAAGGCTTTGGGTTCTGTCCCCTGGCCGAGACATACCAAAGTCTTTAACAATGGTAGTTTCTACTCCTGCTTAACGCTCAGCAAGTTAGGAGTGGGACGACTGGTTCGCCCGTTGTCAGTATAATGTGACCGGGTGGGGCGTCCTGCTGGGTGTCTTCGGCAGTATGTTTCAGTGGGGTAGCACTATAAAGTCGGCATCAGTTCCGCGCTATCACAAGGAGACAAACACGAACATATCGCAGCCTCCCAAAATACACACACATACACTACACGCATGCATCTTGCACACAGGGGAGGCCGTCCTTAAATGACCTTAGCTGTTAATAGGACGTTAAACAAAATCAAACAAACAAATTACGGTCACCTGAGTCCTACAGTATTTATTTTTAGGTCACCTGAGCTTTAGCTCAAGTGACCCATTGCTATCCGTCTTTGCCGTCGTCGTCCATCGTCCGTTAACATTTTACATTTCAAACTTAAAGTCAAAGTTCTGCCGGGCCGATTGAACTGAAAGTTGGTAGGAGTGATCGACTCATGGTCCTGAGAAAGTGTTGTTATTTTTCGGGTCGATCAGAAATCCAATATGGCCGCCGTGGTCGCCATTTTGAAAAACTATTTCAAACTTAAAGTAAAGTTTTACTTGGCCGATTTCAGTTCAATCTGCCCAGCAGAACTTTACTTTTAAGTTTGAAATGGTGTCTATCCCATTAATGATTTTATCCCTCTGACACTCAAAATCTATACATCTAAATGTTGTCTATCCCAACCATTGAAAGTTATGCAACATTTGAAACTATATATTTGAAAGGGTTTATTGAACACTCACTTGATCAATCATACACTGAACAAGAATCATGAATATGCACCTAGCTAGTTTGCTGATAGTACTAATCATCATAATTCATACCTATGAAGATTTTGGAGGAATTATCACACGACTCGATGAAATTAAGAAATTTTTATTTTACATCTTAATTGAAATTTTAAACATCTACAAAATCAAAACATTTCACAACAGAAATGAAAGCTAAATTCATAATGTATATATCATGAAAGGTTGATTGCAAGTCAGACAACTTAGACTCAAGCATTTAAATTTTCAACTTTATCAATAAACATGAAATAGGGGTAAGTAGACATTTTAAAATTAATCATTTCACTTCTTCTATAAATTGGAAACTTTCAATAATGAGTAAGTTTATGTAATGTTATCAGCATAGAAATATTTTTTATCATTTCGATTAGTACAAAATATTTAACATACTAATAAACACCAAAACTTAGATTTAATATGGACTACAACACCAATAAAAACCAGGAAGAGTAAATTTCAAAGAACAAGAAACAGCATACTCGCCATATCCGAACCATCCTCATCAGGCAAGCTTCCAATTTCTTATATAAGTCAACTTATTTACTGCTTAAATTTGAAAGAAAATCTAAAGTTGTTCAATCAAATTAACATTCAAATTTAAATCCAAATCCAACATGTATAATGAATCATTTTCTAATAAAAGTAATACTAATTTTACATTTTTTCTATAGATTCTGATAGTGAAACAGACCTAATACCTACAAGAAGACCATATCAGGACACTATGAGGAGAATGACAAAGATTGTGAACCTTAAGCCTAGTAGGTTACTATATTTCCTATATATCTCAACTCTTTTACTTCTTAATATAAATAGTTTTACTAAATTAACATCAAAATTTAAAATGCATAATAAATATTTCAATAATACTTCTTTTCACATTAGACAGTGATGTAATGCCACCTCTGGAACCTATAGGGGAGCTAACGAAAAATGAAACCGCAGCGCATGAAATGATCAGCAGGTATGATTTTGTTTTACATTTTCACCAAAATATATCAACAATTTTACTTAAATATTTTTTCATTTTAACATACATAAATTGTTTTTTTTTTTTAAATATGTACAGTTTACTGTTTTATTCTTTTTTAGGAGATGGTCAAGACTAAACAGATAACTTTTTGAATTGTAAAAAAACCAAAAAAAACAAAAACTTCAATAAGAAATTGACAAGCAGATATATATCATTTTAGTTGGAATGAGGTTTTCTGTAAATGTTGAAATCAAACAAACTTGCAATTGAAACTGTTCGCCACAGTTCCCCTCCAGGCTGTACCGCGTCTACTCTAGGCTGTCCCCCTTGAGCACGTATTTCTTCTTGCTCCTCTACAGAGGTTCCTATATTAGCTGGAGGCGTCTCTATAGTGCCCATTTCCAAATCATGTACTGCTTCTAACAGTTTGAAAAAAGAATATTTTAAACACATAGTAGGATCAATATTTTCAAAAATCTCAAATTTATGCTATTGCAAGTTATTCTGTAACATTTATCTATACCTTTATGTCTCTGTCTTAGATTGTATAGGCGCCTCCTTATCCTTAAATTGTGACGTCTTACATTCTCAGGTCTATTGACTAGCCTTCTATTGGGAGCTTCTCTATTGAGAGGTTATCTATTGGTCAGTCTTAAACTCTCCATAAAGTAGATCATGACAGCCAATATGAAATCCGAAAATAATGAATATATTTACCTCTCTTTTCTCCTTCACACAAAGAAAAGGCTGATCATCCCGAGAAAGACTATGATAGTAGCTAAAATAAGAAAAAAAAGGTTTAACCAAGTAAGGGCTGTTCCAGAAAAAAAGACATCCCCCCCCTGGGACGGCAAACTTTTTTTGTTAACGTGGGTGGTTGAACATTGAATAAAATCGTAGTTATTGGTTGTTGTTGTTGTTGTATTTTCGTTTCTGTGGGTCGTTGTACGTTGGAGAAACAAAACAAAAAAATATTTAAAAAATAAATAAAACGTGATTAATTAATTTACATGGTGGTGTGATATGAAAATATCTGGTTGAAGCTCGGATGTAGATTTGCGTTATTGAAATACGTGCTGAAACTTTGGCAGCGTGACATTACTGTATCGCTTGCAAGTCGCTTCCGGTATGTGGGTCAAGGGACGCAACTCCTATGATAAAAAAATCAATCTTGATAGAGGGCGCTGTTATCACTCTTCACAAAAATGGCTGCCCATTCGCGTGGTTGGAGCCCGGAAGATGTGGGAAGATGGATGGCGAGGCATGGTTTCGGCCAATTTTCAGCCTCGTTTATCGGTAAGAACATCATTAATGTGATGCTGACCGATTATAATACTATGTTCTTTCATAAATTATGTTGAACGATAACATGACCCGCCATTACTTGATCGATCTGTTTACATTAAAACGCTGTCACTTCACACGTGGTCAGACTGGGCATTTCGCAGAATGTTTCAGTGAGGTAGCACTATAAAGTAGGCATCAGTTTCGCGCTATCACAAGGAGACAAACACGAACATATCGCAGCCTCCCAATATACACACACATACACTACACGCATGCATCTTGCACCCAGGGGAGGCCGTCCTTAAATGACCTTAGCTGTTAATAGGACGTTAAACAAAATCAAAC
>NW_018408859.1:487277-488655 GCF_002113885.1 Mizuhopecten yessoensis | reverse complement strand
CCAATAGCAGCAACCTCCCCCCTCAGACTCCTCGGTCAACATCATTAGCAGCAACACCCCCCCCCCTCAGACTCCTCGGTCAACATCATTAGCAGCAACCTTGACCCCTCGGTCAACATCATTAGCAGCAACCTCGACCCCTCGGCCAACATCATTAGCAGCAACCTCGACCCCTACGACTCCGAGGCCAACATCGTCAGCACCAACTACTTACATACAACAGACTATCTTGAGTTTCCGAAAGAGATCTGGCGACAGTCTTCATGAACGACTGATAGATAGGTGTGTATGGAGAACTGTTTTAATAGTAGAAAGATGAATGTATAATGTGCAGCAACTACAAAATGTATTGAAAAAATAAAATTTGAAAGGTCATTTTATCCTTTCGCATCAACCAGGCGCGAACCTAGATTTAAAAGCTACTTGATTGCTGATTGTTTTAAGTTGAAAGTCAAGGTCACTGTAGATGAAATTGATTTATAAACTTTTACCCCTTTTAGGACTTGAACTTTGCAATATATTGAACAATTCCGTATCGCAAAATTCTAGATTTAACTTCTCTTCATTTTGTATAATTGATAGCTTCTATATTTAAGGGTCTAAAAAGTTTTGGATATATTAAAATGTTAAGTGTACACATAAATGAAAACCTGTCGCCATTTGAATCCATATAGGTACCAGCCATTGAGAGAAAGGAAAATGAAAGTATATGAGGCTGACACCATAGCAGGACAAGCACCCTTGAAAGCGGAGTGGTTCAAGTTTTGGAATGAAGAGAGTCTTCGTCTTTTGATCAGGGGCACTCGAAGGCAAAATATTGAAGGTAAATTGTGATACCAGACGTTAGTATGGGTACTTTATTTAATACACTTTTTAATTCTGAACATGGTATTTTGAGCATGACAAATAATATTATATATTCCCTACATTTCATTATTTTATTTATATTCAAAAGAAATAACTAGAATGGTTATTTATGTGTCAGTCTTTGACAGGTTGTATTTTGGTATGACGATGTCCGTCCGTCTGTGAACAATTGCTTGTCATCTTTCTAGCAGCCATATTTATTATCAGATTTTGATCAAACTTCACATGCATGTTCGCCTTGGTCATAGCTCGGTAGATAGACGTTATCGGCCAAAGGTCAAGGTCACAGGTCACTCTTACTAACAAGAGGCCCAAGGGCCTTAGCGGTCACCTGAGTTATATCATAGGTACTGGTAGCTTTATTTTATTGTTTAGATGTGATGTGGAAATCAGCATGTAAACTAAGTGAAATACAATACGTGTCATGTCATCAATGGATAAGAATTTGAAAATATTGGTAAATGTTCCCTTTGGGGCCCCGCCCTAGCCCCTGGGGATGGGGCAGGAATCC
>NW_018408859.1:470671-486568 GCF_002113885.1 Mizuhopecten yessoensis | reverse complement strand
ATCTACCTCCAAGGATAATTCTCACCAAGTAAAAATAATTTCCTACAGAAAGTTGTCAAAATATACCCAAAAGTGTTATTTCCCTATATAAACTATAGTAAACTTTACCCCCTCCCCAAGGGAGAACGGATAGCTCGGGGGTCCTGAAATTTACAATTTAAGTAAAGCCCCTGATGATCTTTCTTTCCACATAGAGAAAATCACTGTAGTACCTCTGAGTCTGAAGAAGAAGATTTTTGAAATATTGATTAATTTTCCCTTTGGGGCCCCACCCTGGCCCCGCCCTGGCCCCAGGGGTTGGGGTAGGAATCCCAATTTTACAATTTTGAAGCCTCATCTACCAAGGATGATTCTGACCAAGTTTGAAAAAAATCCATCTACTGGTTCTTGAGAAGAAGTTGAAAATGTGAAAGTTTACGCACGACGCACGACGGACGACGGACGACGGACGAAAAGCGATTAGAATAGGTCACTTGAGCAAAGCTCAGGTGACCTAAAAATATAACAAATAATGGGTATTCTTTGTCATCACTCTAAAAGCTATATTTTTTAGCAGATTTTGTTAAAAATTACTACACATATTTGTCTTGACCATAGCTCGGACAAAAAAGTATCTGGCGTGGATTGGGCCTCACTGATTGAAGAAAATGTGTTACCGCAAACAGATATGAATACTGCAATTTCTAATAAAATTGATCCTGTTATTCAACAATATCTGAAATATGCTTCTTCGACAAGAGACAAGGAAATGCTTAAATCTCTACTAGTGAAGCTAACATCTGTTAACTATGTGTCCGGTGGACATTTTGGAGTGAAGTTTGATAAGAAAAGCTTAAAACATGCCAAAGAAAAAGTGACAGTGAATACATCAAAGATGACAAGA
Source organism: Mizuhopecten yessoensis (assembly GCF_002113885.1). Lineage (NCBI taxonomy): Eukaryota > Metazoa > Mollusca > Bivalvia > Pectinida > Pectinidae > Mizuhopecten > Mizuhopecten yessoensis. Next base: position 485,685 of record NW_018408859.1, on the reverse strand, counting down.
AACGAGGAGCTGGACTCGTTTAGAATCCCAGGATCAGGAAGACCTGAATTTTGTGTCAAGTATCCAAACTTAACGTGTATACTACTAGGGTTATTCGAGAGATGCAGCGAGCTGAGGTCCCATCCACGTCTAATATGCGACACCTTGTTCAAAGAAAACTCGTGGATGGACATTCCAAAAGCTGTATCAGTATTGCAGCAACTGTATGACATTCCAATTAGCTTTTCGACTGCCTATACGTATACAAAAAGTTATAAGGAATGTACACATCAAGCAAAGAGACACACCCATAGTCAAATTGTAGACATTTCATTACACAAGTCGACAAGGGATGCAAATGTACATGTTTCGATAAATTCCCACTTTGCAACAGCAGACGTTCAGTACTCTTTATCGTACTTTGATCTTCAGTGTATGTCCACCATTGCCCGCGATAATAAAGCAAAGGTCCACTGCGATGTAGAGGTCATCCAGCGGCCTTCAAAGTCCTGGGTCAAAGTTCGGTACAGTGATCATGATTGGCAAAAAAAAAACAGTGATAGAACTCTTGTACCTACAACTTATCAACTTGTTAGTATGACAGATCTCAGTAAAGAGGAAAATGTGCTTTGTGAACTCGACGGAATACCGATGGTAAAAACGGGAGTAACTGGACCTGGACTAAGCATCATCAAGTCATCTTTATTTGAACCAGAATCGTGCTTTATGCACATGAACGAACTACTGTTTGTTTTAAGTCTTGAGGAATTTAAGTACCATTTTATGAGAGATGGAGAGTGTGTGTCGCAGTTACTAATAACGGTTGATGGAGGTGGAGACGAACGCCCCAGAAATAAACAAACACATTTTAACACGGGAATCCTTCGATGGCTTCTTGACATGGACAAAGTGAAGACAATTTCTTTTGCCGAAGGCGATTCAAAGTTGCACAGTGTAGAAAGAGTTCATCCTGCAGAAAACAGAGCTTTAAGTCAAAACGGCGTGATATCTTCGTATAATATTCACTCTGATGAAACTGATGAATATGGATTTAAAGATCTTGGTAAAATGAAGGAAAATATGGAGGCTGCGGCATCTGAAGCTGTTCAACGCATAAAAGGCACTTCTTTTGCTGGTAGTCATTTACAATCATACCGTGCTCCTTCTGTCGACGAATGGGTATTTCCTTTAGATTGTGATGGTCACATCCGTTCTTTTTTGTCGAGAGACACTACTGAATTCAGAAATGAGAACAACTTTGTACTTCGACCTCGCGGACCAATATGGGAGAAGCTATGTCCACTTTATGGGTTGGATGAGTTCAAAGTTATCTCTGCCTCGAGACTGTTTAACCAAATTTATGAACCAAACCATTCTTGGCAACAAAAGTACGGATTTACTGTCTACAGACCGGACGAGGATTGGCGTGGTGACGCACAAGTTCGAAGGTTCGAAATTCAACCTATTCTGGATGTTGGACGATTGCCCGAGTATCATTATCTTCCTTATGTACAAGTGGAAAAACTTGTGCGTTTCTTCGAAGAAAACGATGAAGAACTGCCTCACTGTTTAAAATCACCAGACTTTAACCTACCGTCAAGAAACATTAAATTATTACTGGAGAACGAAAAGGACATTTTCGATTCTTCTCAGTTGTCCGACATCTGCAACCTCATTAGTGTCTCAAAGGATGAGATTTTAAACTATGTAGAGACATGTGAACAGCGCTTAAAACAAAAAGAAAATTATAAAAAACCTACTGGAATCTTTCAAAGACAATCCTATCTCACGTTTATCTGTTGCGCAACTGAAGAATGTGTTGACCAAAATGGGTGTAAAGGTACATTCTAGTGTAACATTGAAAGGGGAACTGATGAAACTTGTGGATGCTAATCTGAAATGTGTCCAAGGTCGATCGTTGGATGATTATTTCTAGTGTAACATTAAAAGGGAAACTGATGAACTTGTGGATGATAATCTGAAATGTGTCCAAGGCAGGGCATTGGAAGATTACGGTATTCGTTCCTTCTTGAATATTAAAATTTAAGAGAAAGAAAGTTGTTGTTTTTTTCTTTTAGGAAAAATACGAATGGATATCACCACTCTGAAGCAATTATTGTATACTTGTTGTAATTTTATATAGAGATGCCACATTATACATACGTTATACAGAAATGTGATCCGATAGTTATTGGTTCGAGTTCCACCCAGGTCAGTTTTATTTCTCATGAAAAATTGAGTGACCCTGTAGGTAGGGCGTAAGAATTGTACCTGCTGCCCTCAATTGCATGATCGTAAGAGGCGACTAAATTTGGGACCTTATCTCTTCTCTCCTTTCTAAATAACTTTCTTCTTCCTAATGTCTCCCTTGACAATGCCTCACTTTTGGCCATTTGTTGAGCGTTCGCCCCTGTGAGGAAGGCTTTGGGTTCTGTCCCCTGGCCGAGACATACCAAAGTCTTTAAAAATGGTAGTTTCTACTCCTGCTTAACGCTCAGCAAATTAGGAGTGGGACGACTGGTTCGCCCGTTGTCAGTATAATGTGACCGGGTGGGGCGTCCTGCTGGGTGTCTTCGGCAGTATGTTTCAGTGAGGTAGCACTATAAAGTCGGCATCAGTTCCGCGCTATCACAAGGAGACAAACACGAACATATCGCAGCCTCCCAAAATACACACACATACACTACACGCATGCATCTTGCACACAGGGGAGGCCGTCCTTAAATGACCTTAGCTGTTAATAGGACGTTAAACAAAATCAAACAAACAAATGAAAAATTGAGTCGTCCATACTCCATAGCTCACAACGTTTTGTGACAGATTTCCTGCATCACTGTCCAAACCAGGAGTTGCTCCTTCAAAATTATAATTGCTGTGTAGTGTGTACAGGTCTGGCAGTTCACATTTACAGGTAATAGATGTACTCTTAAAAGGTCAAATAAAGGAACTATAACAACATGCGGACAGGCAATGAACATGTATGTAGATTTTCACCAGAAATTCAAAGTCATGATCCACCTATAATAAAATTTTAGTTAATTAATGCAGAAAGTCTGCAGTGAAATCTGCTTCTGACACCATATTGGATCATTTCGTCCATTTATGACTCGTCAATGGTACTTAATTAAAAGGTCAAAAGTATGAAACTCTAAACTCTATATAGCCACTACCAAAAGAAAACCCATTACAGACAATTTATATTACATATGTATATGCATATAGGTATTGGTAAAACTAATGGAAGCAAGTATGAAGCAAAAAGCACACTTTGAATACAAATGGACCTTTTCATTGTTGGTATGTAATGAAATATTAAATGTATAGTACAACTCTGCTGACACTTGACAGAACCATTTGCATTCTCTATGTATATAATATATAGCAAAAGCACAAAAAGAATACAACACATATATATATATTAAACTAAATTTTAGTTTATTTATATCAAATGATAGTAAAACAACGGTAATTATTTAATTTAATAGTACATGGGTATAAATTAACTATTTAAATAACATGATATGTGGGTACTACTTTTTTTTCCTTTTTTTAAACTAAAAAACAATTGTGGGTCGTTGGTATGGAACAAAATTCATAATTACGGGTGGTAGGGGTCAGCTGATTATTGAAGTTATTGGTGGTAGGGGTCTGGAAAAAGTGCCGGCCCAGGGGGGGGATGTCTTTTTTTCTGGAACAGCCCTAAAACAAACTTTCTAACTTGTTATTAATAGATTTTTTATTTTTTTTATAAAAACTGAAAATTTTAATTTAAAATTGTATTAAATTAAATATCATAAGAGTGTATATGTTATCAAGCTTAAGTTGAATTTATGGTTAGAAACTTACAGCATAAAATCCAAAACCATGTTGGTAAACTGCCCGTTACTGAAGTAACACTGTAGCAGTTTGAGATGAGGTAATGTCTGAGGAGAAGACGTCAGTTTTCGAGGAGGTAGCAGTTTTCGTAGAAGTGGTGGAGGCGATAATGGTTTGTGAGAAGGTGGAGGCTGATATGGTTGCTAAGGAGGCGGTGATGGTAGAGGCGGCTGCTGAGGAGGTAATGGTATCCGAGATCTGAAATAATCCACATTTAATAATTTATTACTGTAAAATTATAATCTATAGTTATATTAAAACTGGTTTATCATGATTAAAGAAAGCATATTATCAGATACAATAATAAAATATATCTATACCTTAAACTTGAACAGATGAAAATTATCTAATTTAGTTAAAATATTTATTTATTCTAATATTATCCCCTGTATTACTTTCTACAAAGTTACAATTGTAAAGTTTCTATAAACCATAGATCGATATGACAGAGATTTTATCGACAATGTGTATGTGTGTAAACATCCATATCAGATATTTCCAGAGTATATCACCGCTAGCTATAATTACCTTTATACTCTACTCGCTAACAAAATAGCGGGAAAAGGAGGTGGACGATGTTGTTAGATAAGTTAAAAATCACAATAAGCTAATACACAAATAGATCTTTTGCATCTGTTAAGAATGGAAATAGAGTTCACATCAATCAACTCGCAGTTGACACGACCAATCAGTTGAATTGATACTAGATGAGGTTGGTCCTTTATCTGGCGGTCTCCTTCCATCCAATAATTACAAATGTCGAGTAAGGCTATTCTTTCAGCAATTCGTTTTTTGCATCTGCATCTTTCCTTTCTTTTTACCGACACCCATGTTGAGAGACTTTGCAGCTGCCAATCAACGAGGTTGATGAAGTGTGTGCGATAAGCATACATAGAACAAGCAGTATCATCTTGCAGTTCGCCATTGTTTGTATTTCTTTTCAGACTGATGCATAATCGGTTATGTAAATGTTGCATAATTAAAGAGAGACAACTCTTACAAAATATCATGAAAGTTTTATCTTAGATAACACTTTACAGAATACTTCTGTAAAGTGTATCGATAGCAAAGCTATTAGAATGTTTAATGTATCATACGTAGACAACATTCTACGTGTCCGGAAGCATACTTGAATTTTCAATATCTTTCTAGTTGAATGAGCTATCAAATGAAATGCTGACAAATAACATTCTAACAGTTTCTTAAAATTAACCGTTACACCGCAAACCAAGAGTGAAGGTGAATTGCTCTTACAGTGTATCTAGCGTTATTTACTGGATATTTTTGTAACGCAATTTTAGTTTTACGTCCTGTTTTTTTTCTATGAACAGTTTTCTTACAATTCCTAGAAATTTTCATACTTACAGCCTCATTTTTACTGCACCTGAAATAAGCGATGTGTCAACTTTGGCAGACTCTTCTACAACGATCGGTCTTCACCATCATCACCTTCACCGGTACCTACAATATTACCGTATCCGCCTTTGCAGCTAGCACCTGCAGCTGAAGGAGTGCAGTATAGAGCTATGCCCCCTTTCTATCCCATAAACATGGAAATAGGGTCACCACCACCCTACCAAGCGTTACAGCGTCACCATCCATATAACAAGCAGTACATTTTCAATTTTTTCTGCACGGTATTTAATATTTTAACATAATTCCTTTGATATTGATTATTAACATTAACAAGAGGCCCATGGGCCTTAACGGTCACCCGAGTCCTACAGTATTTATTTTTGTTGTTGAAATATGTACCAATTTGAGTAAAAAATAGTAAAGTATAATGTTAACTTAACTTTATCAGGACCATGAGCTGATCATTCCTTGACCGATTTTCAGTGAGATCGGCCTATTAGAACTTGTTTTTAAGTTTGAAATAGGTATTTACAAAATAGCGGTCATGGCAGCCAAATTGTATTTCTGATTGTCCCGAAAAATAACAACACTTTGTCAGGACCATGATTCGATCATTCCTACAAAATTTCAGTTCAATCGGCCAAGTAGAACTTTAGTTTAAGTTTGAACTAGTTTTTCAAAATGGCGGCTTTGATAGTCCTAAGCCCCCAGGCGCCTGAGGGGCGGGGCCAAAAAGGGTCAAATTGACTAAAATTTCAAAAATCTTCTTCTCAAGAACCAGATATGGTAGAATCAAATACTCTTCATAGATGGAAGGGTCTTAAGGTGCTTTACACAAATTGTGAATTTCTTGACCCTGGGGTCTCACGTTTTCCCCTTGGGAGGGGGTAAACTTTACTATAGTTTATATAGGGAAATCCCATTTTGGACCAAAATTTGTTTAATTTCCATTGGAAGTAATTCAATTTAGGTTAGCATTATCAGTATTAGGTAGCAGTTTGATAGTATGCACATATCCGCCCTGACTGACCCCCGGGGCTGATGGGTGGGGCCAAAAAGGGTCAAATTGACTGAAATTTCAAAAATCTTTTTTCTCAAGACCAAGATATGGTAGAATCAAATACTCTCCATAGATGGAAGGGTCTTAGTCTTAAGGTTTATGACCCTAGGGTCTCACGTTTACACCCTGGGGAAGGAAGGGGGGGGGGCAAAATTTATTATGGTTTGTAATGGCAAATAATACTTTGAATATTACATGTCAATAACTTGATTGAAATTATAACCTTGAGTTGACAGTTGGATACTTTGAAAATTTTGAGCCAGCCCTACCCCCAAGGGCTGTAGGGTGGGGCCCAAAGGAGTCGGTGTTTAAAAATTTCTTCATTTTCCTTGTTTAGAATCAGAGGTGCTAGTTTCAAATACTTTTTACTCTTAAATCTGTATGCTTGATATTGAATAAGGTGGTTTTATTGTTTTTTTGTCACTTTGAAAAATATTTCTGTTCATGTTAGAAACAAAATCAACTCTCTGTATAAATATATCAGGTGACTGTTAAGGGCCTTGTTTTATTCTATAATGACTGTGTGCCCACGTTTCACCATTTTGTTTTACGTAGCGTTTATCGTCAAAACTACAGAGACCGGCTTTTCTGATGGTGTATACGTGTAAGTCGTGTCTGTCACTTCTGATGGAATTCATATCACACATAATGGTTTTAGATCCAAAGAATAATGGTTTTAGATCCAAAGAGGCATTCTAGGTACATGTCGTGACGTAAGTCATGTATGATGATACTCTTATTAATACCTTTTGCTATTTGATCTATCAGCGCTATATGCATAGGAATACATTTTGAGTCCGTCAAATGACAATGATCTCTGACTTTTACGGTTTTATCGGTAAAATAATGGCTTCATATGTGACATTTTTTGCTAGTTTGAAACTCTCACTCATTTTCTGAAGACATGACTAAAAGTTCTACATGTTTTAAAATGTTTTGGATTTCTTTTTCTTCTTCCAGTACGTGTTCCAGAAAAGTTTTACTCACGTTTGGACCTCGATAAATGACGGGTGTTTTTGTATACTTTTTATCTATGCTGACGACTTGATAGCCAAACCCATAGGGTACGAATTTTGTATTTAGAGTCGTACTCGATTGTTTTGGATTGGGTAGACATGTATCCATTCTCTAAGCGAAAGTTTCAAAATCTGCATAGATGACAAACGGAACTTTCAACTGTTTCACAAAATCGTCAAATTCTAACATGTCTTCACCTTCTTTTGGAAGTTCTAGGTGTTGCGGATCATGTTTAGAACAGAATTGAATGTGATTGTCTAATAGGTCATTTCTAGTAAACCCTTGCAGACAATAATGACAAAAGTCTTACTTTTTGTCGTTTTAGTTCTAGATAAAAACTTATTGAGATTCCTAATAAGATAATAATGACTTTTCTCACCTTGTTTGAAATACAACAAATTGACATGATAGCGTACTTGCCGCACTTTTGTAACATATAGGGGGAATATATCCTTATCCTCATATCCAAACACATTCAAAGAAATGCCATTTTGTCTTTCAAACTTTTCCACTTGCGATATTGTCACAGGGTAATGTATCCCAAACATGTTTAGTTCTGCTTCGTATGGTATGTAGTTTGCCACTCGTTCCGGAGAAGCCAACACTTTTCGTCCTTGTTGACGATGTTGATGATGCTTGAATGTCGTAATGTTGGTAGGTAGGAAGAACCGCTTAAGGGTGAGTAGTTTGCGGTACTAATTTCCAGTTTCACTATTTTCTTGAGTCTCCAATTAGATCCCTCTCTCAAATACTCTTGAAACGAGACAAACATTTTCTCAAACGCTTCATTTAAATTATGGAGGGAAAATGTTTCACTGGGTAGATACATGTAATTTTTACTCCTGAAATGAGGGTAGGATTGTTGTTTGTTTCCTGCTTTATCTTCCTTTTCCAGTTCTACCTTCACACAGATGTACCACTTGATGCCATGTAAATTATGACACTGTTTTGTGATATGTTCCACAACTTTATCTTTGGTGTTGCTAAAGAAGGTAAGTAGGTCAGCATTGTCAGCTTAGATGGCGTAGACAGATCTCACATTGGCGGAACCATTTAAGCTGCTTTCATCCGAAAACTGATGTATAACCGGTGTGAAAGGTTCGACTACGGGATACCTTGTGTGAGAGGGTCCATGTATGGGAGACTGAGATAGTCCAGGTGTAGGAGACTGAGACGGTCCAGGCGTGGGAGACTTATGTAAGGTGGTTCAGGTGTGGGTATACGAGAGAGTCCAGGTAATGGTATGCGAGCGGGTGTAGGTAGAGTTGAAACGTTTCCACCATCTTGATGCTTGGTCGTCATGTGTCGATTCAAATATTCTTTCCTGGTATATGAAACATGACATTGAGTACACGAGAATGGCCGTTCGTGACCTAGCAAGTGTCTTCTGAAGTTATGCAATCTGATGATTCGTCTATCACAGACGTGGCATTGGTAACTTTCAGAGTCAGCCAACCTTAGTTGTTTGGTAGGGGGTTGATTTTCCTTGTCTTCACCAAGCGCTCTTTTTAATTCTTTAAGTTGTTCCGCTACGGCACTATCTAAGTAGTCTCGCAGCAGCTGTTCGATAGAAGGTAGTTCGTCCATGGTGGTCGATTTTGTGAATTGTATTTATATACACGGTGGTAGTGCAGAGGTTATGTATGGAATGCATAGGCAGGATATTGGATATGCGATTATACACGATGGTACAAAAATAGAGGGGAAACTAGATCTTAAAAGATAACCACTTACGCTTGACTGGTTTATGTAAACTATTCATAACACGTTCCGGGGTCTCTTCTACTGCTAATCGTCCTCCTTTCTGCTTTGTTTGTTTGTCTTCATTTTTAGTCTCATCAGACCTGTTTATGTTATTTTTGTTTTGTTCATCGTTTTTATCAGATTTCTTAATGTCTATTTCATCAGGTTTGTTTATAGCATCTATTTCATTGGGTTTGTCTGTTTCGGCGATTAATCTGTCATATTAAGTTTTCGTTATGAGGACGAGTTATCTTGCCATCGTTGGTAGTTATTGATGAATATCGGTAAAGTTTTAATTACAGCTTGTAATCTCTTTCTCCTTTCCTTAGGTGCTATATTTCTGACCAACACTTCACGAATGGCGAGTTTCTGTTTAGATACAATCTTTTTATTCTCGTCTGACATGGGAACGTTATCCATGACCGTAATAGAGATTATTTCTGTCGTTAGTTTCAATGGTTCTCTTGTAAGTGTGTTTATAACGACAACCTGTTGCTATATTTCTGACCAACACTTCACGAATGGCGAGTTTCTGTTTAGATACAATCTTTTTATTCTCGTCTGACATGGGAACGTTATCCATGACCGTATTAGAGATTATTTCTGTCGTTAGTCTGTTCTGGCAGAAAAAGGCAACATCCTCCCACCTCATTCATAAAAACAAAATTTTCTCGTCTATGACTGAAATTGCTGATGCATTTGCAAAAAACATAGCTAAAAACTCATCCCCTTTAAACCACTCCCAAAAATTCCAGTCTTTGAAAAAAAAGAGAGAAAAGAAACGGCTCAATTTCAAATCATCAAACAAAGAAAGTTATAATGAACAATTTACCCTACCAGAACTTGTTGATTCGCTTAGAAAATCACAGGACACTGCTTCAGGTCCTGATGATATTCCATATCAATTTCTAAAGCACTTACCGGACTCTTCACTAACATGCCTTCTTTACATATTCAACCAAGTTTACGCTTCCGGAAAGATTCCCGATTCGTGGAAGAACTCCACAATTATACCTATCCCAAAACCGGGAAAGGATGCTACTGACCCAAACAACTATCGTCCTATCTCTCTGACTAGTTGTGTATGTAAAACTTTAGAACGAATGATAAACACTAGACTGGTTTGGTTTCTTGAGGCCAACGATATAATATCCCCTCTTCAAAGTGGCTTTAGAAATAGAAGAGGGACAAATGACCATCTCATCAGATTAGAGACGTTCATTCGAGAGGCTTTCGCCAAGAAAGAACACCTTGTCGCTGTGTTCTTCGATCTTGAGAAGGCCTATGATACTACATGGCAGTATGGCATCATGAAAGATCTTCACGACCTTGGCGTACGTGGAAACCTTCCCAATTTTATATCTAATTACCTATCAGATAGACACTTCAAAGTCCGTGTTGGTTCAACTTTTTCTGAAACGTCTAAACAGGAAATGGGAGTCCCACAGGGTGGAATCCTATCAGTCACACTGTTTGGTCTTAAAATCAATGATATAGTCAAATGTCTTGGTCAATCAACAGAAGGGTCGTTATTTGTGGATGACTTCTTGATCTGTTACAGATCTAAGAACATGCACACGATAGAACGACAACTTCAACAGAGTTTAAACAAACTACAAAATTGGGCAGACGAAAACGGCTTCAAATTCTCTAAATCCAAAACTGTGTGCATGCATTTCTGTCAAAAACGAAAAGCACACAATGACCCAAATCTAACACTCGATGGCACTAGAATTCCTGTTGTTGAACAGACTAAATTTCTCGGCCTCATTTTTGATTCGAAACTCTCTTTCATACCACATATAAAGTATCTGAAGGATAAGTGTTCCAAGGCGTTAAACATTATACGAGTCCTTTCTCATACTGATTGGGGAGCGGATCGTGAAATGCTTTTGCGCCTATACAGATCACTTATTCGAACAAAACTGGATTATGGTTCTATGGTATACGGGTCAGCGCGCAGTTCGTACCTTCAGATGCTAGATCCAATCCATAACCAAGGGCTACGTCTTGCCCTGGGAGCTTTTCGAACAACACCTGTAAAAAGCCTGTACGTGGAAGCAAATGAACCATCCCTTTATGACAGAAGAATAAAACTTTCATTACAATTTGCAACTCAATTAAAATCAAACCCTAAAAATCCTGCTTTCAACCAAGTATTCAACCCCAAATACCAAAACATATTTACGCAAAACCAAAAACTTCTGCCAACATTTGGTATCCGAATTTTGAATTTCCTGCAAGAACTCAACATAAAATTGACGGACATAGCTGAATTTAACATATCTGATGTTCCTCCGTGGACCATTCAAACCCCCGATTTTAACTTTACATTACATGAGCGAGGGAAATCAAGTGTTATGCCCGAAGAACACAAATCCTCCTTTCGGGAATGCATTTCGAATTACCCTTCTCATACACAACTTTACACCGATGGCTCCAAAGAAGGTGAGAAAGTGGCAGCAGCCTGCTGTACTGCCAATACTTGCACTTCAGTCCGACTACCAGACGGCGCCTCCATCTTTTCTGCTGAAGCATGCGCCATTGGTTTGGCCCTCGACCATATCGATGAACACCGCATTAAAAAGGCAATTATTTGTTCAGACTCTCTATCTGTCCTACAGAGTTTACAGTTACGAGATCCTAAAAACACAATCGTACAAAACCTTGCTCATCGAATATCTCGTATATTAAAAAAGTCTAAAATAACTTTACTATGGATTCCGAGCCATGTCGGAATAAAAGGCAACGAATTTGCTGACAGGGAAGCAAAAAATGCATTGAATCTCGAACAAACAAATATCAAACTACCATACACAGATTTTAAACCTACTATTCGTACAGCCATTCAAAATGAATGGCAGAAACGCTGGTCTCTGGAGACCAACAACAAACTTTTTAAGATACAACCGAAACTTAAAACATCTATTCCCAGTCGGAAAGATCGTAGAGAGGAAGTTGTCCTCGCTCGGCTCCGCACTGGGCACACATATCCTACTCATTCGTACCTTTTAAAACGAGAAGATATACCTTCATGCCACGCATGTGACACTCCATTTACAGTGGAGCATTTTTTAATAGAATGTTCCGATTTTAAACACATTCGTGATAACTACTTCCGAGTCCCGGATATGAAAACACTTTTCAGTTCCGTGGATTCGAAGGCATTATTTAACTATTTGAAAGACATCGGTCTATTTTATAGACTCTGATGTCTTTTAACCCACCTTATCCTTTTTGACGTTATATATATATCGCATATTCCATATCATCTATTCGTTATCTCTTTTATTATTTTAACCCCCTTTTATTATTTTTAATTATCTACACATACAATGCGAATACTTTTAAAATGAACCATTTTATCTGATTTTATCTTCGCTATTCACATGTTTGTTAAAAAAGTAAAGTGAATAAATAAATCACCATGGCCCTAAATGACCACAGCCGTCGATGGGCCGTTAAACATAAACAAACAAACAAACAAACAAACTGTCGTTAGTTTCAATGGTTCTCTTGTTAGTGTGTTTATAACGACAACCTGTTGATGTCGTGGTGCAGATAACAAAAAGTCGAGAAAATGTTTCAATTTTTCGGCTCGTAGCTGATTGGATGCTGTCCTGGCAATATCCTAGAACGAAGTGTGGGAAGTTCTGTCGGGCCGTCGACAATATTCAACTGCGGGCTGTGAGGGCTGACATCGACAAAAATATATCTATATCTTTTTGAAACGGCAGAAAGGTAACTTTGTCTGAAATATTCTAACCTTCCAGGAAACATCTGTCTCCCTAATGTTTCGATTTGTGCTTGGTCTCTATAGTTTCTAAATAGGATAAAGTAATGAGTGTTTAAACTTAAAAGTGCGCATGATCTTCCCCTTCTGGAATACGTTCTGTACTAAAAATATGACAGTCACATTTCGATGATGTGACCCTATGCAAAACATTTTCATAAGCTGGATGGAATTGGATCCTTCTAACAAACAGTCGTCTAATACTATTATCTTGTGTTTGTCTGTAACGGAAGTCCACTCCTCAAATTGTGTTTCGTCTAAGATTCCCTTCACAAACGTGATTTCATTAATATTTCGTTTAAGATTGTCAAACATGGGTTGCCAAGTATCGTAACAGATCATGATCATAGCTGTAGGTTGACTAAACACAACATAGGCCTGCTCTAACATTTGTTTCATCAGAAATGTTTTACCGCTTCCAGGGCTGCCTGCTAACTTATCGTGGTGGGGCAGACGATAGGGACTAGACTTGTCTGTGACATGATTAAAACTAAACACGGGTGAGTGGTGTATGTATATTTTAATGATACTATTGACAACATGATTGATACCACCAGTTTGAAAACTAAACGGGAAAGAATGATTGATATAATCATAAACAAATTCATCATTATGTTTATAATCATCACTAAATACATTAACAATAGTGCTAGGTGGTACATTTCTACCTCGATTGAGTAAATAAAACGAACAGTATTGTCCACACACGTTAGATCTGACACTCTGTTATCGTGTTGGCCGAGACATACCAAAGTCTTTAAAAATGATAATTTCTACTCCTGCTTAACGCTCAGCAAATTAGGAGTGGGACGACTGGTTCGCCCGTTGTCAGTATAATGTGACCGGTTTGGCGTCCTGCTCGGTGTCTTCGGCAGTATGTCTCAGTGAGGTAGCACTATAAAGTCGGCATCAGTTCCGCGCTATCGCAAGGAGCCATACACGAACATATCGCAGCCTTCCAAAATACACACACATACACTACACGCATGCATCTTGCACACAGGGGAGGCCGTCCTTAAATGACCTTAGCTGTTAATAGGACGTTAAACAAAATAAAACAAACAAACCCAATGATGCTTCATACCAAATTTAGATAAAATCCTGTCATTCGTACAGAAGAAGAAGGTATTCGAAGAATTTGCTATGTTTCCCTTATTGGGCCCCGCCCTTCTGTTCCCATGGGGGCCACACTCACTGTTTATACAAAATTGAGTCCCCTTTGTCCAAGGATGCTCCAGACTAAATTAGGATAAAATCCCTTAATCCATATGGTAGAAGAAGGATTATAAAGGTTTTACTTCTATTTCCCCTATTGGGGCCCGCCCCTCAGGTCACAGAGGGGCCACTTAACGTTTATACAAATTGGTTTTCCTTTACCCAAGGATGCTCCACACCAAATATGAAACAAATCCTTTCAATCCCACAGAGGAAGAAGGATTTTAAAGAATAATTTGCTATGTTTCCCCTATTGGGTTCCGCCCCTCAGGCCCCTGGGGGGCCAGACCCACGGTTTATACAAAATTGGTTCCCCTTCACCCAAGGATGCTTCAGATCAAATATGGAACAAATCCTTTCATTCCTACAGAAGAAGACGGTTATTAAACAAAAATGCTAAATTTTCCCTATTGGGCCCGCCCCTCAGCCCCCGGGGTGCCAGACCCACCGTTTATAGAAAATTGGTTCCCCTTCACCCAAGGATGCTTCAGACCAAGTATGGAACAAATCCTTGTATTCCTACAGAAGAAGAAGGATTTTCAAGGTTTTACCTCTATTTCCCCTATTGGGCCCCGCCCCTCTGCCCCCAGGGGGGCCACACCCACCGTTTATACAAAATTGAGTCCCTTCGGCCTTAGAATACTCCAGACCAAATTTAATCAAAATCTACTTTGCCGTTTAGGACTAGTAGCGTTTTTTTAAGGAAAAGTTGACGGACGGACGACGGATGCTGCGGTATGGCATAAGCTCACCAGGTGAGCTAAAAGGTTGCAAATGTTATTACAGGGAGCTCTGATCATGAGGGGCTAATAATTGTTAGGATATCCATATAACAGGACCAGGCAGGTACAGGTTTATTTATACATAATGGTAATTATAAATGCAAGACACCAATTTACCAAAACTCTAAACAAATCCTTCAAATATGTAAGGGCTATTCCAGTTTTGACGGTGTAGGGGGGGGGGGGGGGGGGG
>NW_018408859.1:448821-470002 GCF_002113885.1 Mizuhopecten yessoensis | reverse complement strand
TTTTGGTCTCCATCGTTGAATTGTACAAATATTATTTTCTGTGTAGATCTATGCAATTTTATTCCTTGTTCTTTATACTACATGTTTATAATTATGTTTGTGATCTTAAAAGAATACAATCTTACACAATGTACATGTATAAATGTTTTATTGCTTTTATAACATTTAATAAAACACTTTAATCAAACAAATCAATAACAAGTGTCTGCTATTTGTGAGACATGTGTGACAAACAGTATTTACAACCACTCGATTGTATACATAGAGAATAATACATATCATTTTCCAGGTCACATCCTATATTGGCCCCTAGGCCCTTGAGACAATAATGAGGTTGATGAGCCCATATAGGGTGTGAATTGAATACTAATAGATTCTTATAAAATGATGCAATGAACAATGCATAAAACAACTGAGAATCCTATCACTTTTTGTTATAAAACTACTGTTCATATGTTTGAAAATCCTGTATTTATAGCACTTGAGTAATATAAACCAAATTGGAATGGTCCTTGAATCAAAGTCACTATCATGAAAATGAAATATCCACATTGCTTAATTTACAAAGCAGTGCAAAAAATAATTGTCACAATATGCAATAGTCTGAATCGCAGTTTCCATTGAATTGAATACTAATAAGATTCTAATAAAATGATGCAATGAACAATGCATAAAACAACAAAGAATCTCATCACTTTTTGTTAAACCACTGTTCATATGTGATATTCTGTTCTTTCAAAGCTTTGTCAATTACAACCATTAATTCCCCTTTTTATACGCCCGTCGAAGACGGGGACGTATTATGTTATCACGTGAGCGGGCGGGCAAACGATGTCCGCTCGATATCTCGAGTAATTATTAACGGATTAACTTCAAACTTCACAACAAGGTTAATTACCATGAAACCACGGACAAGTTTGATAACCGCCATTATCCGACCGTAATTACTGGAGTTATTACCCTTGGTTTCATTAATGCGATGCATGCGTTCCATGATGTTGTATTGCACTCATTGATCTACCAGTTATGTTGAATGATTTCTCTTTTAATATCAATTACTCACAAATACTTCATATATTTCAATCATACAAACAACTGCTCATTCAATGTGTGACGGGCGTATTATATACCGCTCGCGGTAACCTTGTTTCGTTTGTTTTGATGAGGGTTTAATTCCAAGGGTTTCAATAACACTCTTTAGTTCTGGCACAGTCAAATAATAAAAAGACTGAACTCTATAGGTTTCACGTATCTTTTTGTCCTCAACTTTTGCTTTATCTTTCTGTTCAAGCTTTTCAACATATGCATTGAGTTCATCCACGTCGATTCCTATTGTGTCGGTAATTTCTTGCAGAGAACTTTCATTGTGCTGCTGAAGCAGTTTCGGAGAATTTTCTCTTATGAACCGAATGTTTCAAATGAGCAAACGTCCTCCACTGACCACGATACCCAAGTCGCCATTTTGTATTTGTAATGTCCCGGATGTTGGAAGAGTTGNGTTTTGATGAGGGTTTAATTCCAAGGGTTTCAATAACACTCTTTAGTTCTGGCACAGTCAAATAATAAAAAGACTGAACTCTATAGGATTCACGTATCTTTTTGTCCTCAACTTTTGCTTTATCTTTCTGTTCAAGCTTTTCAACATATGCATTGAGTTCATCCATGTCGATTCCTATTGTGTCGGTAATTTCTTGCAGAGAACTTTGTGCTGCTGAAGCAGTTTCGGAGAATTTTCTCTTATGAACCGAATGTTTTTTGATGGTTGATAAAAATCAGGAACCTTCATCCACAGTGGTATCTCACCAGAATTTTCCAATGTATTTGCCAGATTTTTCACTTGAGCATAGGACAAATAATGGTGTTCTGGAAGTTTTCCAACATCAATCACTGGCTGCAGTTCATAGCGGCGAACAGGGTTGCCTCTCCAAGTATCATCGGGTCGATATGTGGCAAACGCATAGTGCTGACACCATGAAATATATGGGTCAAAAATGCAATTGTACAGATGTATAGCAGATTTAACTCTATCAGGATTTGCTCCAAACTGATAGGTTTCACAAATTTTATCCCACACGGGCCCGAATGGTTTTATGAGGAAATTATGCAATACTCGATATTCCGATTTGCCTACTTTAATGAATGTTTTTAAAAAATTTTCCATTTCTGGTGGGAAAACCCATTGCTTTTCTGGAATTGCACGAAATGCTTTCAACGGCTTTCCTGCATGAGGTGTTCCATCCAATCTGTCGACTGCTTCCAAAGCTGCACTTTCCATGTTAGCCTCGAACTTGGAAAGGTCTTGATAACTGCATGATCATCTTCGGAGCTGAAAGCTAGCTTAGACGAAATTATACCTCCCTGACTGAGTGCTTTGTTTTCTTCTGGGTGAACTCTCTCAACTGAATGTAACTTTGAGTCGTACTCAGCATAAGATATTGCCTTAACTTTGTCCAGGTTCAATAACCAGCGTAATAACACCATGATAAATTTTGTTGAAATGTTTCTGGGACGTTCATCTCCTCCTCCATCAACTGTAACATATAACTGCGTTATCAGATCAGTTTCATTCTGAAGGAAATGGTGTTTTGTGTCATCGAGAGACATTAACCACAGAAGTTCATTAAAATGTCTCCAAACAGTAGACGGTTCAAAAAATGAGGTTTTCACAATAGAAACTGCTTCTCCAGTGGTACGTGTTTTAACAATAGAGTCTCCCAGCTGGGCGATCAGATGTTGTTCCCTTGTTGCCTGTTGTACTTCAACAAATTGCAGTGTTGTTATAGTTAAAGTCCGTTGTCCATCTTTGTCCCAGTCGTGGTCTTTGTAACTTACTTTTTTCCATGATTTTGATGGTCTCTGTACCACTTCCACATCACAATGTACTCTTGCCTTGCCATCTCGGGAAACTGTGCAAGCTGAATTTTCCATTGATTCTAGAATTGTATACTGAACATCAGCTCTTGCAAAATGACTATTTATACTACATGTTGAAGAGTCTCTGGTAGACCTAGCAAGTGATATTGGTGGGTTACAATTTTGTCCTTCATGGTGTCGTCTTGCTTGGAATGATTTGGAACGAAAGTTCATTGTATATGTGTATGCAGCAGACAGGGATATTGGAATGTTGTACACATTGTTTAGTACAGTAACACATCTTGGCATATTCATCCATGAATTCTTTTCTCGAAAAAGTGTTTCGCATATAAGCCGTGGGTGTGAACGAAGACCTTCACCAGCTCCGTCAAACAAAGACAACATTATGGAACACATGTTTGGATACAATTCCGCCATCTTTTTCCTACCACAACCATCCAGACGCCACCTACAGCTTACTTCTTGTTCCTTTCTGGCTTTGTAATTTGAATTATTTTGTTTGATTTCTTTCCATTTATCCACATTGTAGCTTGCATTTGTTACACTTTTGCTTAAATACGGATTGTTGAATTTGATGCCACCAATACCTTTCACCTTTAAAAAAGAAGTTGATGTTAGTTTACACAGCATAGTTTTGAAGAGTTCTCGATCTCGTGCAGTAACATATGAAAGAGCAGATTTTACAAGGTCTCCTATTCTTTTCTCACAATCCTCTTTCAGCATTTCATCTCTCATAGGCCAATTTAATTCTTCAATAACCTTTCCCCACTCAACTCCACCAAGACGTTTGACTAAATTAGCATGTATATGTTGATCGTCCAACTTTTTATAAACGACAATTAAAGGTAAATTTCTCAAAAGAAAATCCCGAGCATCAGTTGACTTGTAAGAATAGTTGGGGATCTTCTGTAGGACATCTGAATACTGTGTTTCCTTAATATTACTTGCTAGCATATTTTCAATTTGTTCATGATTTACACATTGCTTTTTTAATGCACTGTACAACAATTCCCTTCGGCAAGCTTTTGCATATATACTCCATGCACTGTTTAAAGGTACCATGGCATGTCTGTCAACAAAGTCT
The DNA here is from genome assembly GCF_002113885.1 of Mizuhopecten yessoensis. NCBI lineage: Eukaryota > Metazoa > Mollusca > Bivalvia > Pectinida > Pectinidae > Mizuhopecten > Mizuhopecten yessoensis. Next base: position 466,044 of record NW_018408859.1, on the reverse strand, counting down.
GCTACTTCCAACAAGCCTACATTTTTAACAACAGTTGAGGAGCATTTGGAGTTTCGCACAATGTTTGCTAATTTCTTAATTCTAACATCCCATACGTCCGTGCACTCCTGTAAATCATACCACAAACTATTTTTGGACGCTAAAGTTCGTCTTGCACTTCGATTAAGGTTTTCGTTTTTTATTGCCCTTTTCTATTTCTTTACATCCAAAGTCGTCACAGACTCAGTGTTGGGCAGGTCTATTTCTGTGCTTATACTATCGACTTTGGATGCAATAAGTTTCCCGTAGTTTCTGATTCTGTAGTTAAAATCTGTACTAGCCCGTGGTTGTGATTGCATCTTAGATCTATGGGAAGTCGCCCAAAAATATAATCAACTAAACTTTCCAGATGCTTTCCTAAGAGCCCGAGTTGCTGGCTAGCCGTGCTTCTTCGAAGGTCTGTTCTATTGTTGCATAGTGAATATGGGAGTCCGCTAGTAGCATAGTGCCCATTTCATCAATCAGCACAATAAAGGATTTGTCAGGATTTAATGTGAACAGTAAGCTGCTTTTCTTTCCAGACTCCAGTGTTTCCTTTATAAGTGATAGACACAGAGATGTTGGTTCCCCTCCCACTCCCATTTTTGTTTGTTTGTTTGATTTTGTTTAACGTCCTATTAACAGCTAAGGTCATTTAAGGACGGCCTCCCCTGTGTGCAAGATGCAAGCGTGTAGTGTATGTGTGTGTATTTTGGGAGGCTGCGATATGTTCGTGTTTGTCTTCTTGTAATAGCGCGGAACTGATGCCGACTTTATAGTGCTACCTCACTGAAACATACTGCCGAAGACACCCAGCAGGACGCCCCACCCGGTCACATTATACTGACAACGGGCGAACCAGTCGTCCCACTCCTAATTTGCTGAGCGTTAAGCAGGAGTAGAAACTGCCATTTTTAAAGACTTTGGTATGTCTCGGCCAGGGGACAGAACCCAAAGCCTTCCTCACAGGGGCGAACGCTCAACAAATGGCCAAAAGTGAGGCATTGTCAAGGGAGACATTAGGAAAAAGAAAGTTATTTAGAAAGGAGAGAAGAGATAAGGTCCCAAATTTAGTCGCCTCTTACGATCATGCAATTGGGGGCAGCAGGTACAATTCTTATGCCCTACCTGCAGGGCTGCCTAATTATTTTGGAACACTCAATTGGGACCTCCCACTCCCAATTGAGTGTTCCAAAATAATTATCTGGGGGAGTTGATGTTAAAGCATTCCAATAGTGAAAGTTGAATAGCTGATGAGGCAGTCATAGGTGGCAAGCCGTTTTCCCTCCACTACAGCACACCCTCCTGAATTATATTTTCAAAAAAAGGAATGAACTTCTGAGTAAAGGCAATTGTGTCTAAATTCTCGAGATCATCTGTGGTGGTACTTATAGATGGCAAGTCAAATTTCCCATGAAGAAAATTACCAGCCAACAACTGTGATATTCCCACACAGGAACTACTCCCCTCATTTACTGTCGCAAAGCTATACTGTGATGTTTTACTAACTTGCTTCAACAATTTAAGGTTATTGACTGGCACAAACATTTTAAGACTCGATATCCATTTCCTCAAGATGTTTGGATGCTGTATCATCCTCTGAATCATGTGTATCATTACTAGATTCTCCTACTTCCTTTTGTTTTAATGCCACTTTGTGTTTGCGCTTTCTTCCACGTGGTTTTGGTGGTCCGCTGGTCTCAACCTTGCGCACTCTTTGCCCCCAATTTGTGGTTATTAAATTAAGTTCTTTGAATTTTCTTTCTTTCTTCTCTTCCAGTTCTTTCAAGAGCCTACAAGTTGTCTGCTTTTCATTTCTTGATATTGTTCCTTTTCTGGATTTTTCTATAAGTGCAGCATTTAGGTCCTCAATGTATTTTTGAATCTCTTGTACTTCTGTCTGCTTGATTTCCGTCTTCCTTTTATAGTCGCCAAAAAGTTTATCAACATCCGTATTATGATTTTCTGCTGCATCCCTACCAAGTGTCTGCAGTGCTTCCTTCTTCCCTCGCAGATTCCACTGCATTTTGGCCTGAGCTGTCAACAAATATAAATATAAAACACCGTTAAAAATGTGTATCAAAATACATTTGAAAGGACTTTCCGTCCAAAAAACACTATACAAGGTTATTTTCGGACGATAAAAGCTAAGAAAAAGGAGAAAACAAGAAGCCCATTGGCCTTTATAATGTCCATCTGGTTGAAACAAGCCTACAATTTGAGTTTTGGCATTCCAATAATTAACATTGTCAAATTTTCCCAATTTTGGCCCCCTAGTGACCCCCTGGAGCCCAACCCCATCATTTGAACAAATCTGTAACTCCTTCCCCTAGGGATGCTCCTACAAAGTTTGGTTGAAATAGGTCCAGTAGCTTTATGCTCCTACCAAGTTTGGTTGAAATAGGTCCAGTAGCTTTAGTGAAGAAGTCAGCTATGTGAAAAGTTTAATACAAATGAACAGGTTTTGTATGAGAAAAGTCCAACTTGGGCCAAAGCTGCAGGTGGACTAAAAAAACCATTACTAGAAGTATTTTAATAGAATTTCATAGGTCAGTCACAAACATCAAAAACAATAGAAAGGGGAGACATAATTATCATGACAGGGTCATACAATATCAATATTGTCAATCAACAAATAAACATACCATCAATGTCAACCTTTGACATCTTTTTAGAGCGTAGAAGTCGTAAGCTTTCATCGTTCATGAACTGGAGAAACTTTTGCTTCAGTGGCGGCTGCTTAGCAATATCTGTTTGATCAAAGACTTTGATTCCAAACCTGCGAAGCTCAGCATACCTGCAGTAAACCATATATAATCTATCTATAGTATCAAACATGACAAAAAGAATATTTTAACATAATAAAATCTTTCATATTAACGTGTATATTTGTGCATGTAATATTTATAAAATTTTGTAATACATTATGTTATTGTATTGGTAAATGACCTGTACTACTACCAGTGTATAGATAACTTTCCTCTATGTATAAATTTGAAATATGCAACAATTAAATACCACACAACAAACTGAAGGAACTATTCAAAAATCAAAACCCAACGGAACGAGACAAAGACATGTTTATATCTGGCAATCAAATCGTTACAGGCATGCCTACAAAAGCATTGTGATATATACACAGGGTACAGTGGAGGGAAGCTATGTATGTACTGGAACGAAACCCTTTGTCAGCCATGTTCTTCTCCATAAAAAGGCCATAATTGAAATAATAATTATAAATAGGAATTGTGTGCTGGATTGGCACCTGGGGCATATATACAGAAATTGTCTAGTCTTATATCCTACCTATCTACAAATCCCTGTTCCCCTTGACCATGTTGACTGATACCAAGCATTTTGTCTAGGGTTAGCTGACCACCCTTACTGAGTTGTACCCTGGAGGTCACTTCCATTTTTGTGTCTAGGGTCACTTTGTCTGTGCGTGGCACTTCTGTGGGTGTTGCCTTTATAGGTTCATCCCCCTCTGTGCGTGGCACTTCTGCGTTGGGTGTTACCTCAAGTTCACCCCCCTCTGTTGGTGGCACTTCTGTGTTGGTTGTTGCCTTATTTTTAGGTTTATCACCCATCAGCTACAAGGGAAATCTAATGTTTTTGCTCTGAATAAACAATAATATTACATTTCAATACAAGATACAGAGGCAAGATTGCTATTGAGGTGTATGTACTTAACATTATCAACTAATGAATAGTTTTTGAAGGTAAAATAAAAGAGACAAATCCACCTTGGACCTTCCGTCCAGATGGACTAAAAAACTATACCAACACCAAACCTTCAGTTGTTCTAATGCAAGTCGAAACTTTGACCTCTTTCCAATGCTTTTGAAAATACTTTCAATGTCCTTTTCTACCAACCCACTTAGGGCTTCTCCGTCGATCTCTTCCTCTGAAATAGAAATATGTATCGTATCGTGACTGTATAGGCGATACCCACCCCTATAAACCGTAGTATACTAGTATTAAATTTATTACGCTCTGTACTCTATACACATGTCATACAACGCTATTAATGAATGGTAAAACAATTGTTTGATTTGGTACTATATATAAATTACTTGGTTATAGTTATGATGATAATAATATATAATATAGTCACTGTATTAGTTATTGTTAATTTATTTTTGACGTTAGGTAGAAGTGGATGTGTTTTCATCTAGATCTACAAAAGTAAATATATTTAGTGTGTTGTCTGTGCCAAAATGCTTCTCTTTCTTCTTCCCAACCTTGACAATATACTTTAATATCGAACGTCACTTGCCTACTTGTTTTTACAATAAGAAATTGAATAATTCGTCGTTGTTGACATCCTCAACAAAATCTTCTATTAATGCTTTAATATAACAGCAAAATTTAAAGTGTCTAGCTCACGCAGGTATTTATAACATCACTTTTGCTTCGTGATTCTAGTCTACAGAGGGCTTTATCATAACCCAACTAAAGCACTTTCGTGACAGCGTGACAATGACAGGTTAGGACAATTGTGTACTCGTACAAATTATTGAAATAAAACAATGAGTACGCTTTGAATTTGACTTCATTTGTGTAACGTACGTAATCAATGCGTTCTTGTACATGCTGTTTTCAATTAAAATGTGTTTTAATAACTTTAATGCGTAATTACACAAATACGTGGCTTATCTGGAGCTCTGTTTTACAAACTGTTTGACACTCATAGTTTACTATTCATTCAAATTTAGAACATTTGTTTCAGCTACAATCACAACAAATGACAAGCGTGTGTTGAACAAAAGAATGATATATATTTATATACATTTCTTACAAGTGTGAGAAACAAAGCAGCATTTCTTTTGTTACAAGTGCACGTGTCAGACAAAAAGTAGTATTACATGCGCAGTATACATCTTATTGGTTAATACCATATTATAATTCAGTGTCTGCAAAACTGGATATTCGTCGGACATTCATCACATATACTCTAACCTTTATAATAACTGGACAGTGAATTTGTATAGAAAAGTTTATCTTGGACCTTTGGTCCAGATGGGACTATAAATCATTGCTGGACCAGACAGATATTTTGCAGATCGATTTATTTTCTTATTTGAACAGTTAAAGTTACTTTTAATTATAAATTTGGCACCATACAGCTGGACCGGGTATACACATAATTCCGGTACAATTTTCATTATTTTGTCTGTCCATACGACAAGTTTTGCAGACACTGGATATTATAAATTGACAATATATAGACAGCATATATATATTATACAATCGTGTAATAAAGCTAAAAGCTATATATAAACCACCATGATACTAAAGCCATTACCATAGTGCTAAAGTTATAGTGAATACTACATTAGGTACTACATACATGGCAGTCACACAACACAGACTGTCGAACAAAAATCTATTCCAAAATTTCGATCTTTGTGCATTTTTTCTTATATATTGAGTATTTTAAGTTATTTGTGCAGGTCCCATGGATCCTGTCCACTGTTCTAGTCCCATCCCAAATACACCATCATTCTGCACAAAAACCCCTTCTGGAATAGATCTTTGAATGACCGAGGTGGGAAACGGCAGTTTGTTTGTTTGTTTGTTTGTTTATGTTTAACGGCCCATCGACGGCTGTGGTCATTTAGAGCCATGGTGATTTATTTATTCACTTTACTTTTTTAACAAACATGTGAATAGCGAAGATAAAATCAGATAAAATGGTTCATTTTAAAAGTATTCGCATTGTATGTGTAGATAATTAAAAATAATAAAAGGGGGTTAAAATAATAAAAGAGATAACGAATAGATGATATGGAATATGCGATATATATATAACGTCAAAAAGGATAAGGTGGGTTAAAAGACATCAGAGTCTATAAAATAGACCGATGTCTTTCAAATAGTTAAATAATGCCTTCGAATCCACGGAACTGAAAAGTGTTTTCATATCCGGGACTCGGAAGTAGTTATCACGAATGTGTTTAAAATCGGAACATTCTATTAAAAAATGCTCCACTGTAAATGGAGTGTCACATGCGTGGCATGAAGGTATATCTTCTCGTTTTAAAAGGTACGAATGAGTAGGATATGTGTGCCCAGTGCGGAGCCGAGCGAGGACAACTTCCTCTCTACGATCTTTCCGACTGGGAATAGATGTTTTAAGTTTCGGTTGTATCTTAAAAAGTTTGTTGTTGGTCTCCAGAGACCAGCGTTTCTGCCATTCATTTTGAATGGCTGTACGAATAGTAGGTTTAAAATCTGTGTATGGTAGTTTGATATTTGTTGGAAACGGCAGAGGAGGTAGACAAGTGTGAGGGTACAAATGTCTGTACATACCTTGTGAATCGACAAAATCCTGAAATTGATAATATAACATATCGGTCATTTATATTTACTTATGTATGTGTCTAATATCACTGTTCCTAAGTTGGGACACCTTGACCACATATTCATATAGATTTCTAGTGTACAAAAATTCATAGAGTGAGACAATCTTTTTTGTTTTCAACAAAAAGTGCGCTACTGCTGTTCTGTCGAAGCGATATAATCAAACAGTACATGTGTCTAACAAGTGAATCACTGGAAGTGATTTTGTTTGTTTGTTTGTTTGATTTTGTTTAACGTCCTATTAACAGCTAAGGTCATTTAAGGACGGCCTCCCCTGTGTGCATGATGCATGCGTGTAGAGTATGTGTGTGTATTTTGGGAGGCTGCGATATGTTCGTGTTTGTCTCCTTGTGATAGCGCGGAACTGGAAGTGATGTATTCTCCCAAAATATGTGCTTGACTTGGGAATTATATTTTGTCAATACCGTTAAATAATTAACAAGATACAAGATATTTCATTTTTCCAAATCAAGGCCCACAAGGGGCATAACATAACAAACAATTATAAATCATCATCATGTAAATAAATATCTACCAAAAAGAGTCTACAGGTAAAACTATGGCAACGAATATATACTGAACTTATGGACACTACTATGAGAATTCCATTTATGTCATAAACTTTTCATACAAGGCACATAATAGTCAAAGTTGACCGTGCGTTAAATATTCTAAAGAATTGTCCCAACTTGGGTACTGTCTCTGGTACATTGACGTTACACTTCCACTCTTAATTTGGATAACTTAAGACGATTATAAGATTAAAATATCACACTTTAGAGACGGGTGGTGTGCCTCTGAAAGGCCGAGGAAAATATCTTTAAAAAATAACTTTTGGAAACAGGGACCGCCAGTGTTGGATTCTCAGCGTTCATCAAAAAGCCTAGTCTGCTGTTTTGGTTTCACTTGTTACGTTAATTCTCTCAAATGAAACTGATTGGATATTTGTTTAAAATCAATCAGAAGAACTCAATACCTATGAAAGTGGGTCCGTGTCCCAGCAACCCACAACCCACAGCGTTCCAGCCAGGAGCAAACGTCCTCCACTGACCACGATACCCAAGTCGCCATTTTGTATTTGTAATGTCCCGGATGTTGGAAGAGTTGTTTCCCTTTAATCACAGTTGATCTTCCGGTTTCTCGGCCAACGAAAGTAAAAGGCCGCGGAAAATCGTTGTTGTACCGTCCATATGTTTTTCTTGTAGACGTCTCTGGTGGTTGTCAAGATCTATCTCATCACCATTTTAATTTCCCCCCCCCAGAAACAATTTTTTTTTTAAAACTCTTCCCCCCCCCCCCCCCCGTACACGGTCAAAACTGGAATAGCCCTAAACAATTTTTGAAATTTGACTGCGTAAAGATATTTTTACTTCGATAAAGGCCATGTATAAAGTATGTTTTTCATTTAAACAATTGTCCTTAATTTTAACAGAATCCTATAAAAAAAAAAGTCTGCAGCAAGTTGGAGAGAGCAGAAGATGAGTCTGATCTCGCAACAGCCGCCTCGGACAATGAATCTGAAGAGGAGTCTACAAAGAGGTCCAAGAGAAAAAGAAAGTATGTAAACTGTAAATTTATTAGCCACAGCAGTACAATTAATGTTGCATGTGTTATATTACTGAAAATATTTTTGAAATATATGGCAAACAACATACTAGTAAAATTCGGTCTGTATCAGCTTAACTGTTGTAGTGCAATAACAGCTTATTGAGTTATTCAAATGTTTGCAATGATTTATTTAATATGTATTGATTGTTGACAACATATTTTGTTAAATTCCAAAGTGTTATTTATACTTCTGTATAAAACAGAGCACCACAACAGCTGTCTTCAGATGAGGAGACTGAACATTATATAACTTCGTTACCAGTACCCCCAACTCCTTTGATTTCAAAGCCAGCCCAAAAACGATCAGCAAAAACAACCGCTTTAGCGCCAATAATATCGAGAAGAACTCCATCTCAGTCATCAACTGGGGTTCGAAGGCAACAGACTGTGACCCAACACACTGCTTCAACGCCAGTAACATCAAGAAGTATTCCATCGCCGTCATCAACTGGGGTTCGAAGGCCACAGCCTGTGACCCAACACACTACAAGGAATCAGCCACAGGAAATAATCTAATGGTAATTCAGTGTTAAGTTTTAAGAAAGTGATATACTGTCACGTTCGCTATATAAGTTTGTCATGTTTTGTGTATATGTGTGTCGCGACTATGTATCGTATATTTTAAGTAGGTAAATATAGGTATATTCATATGAAAGTTTGGAAAAAGTATGGAAGCTCATGCGAACCATTACTATAGGTGTTGTTACACTTTTTGTAACTTCAGATTTTGCTACTTTATGGTAATTATCGATGTTGAAAGCAGATTACAAATGATAATTATTATTAGTAGAACTATACTTGGTTATGTTATTTGTATATAATTACAATTATCAAAATTATATTTTGTTATAGTTAGGAATGTTAGAAATTACAACGGTCACCTTTATTTGGCAGCAAACCATGTCGGGACAGCAGGAACAAACCAAAGAAGCACTAGAATTGGTCAGCAACAGGACCAGTTGTTCTTCGAGATTGGAGCTGGTTGGAATTAGGGGGAACGCGGTAATTCTTCGAACTCTATTCCATTTACACCATATGAACGTCCTGTGTGGACAATAGGTGTACATTTATCCGTCGTGGAAACGAGTCCTGTGTGGACCTTATACAGAGTCCTTTGTGGACATTTGCCTTAATCTTGCGTGGATACTTTGAGACTTGTCTGGACACATTGAATCATGTGTGGATCTTCTATTGTGTCTTTCATATATATTTTGGAAACCTGTGTGGACATTCGTCATATATACTTGGAATCCTGTGTGGAAAGTTGCTGTAGTACTACCGAGTCCTTCGTGGAGTGGTGACAGAGACTGTAGTTACCTTGTGTAATTATTTCTAGTATTTTGTATGCGAGGAGTGTGTTAGAGAGTGAGCTTGATCGTATATTGTCATTATTGTGGTAATTGTACATTATATTTAATTAAATGTGAATATTGATGTTTGTTATTTGTTGGTTCGTGGAACGTTAATCCCGCTGTTCGTCATGTGTTACAAATTAATAGAATGAATAGATTGTGTAGATTGGGTCCTGATTTTCTTTTCTTAACCTGACATGCAATATAACAAAATATATATTATAAGCAGTCTTACGAAAATATTTTACCTTCCACTACTAAAATTTTGTTTCAACAATTCAGCAATATTTAATTTAGTTAATTAACATGTGTTCTAGATTTTTGATATGACAATAATTCAATACATAAATATGATTTAACTGGGTTTTTTTTATCTATCACGTGAAGTGAGGCAGTTTACTGTTCTCGAGCAGATAAAATAATCACAGCTCAAACAGCAAAAAATAATGGAATCCATCCTAAAAATTGTAGAAGGCATTGCCTCACAACAGACTGCTGAGCCAGTTTTGCGTTTTGATATACCAGACGATATAGAATTTCCCCTCAACAATTAAGAGGAATTGAATGCCTTCGAAGTCAGATTGGAGGACATAAAATCTCCAAAAATCTGTTGTAAGTAGAACAATTTACTAAAATACTTAGTCAACATGAATGAAAAAGTCATATTCAACAAAGATCTGTAATTAGCGAATATATATATATATTATTGAAAAAGAATAGTAAAAACTTGTCTTAGGAACACTATAAAGTCGAGTCTTGCAAAAAAGGGAAAATGCCCTTTGGTAAGCTGCGGCTTTACTACATAGTAAGTATCTTGTATATTGATCATTTACAAGACGAAATCATTTACAAAATGTTAAGTGTATCATTTTGTCCTAATAGGAAAGTGTTGAGTCAAATCTACAAAGTTCAATCAGCAGCGGATTACATCACATATTTTTTTTGTATTCACCTTTCCTAATTCGAACAAATTCATATTGTTCAAGATATTCAGAATAAACAATAGTGTTTTTATTTTAAGTTACTTTTTATCTGAGAAACGCCAACGTTTTCTATGTTGTGTTTGTTTTATTTCATCACTTTTTTCTATGATGATAACTATGTTTGAATTTATTTCACAGGCAGTTAGGAAAGTTAAACCCGATTGTTCGGAATTAGAGGTGGAATTAGCCACTCGAGAATGGCTACGAACTGCCACAGACCGCGATGGTGGCCGAAAAAGACGCCATGTTGACACAGTGCAAGAGCCTGTGCCAGATCATAGAGAACAGAATCAGGAAATGTCCGATAATGATCTGGACAATGATTCTGAAACTGATACTGATGTGTCTGATGAACAGTAACATTGATGAAATAACTTTGTTGTGCAGTATTAATATCTATATAATATAGGTTCAATAAAATGTCTTTGCAGCTCGAAATTTCTTTTCAACCTATGGTAGCAGTGTACAGTAGCGTACGGTGGCCATGGTGATATTTTTGTACAATGAATAACCCCTGTAATATTACATGCATCAAAACATATATCATTTAACACACTTTGTAGCCCTTCATCCCAGTTTGCTTCTGGCCAAATATCATCACCCTAGGCCTTTCGGTTATTAAGAAGTAAAATATTGACGCCAGACGACGGACGCCGCGCCACGGCATAAAATGAATTACATTAACTTTAGCATTTAATGAAACACATGTTGACAATTCGTTCAGAAGCACTGTACATGTCATAAATGTGTGTACCATGTCGACTATTGTATGTTTCCACTTATCCTATAGATGTAAACTGCTGGTATAATATGCTATATTATAAAATGCAATTAACTTTTAACTCGGGAGATCATGGACAGGGGTAGTAACTTAGGAATTCAGACTGTAACTTGAAACAATCATTACATCATATATGCATAGAGGTTCACTGGCTTCTCAGCTCATTGTTTATAAAAAACAGCAGCATGATTGCCACAGCTGTGGTCAGGACAATTGCCAATTTCTCAAGCACCTCAATATAAACTACTAGGCTACAGAGAAGGCCAGCCACATGTGCAACACCGATGTTGATGGACCATAGCTTAACATGTTCACCACCCAGATCAATCACCACGGGTACAGTACTGATACCTCAAGACTTTGTCTCCAACGCCAGTTTCAACGAACAATATTCCTGGCGACATTACTAAAGAACAACCCAACATGTCAGCCATCCCACCTACCACAAGTGCCACATTAGGTAGCAATCCTACTACAGACATTGGTCATGACCAAATGAGTATTTTTAACTCATGATTTACTATTAGGTTTTAATGTCTCGGATAAAATCCGGAACATAATCTTCAACAAAGAGTTTGTCAATTTATCATCATTGGTTTTCCCCAAATTGATGGAAATAATTCACAATTTAACAATACAATGAAAGGTAATGGTGGGCTTAGGCTGACTGCTCATTCAAAATCTAAAAGATATGTAACTTAAGCCATTGGAACCAAGCTTTCGACATCTTTGTTTCGATACATGTCACGAAATACCCACAAGAGTTTCCTCAACAAAACTACCGGCAAAGAACCCACTCTGATGAAGTTATACATAAGTACATGTAGTTGGCTATTGCAGCAAAATTTTAACTAATCAATTAAAAGTTCAATAAACCATTTTTGTTTATTATGGAGACTGTTTGAACCATAGAGTACCCCTAAATGTCTTTTTTTTTTGTTTGCAGGCCCAAGCCATGTTAAATAGCAGCCTTGTACTTGAGAGGTCTACAAAAACCTACGGATACGTTGTGGTACGCTGAGGCTCAGATAGGAATAAACCCTTTGTCAAAAACAGTAAAACAACTATGTGCAAAAGCTGGTATTGCTGGTACTATACCAATTATTCACTGCGCACCACGGCAGCTACAAGGCTGTATAACGGGAATGTACCTGATCAGGCTATTTGTGAAAAAAACGGGCACCGATCAAATACCGTGCACAATTATAAGCGTACCAGTGATGCTCAGGAAATAAACGCGAGCAACGTTATTCAGGGACAAAAAAGGAAATGTCCTTAGCGGTCACCTGAGTTATATCATAGGTACTGGTAGCTTTATTTTATTGCTTAGATGTGATGTGGAAATCAGCATGTAAACTAAGTGAAATACAATACTTGTCATGTCATCAAAGGATAAGAATTTTAAAATATTTGTAAATGTTTCCGCTCTAACCCCTGGGGATGGGGCAGGAATTCCAAGTGTGATACCGTCGTCCACCAAAGATGATTCTGACCAAGTAAAAATAATTTCCTACAGAAAATGGTCAAAATATACCCAAAAGTGTTGTTTCCCTATATAAACTAAATAGTAAACTTTACTCCCTCCCCAAGGGAGAACGGATAGCTTGGGGGTCCTGAAATTTACAATTTAAATAAAGCCCTTGATGATCTTTCCATCCATGCAGAGAAAATGACTGTAGTATTGAACTTGAGTCTGGGGAAGAAGATTTTTAAAATATTGGTTAATTTTCCCTTTTGGGCCCCGCCCTGGCCCCTAGGATTGGGGTAGGAATCCCAATTTCACAATTTAAAACCATCTTCCTCCTCTAAGGATAAATCTCACCAAGTAAAAAAAAATATCAAACAGAAAATTGTCAAAATATACCCAAAATTGTTGTTTCCCTATATAAACTAACGCAAACTTTACCCCCTCCCCAAGGGCGAACGGATAGCTTGGTGGTCCTGAAATTTACAATATAAATAAAGCCCCTGACGATGTTTCCATCCATGCAGAGAAAATGACTGTAGTATTGAACTTTGAGTCTGGGGAAGAAGATTTTTGAAATATTGGTTAATTTTCCCTTTTGGGCCCCGCCCTGGCCCCTAGGATTGGGGTAGGAATCCCAATTTCACAATTTAAAACCATCTTCCTCCTCTAAGGATAAATCTCACCAAGTAAAAAAAAATATCAAACAGAAAATTGTCAAAATATACCCAAAATTGTTGTTTCCCTATATAAACTATAGCAAACTTTACCCCCTCCCCAAGGGCGAACGGATAGCTTGGTGGTCCTGAAATTTACAATATAAATAAAGCCCCCGACGATGTTTCCATCCATGCAGAGAAAATGACTGTAATACCTCTGAGTCTGGAGATGAAGATTTTTGAAATATTGGTTAATTTTCCCTTTTGGGCCCCGCCCTGGCCCCTAGGATTGGGGCAGGAATCCCAATTTTACCATTTAAAACCGTCTTCCTCCTCCAAGGATAATTATCACCAAGTAAAAATAATTTCCAACAGAAAAATGGTCAAAATATACCCAAAAGTGTTGTTTCCCTACATAAACTATAGTAAACTTTACCCCCTCCCCAAGGGAGAACGGACAGCTCGGGGTAGGAATCCCAATTTTACAATTTGGTAGCCTCATCTTCCAAGGATGATTCTGACTTAGTTTGAAAAAATTCCATCCACTTGTTCTTGAGAAGAAGTTGATCATGTAAAAAGTTTATACACGACGCACGACGGCCGACGACGGCCGGAAAGTGATTGGAATAGGTCACTTGAGCAAAGCTCAAAACTATATCAAAACTAAATATAGTTCAAACTAAATGACGGCTTCGCCACAGGAGGCATACTAACCATTAGTGTGTGGAAAAACTACCACAATGAAATGTTTGCAACCGGTGATTTTTCGAATAAAATTTTGTTGTTTATATTTCCGATATTTTTTTTTATTGTTAAATTGGACTTTCTTTTTCAATTATTGTTTTTCAGTGACGACATCTTTTGTTATACACCGTGGTTTATTTGTACTATTCAACATACCAGCACCCACACCGTTGGCTAGTTGAACAATTCCGTTTAACTATCCAATGATTTGTGTGCCTATATGTTGAATAGTACAAATAAACCACAGTTTATAACAAAAGACGACGTCACTAGAATTGTTTAATTTGATAGATCACATCGTGCAGTTCGACGCTCAGAGTTACATCCGGGAGAAACAGTGTGGGTGAAGAAAGGACCCGGTGGAAGGTTCAGTGGTCAGAATGATCGCTCGTACTGTGTCAGCACATTGTCAGCACATTGTCAGGTCAGATTCGACGGAATAGGAGACAGCTGGTCCAAGCTCCAGCGATGAGGCCAGATAAACCCCAAACCAGTGGATGTGGATACGTCCCCAAACATGCGAATGAACCATTTGGACGGACTGAGCATAATTCCCGAGTCTGGGCTCCGAAGCCAACTGGGTCTCCCAAGTCAAAAATTAAGTCAAACATGACTGTTGGTAAAAGTTCAGATCTAGATGTAGGGTATAGGAGTGATATAGGGTCAGCGAGTCACTCGCTCAGGTAGAGTTTCAGTCGCTCCAGACAGGATGGACTGGTGAATTTAAGCTCGAATGGACGGTGTTAATTAGTTGGTTCAGATTTGAGTAGGCAGCTCTTGAATTTATATTTAGTGTTGGAAAGACTAGTCAAAAGATATCTTCATAGATATTGATAGTCTGAATAGCTTCATTATTGGTTAATTATATTCAGTTCAATGTCATAAGATAATTTCATTTTACTTGTAAAATACCCAGAAAGGGAGATATGGAGTTATACATAAAAATGTTTGTTTGTTTGTTTGATTTTGTTTAACGTCCTATTAACAGCTAGGGTCATTTAAGGACGGCCTCCCCTGTGTGCAAGGTGCATGCGTGTAGTGTATGTGTGTGTATTTTGGGAGGCTGCGATATGTTCGTGTTTGTCTCCTTGTGATAGCGCGGAACTGATGCCGACTTTATAGTGCTACCTCACTGAAACATACTGCCGAAGACACCCAGCAGGACGCCCCACCCGGTCACATTATACTGACAACGGGCGAACCAGTCGTCCCACTCCTAATTTGCTGAGCGTTAAGCAGGAGTAGAAACTACCATTTTTAAAGACTTTGGTATGTCTCGGCCAGGGGACCGAACCCAAAACCTTCCTCACAGGGGCGAACGCTCAACAAATGGCCAAAAGTGAGGCATTGTCAAGGGAGACATTAGGAAGAAGAAAGTTATTTAGAAAGGAGAGAAGAGATAAGGTCCCAAATTGAGTCGCCTCTTACGATCATGCAATTGGGGGCAGCAGGTACAATTCTTACGCCCTACCTGCAGGGACTACATAAAAATGTACTAGATATGTGAAACATACTATAGTAGGCGTTATGCATTCTGATATGGACTATAGCGACTGCCTCGTTTTGGGTTGGAATTCTCCTAAGATGGCTCCAATGTAACAACATGTGCTATGTGGTGTTTTCAATCGTAATACAATGCCTGGGTCTGAATCGTCTGTACAATAACTAAACAGTTAGTGAGACGTTTGGGGTTATCAACACTTAAGTACAGTATATGTTTTAGAGCAAAACATATTCCAGGTTTTACTAACATTGACGGGTGTAATTCACCAGCTGTTATCAGCTTCTCTGGCACACTCCACCTCTTATAGACGTGTATTGAATCATATCATACAGTTCCATAACAAATACCCCCATAGGGCCTCCACAAGTGCTAGCCGATTATATAGCACTACTTAACAACTACTACTTGATAATGCCTTGGCACCCAAATCAAGGAAAGTATACAAGAAGGCATTATCTGGCATTGAACTCGGGACCGAGGTGTTACCTACAAGCACGAACTGTTTGTCATTGTTTATAGCTTACTGCTCCTTTAATAGCTTAGCTGCTTCAATATTGTTAACTTACGTGTCATATTACAATAAATAACATGGGTATAGGGAACCAGGTGATAATTTTGTCATAAGGAAAATGTTGAAGTGATATTCTAACTGTAAATGTGCCTGCCAATTTGCCCCTTTGCAGAAACTGGAGAAACAAGGAATAATAGAGAAATGTTCTAGCCCGTGAACATCAAACCTGATTTTAGTCGAGAACAAGAGGTCCAGAGGGCCTATATCGCTCACCTGAATATGTTTTAAATAATTGGTATGAAGTAAAGATATAGCACTCCATGGTAGGTGCTGTAAGTACATATGAAATTTCAGAAAGATCCATCCAGTACTCGAGATATAGCGAGAACAAACTTCAAATAGAGCCCCACCTATGCCCCTAAGGGGCATAGGTGGGGCTCTTATACAAAATTGAGACCCCTTCGTCCAAGGATGCTCCAGTCTAAATATGGAAATCAAAGTACTGAAAGCTAAGGCAAAATATTATTTTTGGAATGGAGAACAAAATAAAGACGAAGTTCCCATCATATTGTACAGAAGGATTTACTGTTAATTTGTTATGAATCAAAGTTTTATGTAAAGTGTACCACTGTGAAGTTATTCTTCTTGTGTGTACAGTATATCTTTATAGGTTTGTCAGAAGAGGGGTACCAAGTTTCCTCTAGAATATATCATTTGAAACCTTTGGATGATTAATTTGCATAGGAATTAGGAATTGCTTCCCTTTGTCCAAAAGACATCAGAGTCTATAAAATAGACCGATATGTTTCAAATAGTTAAATAATGCCTTCGAATCCACGGAACTGAGAAGTGTTTTCATATCCGGGACTCGGAAGTAGTTATCACGAATGTGTTTAAAATCGGAACATTCTATTAAACAAGAGGCCCATGGGCCTAAACGGTCACCTGAGTCTACAGTATTTATTTTTGTTGTTGAAATATGTACCAATTTGAGTAAAAAATAGTATAATGTTAACTTAACTTTGTCAGGACCATGAGCTGATCATTCCTAGACCAATTTTAAGTGAGATCGGCCTATTAGAACTTAGTAGCAAAATAGCGGCCATGGCAGCCAAATTGTATTTCTGATTGACCCGAAAAATAACAACACTTTGTCAGGACCATGATTCGATCATTCCTACAAAGTTTCAGTTCAATCGGCCAAGTAGATCTTTACTTTAAGTTTGAAATAGTTT
>NW_018408859.1:445841-447744 GCF_002113885.1 Mizuhopecten yessoensis | reverse complement strand
TTTAACGGCCCATCGACGGCTGTGGTCATTTAGGGCCATGGTGATTTATTTATTCACTTTACTTTTTTAACAAACATGTGAATAGCGAAGATAAAATCAGATAAAATGGTTCATTTTAAAAGTATTCGCATTGTATGTGTAGATAATTAAAAATAATAAAAGGGGGTTAAAATAATAAAAGAGATAACGAATAGATGATATGGAATATGCGATATATATATAACGTCAAAAAGGATAAGGTGGGTTAAAAGACATCAGAGTCTATAAAATAGACCGATGTCTTTCAAATAGTTAAATAATGCCTTCGAATCCACGGAACTGAAAAGTGTTTTCATATCCGGGACTCGGAAGTAGTTATCACGAATGTGTTTAAAATCGGAACATTCTATTAAAAAATGCTCCACTGTAAATGGAGTGTCACATGCGTGGCATGAAGGTATATCTTCTCGTTTTAAAAGGTACGAATGAGTAGGATATGTGTGCCCAGTGCGGAGCCGAGCGAGGACAACTTCCTCTCTACGATCTTTCCGACTGGGAATAGATGTTTTAAGTTTCGGTTGTATCTTAAAAAGTTTGTTGTTGGTCTCCAGAGACCAGCGTTTCTGCCATTCATTTTGAATGGCTGTACGAATAGTAGGTTTAAAATCTGTGTATGGTAGTTTGATATTTGTTTGTTCGAGATTCAATCCATTTTTTGCTTCCCTGTCAGCAAATTCGTTGCCTTTAATTCCGACATGGCTCGGAATCCATAGTAAAGTTATTTTAGACTTTTTTAAGATACGAGATATTCGAAGAGCAACGTTTTGTGTTTTAAGGATCTCGTAACTGTAAACCCTGTAGCATAGATAGAGAGTCTGAACAAATAATTGCTTTTTTAATTCGATGTTCATCGATATGGTCGAGGGCCAAACCAATGGCGCATACTTCAGCAGAAAAGATGGAGGCGCCATTTGGTAGTCGGACTGAAGGGCAAGTATTGGCAGTACAGCAGGCTGCTGCCACTTTCTCACCTTCTTTGGAGCCATTGGTGTAAAGTTGTGTATGAGAAGGGTAATTTGAAATGCATTTCTAACTAAGAATAAGATTATTTCCAATGACTTGTGAGTGAACTTGAGTCCGAGGTAATGGATTTTATTTGCAGTTTGTTTAGTATTACTGGTAGGTGACGTTATGTCTCGTTTATGAATATATCTGAGCTCATTAACTTAAGTATTTTTACCGGAAGTTGCGTGCATGACCTACAGTCAAGTAGCAGTTCCCGATTGAGATAAACAGGGTGCATTTTCAATAAGAATACGACGTTGTGATAAGATCATATGTTCTATGAAGGAAATGAATGATGTTTACAAGCCATTCAAGTGCATTTGAGTACAAAGTTACGCATAATAAAGACAGTAGGTCCGGTATATGATTCAATTTAGTACTAGTGGGTACCGCTAGAGGCGTCTGTAAAAACGACATTTATGAATATCTTCGAGCTCATTAACGAAAGTAATACCAATAGCTGGCGGCTAACGCCTTCGCTAAAAATCCCTTAATATCGATGGTCGAAGAAGGATTTTAAAGGTTTTACCTTTATTTCTACTATTGGCCCCCGCCTCCAGGGGGGTTAGACACACCGTTTATACAAAATTAGTTCCCCTTCACCCAATGATGCTTCATACCAAATTTGGACATAATCCTGTCAATCGTACAGAAGAAGAAGGTATTTGAAGAATTTGCTATGTTTCCCCTATTGGGGCCCCTCCCTTCTGTCCCCAGGTGGGCCACACTCGCTGTTTATACGAAATTGAGTCCCTTTTGTCCAAGGATGCTCCAGACTAAATAAGGATAAAGTCCCACAATCTATATGGTAGAAAAAGGATTATAAAGGTTTTACTTATTTTCCCCCTATGGGGCCCGC
>NW_018408859.1:359082-445492 GCF_002113885.1 Mizuhopecten yessoensis | reverse complement strand
GCCCCACCCGGTCACATTATACTGACAACGGGCGAACCAGTCGTCCCACTCCTAATTTGCTGAGCGTTAAGCAGGAGTAGAAACTACCATTTTTAAAGACTTTGGTATGTCTCGGCCAGGGGACAGAACCCAAAGCCTTCCTCACAGGGGCGAACGCTCAACAAATGGCCAAAAGTGAGGCATTGTCAAGGGAGACATTAGGAAAAAGAAAGTTATTTAGAAAGGAGAGAAGAGATAAGGTCCCAAATTAAGTCGCCTCTTACGATCATGCAATTGGGGGCAGCAGGTACAATTCTTACCCGCCCTCAGCCTCCAGGGGGGCCACACCCACCGTATATACAAAATTGGTTCCCCTTTACCCAAGGATGCTCCACACCAAATATGGACAAAATCCTTTCATTCCTACAGAAGAAGGATATTAAAGAATTTGCTATGTTTCCCCTATTGGGCCCCGCCCCTCAGCCTCCAGGGGGGCCACACCCACCGTTTATACAAAAATGGTTCCCCTTTACCCAAGGATGCTCCACCTCAAATATGGAACAAATCCTTGCATTCCTACAGAAGAAGAAGGATTTTAAGGAATTTGCTATATTTCCCCTATTAGGCCTAGCCCCCAGCCCCCAGGGGGGCCACATCCACCATTTATACAAATTTGAGTCCCCTTGGCCCAAGGATGCTCCAGACTAAATTAGGATAAAATCCTTTAATTCCTATGGTAGAAGAAGGATTTTCAAGGTTTTACCTCTGTTTCCGATATTGGAGCGCAAGAGATAGCCGAGGATCATAGCGGGGTTGTGCGTTATGCTCTTTCCGAGTTCTGGGACACCTTTTACTTACAATATACAGCGGGAAACTCATACAAGGTCCTAGCAAGTGTGTCACGATGTGACTAAAACTCAGTGGAGAGCCATTACGAAAGTAATCAAAAAATTTATACCACCTCCTTGCCTTTAATGTCCTATCAACAGCTATAGTCATTTAAGGACGACCTCACCTGTGTGCAAGATACATGAGTGAAGTGTATGCTTGTGTGTTTTAGGAGGCTGCGATATGTTCATGTTTATCTCCTTGTGATAGCGCGGAACACTCCTTAATTGTTGAGTGTTAAGCAGAAGAAACTACCACTTTTACAGACTCTGGTATGTCTCTGCCAGGGGACAGTTGAAATGTTTTTGTGTATTAAACCCGGCCATGGTGGTAGTGCGCGGTGGGATGTGTGTGGTTAGGTAGCAGTATACAGTAGAGGGTTGTGGCCATGGGTGATATTTTGTTAAATGGCTAACCCCTGTATAATGATATGTAAAAAAAATATAAAAATAAAACTGTACTAAAATTTGTATAAGCATGATGAAGTGGGCTATGTGAGCTTCACATTTGTAAAAAAGGAAGAAGATTTCTTTGGTTCGAGAATAAAATTTTGGCCATAATCCGTAAGGGTGCGTACACATGAACAGCTAGCTTTACAGGAGGTAAAATTTTGACAACAGCACAAGACGCAAAATTGCAAAAAATCAAGTTTTACAACTTTACTGGGACCCAGATAATTCTGCAACCAGGTAAGTAATCTTTAATTTCAGACAGAGCTTAGGAAAAAAAATACTAGTTGCGGGGGTGAAATTTTGGGTTAAAAATAGCGATTTTTGGCATTTTTGATGTGGTAACTATGGTTTTCACACAAGTGACATACATAGAAAAAAAGAGGTTTATACACTTCTCAGTACTTTATATGTATTGTAAATGTAATGCAGTTTACAAATATATATACATGTATACATGTGTTGTGTAGGGTAAATCCGCTGTGTTTACCTTTTTTTCGATATGTGCCTTGTTATCAGAGTCGAGCCATTTCTACTGTAACTGCTACCTTAAGTAAACGATTTTCATTGATTGATACCTTTTGTTATGCAATAGTTCATTTGTCGTCGTTGTGTAATGTACGGCTACCGGAAAGAGGTCTAAAACCGAGAAATCTGCTAAAAATGGACATCCGGGTTTTGGCTATATCTTAGCATCGTCCCATTAGGGATATTGGCAACTTCACTTCAGAAAACAAACAAAATACCACTTTCTTGGTCATTCGGTACTACTCGGATTTCTTTCATACGATGTTCATCGTTTAAAGGGAAATAACTTCTTTGTTCTTAGCATCATTGTACAGTCAAAGGGAATACCCAAAAAACGACAAATATGAAGCGATGGTTTGGTTTCAGATTTAATAAAATATTTTCATTAACAGGGCGCTATAAACTACTCTGAAAAAGGGACTAGGAATACTTTTTGGGGGAAATATAAGAAAATGACTTATACTGTCGGAGTAGTATATAGAGCATGACCATTCATTCCGTATTGTAATACGACTATATCTGTCTAACTTTCACATTACTGTAGTATAACGAGAAAAAATGTCAAATTTATCAATAATTTAAATCGGATGTTCTTGTTTGTTTAATGAAATTTGCATAATTTGAAGAATACATAATACGAGGATTTTGCTGACACGTCACTTTTCGATTTGAATAGGAACAAGGAACAGAGAGATATGTGGATGTTAATTCAGGATCTAATTGGTCCGGCCAATCTTTGGCCAATTATAATTCGTTGGCTATTTTGGTCGAAAAACTTCAAACACTTCGACAGGATTATGCTGGCGTCATTTGCATAGGTGAATTGGTTGAACCATACCCTACTTTTGGAATGGACTATGTTTATGGGCTTGCTACGGGGGACGACAGCGCACGTCTCCATTTGGAGACACTTTTCAGACTATTTAACGCTGGCCATATCGATACGCCAGAAACCTGTACATTTTCCGAGGTACTACTACTGAAATCCAAGGTTTTCCTTAGAAATACCTTAGAAAAACCTTGGAAAATGCAAATGTCCGAGGTTTTCCTCGGAAAACTCCATTACCTCGGACAAAAAACCTCGGCTATGGCAAACAAAAACTGAGACATTTGTTGGAAGATGAAAATTATTCTAAGTCACCTCGGAAATAACTCGGATAATCAAACTTATTCTTAGTCACCTCGGAAATAACTCGGACAATCAAAATGATTTTAAGTCCATTTTGGAATGGGACTTATAAGGAGCCAAGTTAGTATTCTGATCTACGTACCTTGTGTGTTATTTAAACATCACCTCCTTAAAAGAAAACACTACTTCATCATTGATTTTCCAGTTGTATTATAACTGAACTTTAATATGCAAACGTTATCACATGTTTACTTTTCTGATTTTCCTTATCTTGCTGTAACATCGAGGAAACTTGGTAGCACTTGATACAAACAATTTACTACATCCTCCATAATTCAAAAGAGCTGTATGAAAATTTTTTTTATTCCTGTGACCTTGAAACTAGGTAAGTTATTTATGTGAAGAATCTTTTGTAGCATTAATTTAAAGCTGGCAACTTGAATTTAGAAGTTTAAAAGTATTTTACAATAATTTGGCACGTGTGGCCTTGAAAATTGGCCAAGGCTATTTTATGAAATTTTATAACACTCCATGCCAGATATCTATTGACCAAGTATCATCACACTGGCCTCCTTGTTATATCTGGTAATTAGTGACAGTAGTTCATTTAATGAAATATCAAAGTACTACCTACTGGTGAAACTATCCAGAAAGAAAAACTTGACAGCTAATGAATAATGGACAATACACCACTAAAACCCATAGACACATTATGCTAGTTGAGTTGAAATTATATGATTTTTTATTCAATTTGTAATTTAAAATACGTCAATTTAAAACATCAAGTGGGAAAATGCCTGTCCGTGTTAATTCTGATACTGCTTGCTAGCTTATGCACCATGTAGTCTGGTAATGGTAGACATTTTTGATCAGTCTCTCTCAAAATGATTGGGAAACAAGGATCCATAAAGGGCATCTTGATTCTTGACAATCATCATAGGTTCTTTCAGGACAATTCTAGAGCTGTAAAAGCAAAAAAACAAAACGGATATATCACTTGCACAGATTTTTCATCAGACTTTTAATATTAAGATATCAAATGAATAATATAAAAATATATGAACATCATATATTTAGTTGTACATGATCAACTGCCAAAGATCAGTTACAATGCAGTTCCATACAGAACTTTACAGGGAAATTGATCACCCCCCCCCCCCCCCCCCCCCCAGAGCAAGATTTGTTAATATGAAGAAGTAACATCATTTCACGATTTATATTCACATCAAATGGAAAAAAAGAACAAGAAAGCAAAAAGCAGAACTATGTATACTTGTACTCGAGACATTTCATATGAGAAATATATCCCTCCAATACACTTTCCATTCTTTCATTAGTTTCCCGACAGCAAACACTTGTTTTGAAACCTTGTGTAATAAAAACTGTTCGATCTCAATTGCAACTTCTCCATATCTTTGGTTTTGGATTCCAAAGCAACAGTATAGGAATTATACTTCTTAACTTTGGAACATGTGCTATACAGATAAAATCCATTTCAAATCACCTTTGAAACATTCATGAAAGATTCCTCCCGTACATCATCACCAATCAGATCTTGTAGCTGATCTTTGATAAATGGCTCAAAACTTGATCCTAGTACTGAACATTTTATGGTTTTAAACTGACAGGCTTCCTCTCCAAGAGAACGCTGTCCTCTGCCTTCAAACATGCTCCTTACAAAATCCTTAGCCAATATGATGTTCCGTTTGCATTACTCTCTTCTGAGCCTGAATGTTCCAAAAAACTTGACGGCAAACATTTCCTGTTCCATGGATATTTTTCTTCATCTCTCCATTGAAGGACTCAAAAGCGTAGAGTACATAATTAAATTTATGTGATCTCATGTGGACACCTTTTTTTTCTACTGCATGTGGCTAAAAACTAAGGCGAGTTGTTTCCCTTGTTCCATATCAGTTTCAGTTGAAAACCGGTTTTTGTTACCTCCCCTGACTATAGTCAGAACGAGGCCCACCATTACATGAAGATCACAGAACAAAGCTAGCTTCAGCATCAATTCAATCATACGCAGTTAAGATGCCTTCCAGTGATTGTAGGTGTTAGTGAGAATTCTTGGCAGTCTATGAATTACAAACTGCTTTCAATATTTTGTCTATCTCTGTCATTCTGTCCCCAATATAATAATATTCTGCCTTGTTTTTGTTGTCGAACCACAGAAACAAAAGTTTATTTGTGACACCCAATAGAGTGCCATGCATATAGTCAACTAAAATTCTCTTGATCAGCGATAAGTAGGGCAAGTAATTAAAGGCACTGAGATCATTGAAACCAAGATAGCGCTGTCCATCCTCCTGTGCTCTCATTGCATTGTCTTTCACACTTTCATCAGTCCTCGGGGTGGTTTTTCTGCTCTCACCGGATAGGATCGACAACATCCGGCTCCGCTTGCCACAACTTCTCCAGGTTCTTCACAGTACAAACAGCCATTCTTACCATTGTGTTGCGTCATGTTTGTAACAAAAGCCCTTGCCTGCAAGTCCATCGTTGCAACAATCAGCATTGCTTTTATAGTTATCTCTTGTCCAAGAATTGTGGCTGTAAGGCCTGTAGTATACAAATCAAGTAAATCCAGAACGAGAGGCTTAATGAACATATTCATTTTGGGTTTCCCTTTCCCCTGCCATAGTCCCCAGAGCATCATATTTTTCCTTGTGAATCTCTCTTTTGCAGAGAGTTCGTTGATCAGAAGGTACACTGGCCATATCTGGACACCTGAACTCTGGAATAAAGGGACCCCATCAGTGAACATAGATCGAGTTATATTGTTTCCACCATGTAAAAAACAGCCTGGTTGTTGTAGTTCTTTGTATGCTGTTCCAAATATAATGTCACTCAAAGTTTCATGAGATGTAGGTGCACCTTTTATATCACAGATCTTTTCCCAAATGCCATTCCTTAGAACATTTTCTTCAAGCTGTGTCTTCAGATTGCTTGTCACGAAATATTTCCTTGATTCTGGATCTGACTTGCGTCCATTGCATCCAGGTGTTTGACAGATATCATCATCGTCCGAGAATAACTTTTTGCAGCAATCACAATACAACTGATATTCCACATCGTCAATGTGACAATAGGACACATTTCCTTGTAAATGACACTGTTATGGTTTGCTTCTGAACAAAAACTCTTGTGTTCTGAATCATCAACAACAGCTTTGATAAAGAAACCTTGGTCAGATGTTTCCTCATTATCTATGTCCATATCTTCCATCATGCCAAAGCTTTCTCTTCTGTCAAAAACATCACTGCCAGTCGAGTTTGTTGCAGTAGCTGAAGTTGAAGTGTAGAAGCTTCCTATTTGTCCTTTTGATACTGATCTGTAGATAAATCAAATCCAGTTCTAGACCAATATAAAATTAAACTTACAATTATCCTAAAGTTTGATAAAAAATATAAGGCAAACTATTCACTGCAAGGCGATATATATCTATAAACTCTGACCAGCCATATATGCCCATAAATATTTCAATTTCGGCAATTTTCTCACAAGAATTCTTTCTTATGAAGTACTCATGATCAGACATAAAACTTTTGAAATATTGTAGGGTTAACTAAGATGATTTGAACCAGTAACATTATCATTAATATAATGTGCAACATAATGTTAATACTGAGGAAATATGAATTAAAAAGAGGCATGTTGTTTGTATTGGATGTAATCAAGATTACTGATTTTTTTTTAACAGGAACATGTATGATGCATGAAATTTCACACTTACTTGATGTTGGATTTGTGTCGCCACCTGGTAGCTTTAGGCACTGGAATTGAATTATCAATGTTATATTCTTTGTATCTTCTTGTAACTTTGCATACCGAAAAATAAAATGATATGAAATATATGATTTGGTGCATTTGAAGGACTGCAGCATTGTAAACATATTACATTAAACTGAAGAAATACCAAGCATTTGGCACAAACCTTGGAAAGTAATTGTTTGTAAAAAATTCCAATCAAGTAATATTGTTTTCAATAAATTCACAGTAACATGTTCCTGAATATTGCCCCAGAAGATATTACAAGAATTACACATAGTTATGTCTCGCCTGTCCCGCTTTGTCAGTATAGCAAGTTTTAAGCAAACTTTGAGCAAACTCCAAAATTCAATAAAATTTCCGAAAATCTCCACTTGATCGTATGGAAGCACCCTGTATACATTATAGACATGTGTAAATATTGATGCATTGCAAAACAAATACCAAATTTCACCAAAATCACCTAAATATGGCATTTTTACCCCAAAAAATTGAGAAGAAAACATTGTCGCTGTCGCCACCAGAAAAGTAACATCATAAAGTCCCTCTTCGCAAATTTGTAGCAGGCGAGACAAAAATAAAGTTGTTAACAACAAAAGTTGTCTTACATTTGATTTGATGAATATTTGTTGGATGATTTTCCAATGTCTGTTTGCGACTCAAAATCTGTGAGCAAGATTCAACTGGAGAAGTTGTGGCACTCGGAAGCAGTAATATGGCATGCATTCAGTACTTCTTCATTCTTCGCTGAAAAGATACAATGCAAAACTTTCATTTACGAACCTGTAGCTTATTAAAATTAAGTAAAAGTATCAATTATTTCAACAATTATTTTAAAAATAATTGTGTTTGAATCACCAAGAATTATTTCATTCATTTCGTTTTCAAAATAAAAGTCAACATTGAAGACATCGATTGATTGATGATATCATAATTATGGATGTTTTGATATGGGCAGTTTAAAGATTGTGCTATGGTGTCGCAATTAAAATCTTAAGTTCTAATTTTAATTACAAGTTAATCGTATTTTGTTTACATGAAATGTTAATAGAACAATTTCATCCGATATCAGATTTAAACTGACGTTTTCTTCTGCGCGACGAAACAGGTGCTCCAAATAATTTGTGTGCCATGCTGCAGTGTAGTCGCTAAAAAGAGAATTCCAAGAGTTCGTGTGTTTTTCAGTGAACAGACACTCTCATATTGCTTGTGCAAACGAGATTTCTTCAAAATTCGTTACAAAAATTGAATATAAGAAGAAAACTTACCTGGAACCAGACATCAAACCGTGCTGGAACAAAGGGAATCGGGTCACTGACCAACTGTTGCAATGTCCAAATTAACAGATGAAACTTTTACGTTATGAAATGGACACAGTATACCGACGTGAGTCGGTTATTTTGCGGGGGGTGGGGNAATAATATATGACATTGAATATGAGCACATAACATTTAAATGACATACCTTTAGAACATATTTAACAGTGTTTTTAGATAATAACCCACAGATCAACACTGAAAGTCTTGTAATGTATCGACATCATAATCACTGAATAGTAGTAACATATATATATTAACATAAATTATTTCAAATTACTGTACTAATGTATATTAAACAAAGAGCAATGAAACCACACAAGTTTAAACTTATAATGACAAACGTCTGTATGGTGCAAATATCCTTCCAATAGATCTAAAAGTCCAACATTTTAAAGAATGAAAATAAAACCATGCATTATTCTGGCTTCATTTTGTATTTATAATGTATATATATTGGTGTTTTTTTTCAGATGAATCCAAACGGAAAGATTGTTTGTTTGTTTGTTTGATTTTGTTTAACGTCCTATTAACAGCTAAGGTCATTTAAGGACGGCCTCCCCTGGGTGCAAGATGCATGCATGTAGTGTATGTGTGTGTATATTGGGAGGCTGCGATATGTTCGTGTTTGTCTCCTTGTGATAGCGCGAAACTGATGCCGACTTTATAGTGCTACCTCACTGAAACATTCTGCCGAAGACACCCAGCAGGACGCCCCACCCGGTCACATTATACTGACAACGGGCGAACCAGTCGTCCCACTCCTAATTTGCTGAGCGTTAAGCAGGAGTATAAACTACCATTTTTAAAGACTTTGGTATGTCTCGGCCAGGGGACAGAACCCAAAGCCTTCCTCACAGGGGCGAACGCTCAACAAATGGCCAAAAGTGAGGCATTGTCAAGGGAGACATTAGGAAGAAGAAAGTTATTTAGAAAGGAGAGAAGAGATAAGGTCCCAAATTTAGTCGCCTCTTACGATCATGCAATTGGGGGCAGCAGGTACAATTCTTACGCCCTACCTGCAGGGCAGACCAAACGGAAAGACTTCAAGGCTTTCATTGACAGTGCTGAATTTGTAGTCCTAGTGAATCAGCGGCAAATTGGGGAGCCTACTACTGAACAGCCGAACATAGATCAGACAGCTCCAGTTCATAAAAGGAAAAAAGTGATGCAGTCTAACCAAGACCAAAATAAAAAACAAAAAAAAAAACATGAAGAAAAAACAACAGGTCAGAAAATTTAATTATTTTCAATAGTTATCATTTATGTACTTTAGTATCTAGATTGATATTTTTTTTTTTTTTTTTGTTTTATCATATGGGATGTTGTGTACATATTGATTTGGGAATAGTTAATGTTAAAAAATGTCTTCTCAGATATCACTAAAGAGTATATCGCTCAGCTCTTCCAACCACAAACATGGGGTAATTGTGGCATTTTTTGTTTGTTATATATATATATATATATATATATACAATTGTAGACAAATATTGAGAAGGCAGCAAGTTGTCTGGAATTACTGGAGTTGGATATTTTAACTGCCAGTAGTACTGCACAAAAAATTGACGAGAATGTAACACCATCCACCGGACCACAGTTGATAGTCGTCACACCACATTCTTCTGCCCAGCAGTCTGCATCCTCTACTCCCCAGCAGACAGATATGCCACATTCTTGACCGCAGCCTGTTGCATCCTCCACTTCCCATCAGACATATACACCGCATTCTTTACCGCAGCCTGTTGCATCCTCCACTTCCCATCAGACAGATACATCGCATTCTTTACCGCAGCCTGTTGCATCCTCTACTCCCAAACTAACAGTTACGCCATATTCTTCTCAGCAGCACGTGTTATCTCAGTCTGTGGCATCATATACCCCCAAGCGGCCCGTGACTTCAGCCATCCCCTAGCAGCTATTACCATCAAGAACTAATAATAGGACATTCGTTGGTCTTCTTGATGAGGCAGATTTGGCACAATCTTCAACTAGGTAGGAATATAAATATAGACCAAATAGAGTAGATACCGTGTCAGAAAAATTCATATCAGGTTATCATGAGTAAAGCCTGATACTGTTTGGATCTATATGTTTGCACTATGCAGTTATACACACTGTAAGAAAAACATATATATGTGCATAACAAAGAAAAAAATCACCCAAGGTCAATGAATCTCCTTCCTTAAGCTGCAGCTTGAGAATCACTCAGATTCAGTCATCTTGTGATTGAAAAAAATCAAAAAATCTTGTCCCATGTTAAGTTATTAACTCAACAAACTTTTCTTTTTAACATTCGTTTTATTGATTTCATTTAACAGGCTCTGTTTTAATTTATTTTACAGGAGTTCTTCTATCATTGGAGAATCGTTTGATATTTTAAACAGCACATGCACTGCCACCTACATAACTCCTGATGTCTAACAGAGGGTGGAGTCATCGGAGTTGGAAATATCCAAGTGCTGGACATATATTCACCAAATTCAGAACCAGATTTCCTGGCTTTGCAATCAGCAGTAGGTATTGTAAATCTCAGATTTGGTTTTAAGTCTCAAAGATTCAGTTAAATTTATTCTTAATAAAATAAATGTTGCTAAATTGATGATACATCACAGCATATATACATGTGATTGTTAGCTTGCTGTGATGAAGTCCAGGGCAGCTATTGCTATCCCCCTGGCGTCGGCGTCCGTAGAAAGCTAGGTGGTTTTTTTTTTAAACTTTAACTTTTTGTTTGTTTGTTTGATTTTGTTTAACGTCCTATTAACAGCTAAGGTCATTTAAGGACGGCCTCCCCTGTGTGCAAGATGCATGCGTGTAGTGTATGTGTGTGTATTTTGGGAGGCTGCGATATGTTCGTGTTTGTCTCCTTGTGATAGCGCGGAACTGATGCCGACTTTATAGTGCTACCTCACTGAAACATACTGCCGAAGACACCCAGCAGGACGCCCCACCCGGTCACATTATACTGACAACGGGCGAACCAGTCGTCCCACTCCTAATTTGCTGAGCGTTAAGCAGGAGTAGAAACTCCCTTTTTAAAGACTTTGGTATGTCTCGGCCAGGGGACAGAACCCAAAGCCTTCCTCACAGGGGCGAACGCTCAACAAATGGCCAAAAGTGAGGCATTGTCAAGGGAGACATTAGGAAGAAGAAAGTTGTTTAGAAAGGAGAGAAGGTCCCAAATTTAGTCGCCTCTTACGATCATGCAATTGGGGGCATCAGGTACAATTCTTACGCCCTACCTGCAGGGAAATGCACTTTAACCTTGGTCACAGTAATTAACTGTATGAGATAGGGCCTTCAAATTTGAAAAGTGTGTTCACTTTGTCACCAGACATTTCCATTGGTACTACGTTTGTGGACCTGCTGACCTTGACCTTTACCTATTTTTAAAAACTTTCACCTTGGCCAAAGTATATATTAACTACGAGATGGTGCTTAATTAATTGTTACTTCATATAATATAAACTATGTAATTGCCTTCTGTTTTTGTGTCAATTCCTTGTAATCTCACCATCCATCTGCTACCATGGGTGATCTCTGCGCGAATGAAATGGGTATGCGACCTCGAATCTGCGCCTAGCATTGTGGAACAAACAATTATTTGTACAGGGGCTACCGCCAACAATTCTAAATTTGAGTTTCAACGCAGAGGTGTTATTTTTTGAACTTTCAAAATAGATATCGATTTTAAGTCCAAACAAAGAAGTAGTTACAAATTGTAAACATGTGCATTTTGGAATCAGATTATTACCATGAACCGTTTAATGTGGTTTATCCCTGGGCGGGTAATGGTTATGTCCCAGCACTGCGCATGTATTATCGTTGCCAAAGGTCACGATCCATCGTTATTTACATTTCATTCCGTTGTAATACACAAATGACTAAATATAGAAATGTTCGACTAAACAGAATGTGACGCATTGTGACGTGATGTGACGTGTTGTCATGCACATGAAATTGGCAACTCCCTATCACCAGAAGCCAAACAGAGATACAAGACAAAGCTTTTATATGGTTTAGGTACAGATTCATTAGCAGATCATTTAGTCATTAATGACAATTATTAAATTCACATCAATTCAAACTCCAAGGAAAGAATTCGAAGACTACGAGGAGGGAGACGAAGTGAGGACGACATACCAGGGGAAAAAAATATCCCGCCATGATCATCGAGAAATCAGGTATTTTTTCATATTCTGTGTGTATAGCACATGTTTCCATCAGCTTGTAAACGCAAACATTTATATTTGGCCGCGAGCTGAGATTCATGCTCTAGTAGTTTCTTTGTTTATTGCGACACGTTCTCCCAGGTTCCACTCGGGACACACTTCCGTAAACATTGGCCTCTTCGATAAATCTGTTTCACTAAAACAACAACATTGTTTGGTATTATCAATATTTCTTATTATATATGGAGCAAGTGACTAGGCTTACCTAATTTACACAAATTAAAATGTATTAAAACTGATGATGATCATGGGCCGATGATCATCAGTGATATTGATAGCTCTTCACCTATCGATTATATCTTGTAAACACGTAATTTTAAACAAAAATAATGTGTTCAGACTACATTTTATGATTAAAATATCATGATTAAATCAATTACAATAGTTTACCGTTGTTTCACCATATAATATAAAAATGTATATCTTTCTATCTACCTTAAGTCGTCAATGTAAATGTTATCTAGCAAAATGCACCAAGGTTTAATTAAGGTTCATAAAAGATCGGCAATTCAACGGTGATTAATGAGAAACAATCATTGGCCATTATATTGGTCCTCTGAGAAAGAGAAGACTTAGATCTAATGGTATAATTTATTGATGAATTACTTAATATAAAAAAAATGCTTGAATTCTAAACAAATAAATTTTGTTTCTCGGTTATGAATCCTTCTAAAAATAGTTTCAGAAAGGTTTTAGCGAACAGCTATGTTTATTCCCAAGCAAGATTATACCCATCTTCCTTACAAATTAAATGGCCATATATAGGTTTTTGCCATTACCTGTCAAGTACAGTAGTGTAATTATATATTAAGACCTTTGTAAAGTCATGGCGAAAACTTAAAATATGTGGTATTAGAATTTGTGTGATTTACACAACACAGCGATAATTTTTGGACAAGTGCTGTGTAATTGCTAACTTCCCATATTACAGACCATTTACCTGATGTTAAATGTTCAATTACTATCTTTGTAGAATCTCAGAAAGTTCTTGCGGAAACAATGGACTCAATCTTGGAAGAACAAAGAAAAGGTGCCACCATGGAATCCATACTAACAAAGCGAAAGAAAGGCAAGTATTTTGTATGTGAAGCGGAACTTTACTGGGCTGAACGCCGGAGTGCCAGGTAGCTCAAATGGTTAGATCGTCTGTCTAGAGTTCGGAGGTCCGGGGTTCGAGTCCCGGTCAGGTCGTTTCATTCTTCCTCTCCTGTTATATGCATAATAATTATGGTATGAAACATCGTTTGTTTATTTGTTTGTTTATGTTAAACGGCGCATCGACGGCTGTGGTCATTTAGGGCCATGGTGATTTTTTTTTTTCTTTTTTTCTTTTAAAGGCACACTTTGACAAGGTGAGTTATGAATTTAGTATCATTATACAGATTCCTCTCAACCGTGGGGTGACAATGTTCTTGTTTATTTCAGTTGTGAAAGCCGACAAGAGTTCACAGAGTTGAAAGAAGTGAAAAGGCTGATGCGGAAAGTCCGGGAAATGGAACAACAACCAACAACAGAAACGCTACCACCACTCCCAACACTGCCCATGCCACTGGAAACAATATCAACACCATCCTCACCGGCACCGACTTCATCCTTAGCACCATCAGGTTCAACAACATCAACACACTCATCAGCGCACATGGACAAAGACACCAACTTGTACAATGGACACACATTTGACTCACAGATTCAGTCAGCCATGCAGACAATCTGTACACTGCCGTTCGGACTTTGCTCCTCAAGCTTTTTCCAGAGGAGTACATAATTACTCATAGGTCACTGGGACAGCCCTCAACTCCAAAACGGAGAAAAAGACTCCTTACGATTTTAGACTTTTCAGAGTTTTGTTAAAGATCACAAAAAACAAGTTTGGTTCCACAAGTATGGAGGTCACTGAAAAAGTTCATTCGGTGCAAAAATATACTTTAAAATCTAAACAAGAGGCCCAAGATGGCCTGTATCTGTACCTGAATATTTAAGCAGTTATAGCAAAATATTCTCATTAGATATTATATTGCACTAAAAATATTTCCCTCGCAAACTTTGTTGGCGCCATCAGTTGAAATTACCAGCAAAATATTATTTTAAGATTCTATGCTTTTTGATTCTTCTTCAGAAGTTGCTCGACATTTTTCCGTGATCTTGTAAGTAGGTCAATGTCACTTTCCTTCTCAAATTGGTTAGCTCTATTCCAAAAAGCTACCAGCCAAATCTTTTAGTTCTCAAGAAGAAATCCATTAAAATGTTGTTGACCTCTGTGACCTCTAACGTAGGTTGAGGTCATTTTCATTCGCAAACTTTGGTGAGCTCTATCCCGGGAAGTCACCAGCCAAATATTATAATTTTATGCCTTTTAATTATTCAGAAGAAGCTGTTTTAACTGTTTGACATATTTGAACGCTGTAACCTTGAAAGTAGGTCAAGGTCATTTTCATTCGCAAACTTTGTTTGGCTCTTTCCCAGGAAGCCACCTGCCTAATATTAAGATTTTACAACTACCATTTCTTCAGTATAAGTCGTTTAAAGTCTCTGACACAAATCTGCCTCATGTGACCTTAAAAGAAGGTCAAGGTCATGTTCATTCCCAAACTTTGTTCGGCTCTCTCCTAGGAAGCTACAAGCCAAATATAGAGATTCTATACCTTTCAGTTCTTCAGAAGAAGTCGTTTGAAGTTTTGACATATTTCACCCCTGTGACCTTGAAAACAGGTCAAGGTCATTTTCGTTCTCAAACTTTGTAGGGCTCCTACCAACGAAGCTTTCAGCCAAATATCATGACTCTAGGCCTGTCCGTTCTTCAGAAGAAGTTGTTTAAGGGAAAAGTTGACGAACGAGGACGGACGAACAGACGGACGCCGCACCACGGCATAAGCTCACTTGGCACTTCGTGCCAGGTGAGCTAAAAATGTTGTTGACCTCTGTGAAGGTTGAGGTCATTTTCATTCGCAAACTTTGGTAAGCTCTATCCGAGGAAGTCACCAGCCAAATATTATAAATGTATGCCTTTTAATTCTTCATCAGAAGTAGTTTGAACCGTTGGACATATGTGAATGCTGTGACCTTGAAAGTAGGTCAATGTCATTTTCATTCGCAAACTTTGTTTGGCTCTTTCCCAGGAAATATTGCTTGTTTGCTTGATTTTGTTCAACGTCCTTTTAACAGCTAAGGTCATTTAAGGACGGCCTCCCCCTGTATGCAAGATGCATGCGTGTAGTGTATGTGTGTGTATTTTGAGAGGCTGCAATATGTTCGTGTTTGTCTCCTTGTGATAGCGCGGAACTGATGCCGACTTTATAGTGCTACCTCACTGAATCATACTGCCGAAGACACAGAGCAGGACGCCCCACCTGGTCACATTATACTGACAACGGGCGAACCAGTCGTCCCACTCCTAATTTGCTGAGCGTTAAGCAGGAGTATAAACTACCATTTTTGAAGACTTTGGTATGTCTCGGCAAGGGGTCAGAACCCAAAGCCTTCCTCACAGGGGCGAACCCTCAACAAATGGACAAAAGTGAGGCATTGTCAAGGGAGACATTAGGAAGAAAAGTTATTTGGAAGGGAGAAAGGAGAGAAGAGATAAGGTCCCAAATTTAGTCGCCTCTCACGATCATGCAATTGGGGGCAGCAGGTACAATTCTTACGCCCTACCTGCAGGTCCCAGGAAATAATCAGCCAAATATTAAGGTTCTAAAGAAGAAGTTATTCTAAGCGTTAGACATATCCGACTCCTGTGACCTTGAAACTAGGTCAAGGTTATTTTCATTCTCAAACTTTGTTGGGCTCTTTCTTAGGAATCTTCAAGCCAAATATTAAGGTTCCATACCTTGCAGTTCTTCAGAAGAAGTCGTTTGAACTGTTTGACATATCTGCCTGACGTGACCTTAAAAGTCTGTCAAGGCAAACTCCAAGGTTTGTTTGTTTGATTTTGTTTAACGTCCTATTAACAGCTAAGGTCATTTAAGGACGGCCTCCCCTGTGTGCAAGATGCATGCGTGTTGTGTATGTGTGTGTATTTTGGGAGGCTGCGATATGTTCGTGTTTGTCTTCTTGGAATAGCGCGGAACTGATGCCGACTTTATAGTGCTACCTCACTGAAACATACTGCCGAAGACACCCAGCAGGACGCCCCACCCGGTCACATTATACTGACAACGGGCGAACCAGTCGTCCAACTCCTTATTTGCTGAGCGTTAAGCAGGAGGAAGCCACCATTTAAATACAATGTCACTAGGCATTTCAGGATTGGAAGCCACCATTTAAATACAATGTCACTAGGCATTTCAGGAGAAATCGTTTAAAGGTTTTGAGATATTTGACCTTTAAAGTAGGTGAAGGTCATTTTTATTCGCAAACTTTGTTTGGCTTTTACCAAGGAAGCTACCAGGTAATTATCATATCCCTAGGCTTTACACATATTTCACCCCTGTGACCTTGAAAGTAGGTCAAGGCCATTTTTATTCGCAAACTTTTTTCGGCTTATTCCATGGAAGCTACCTACCAATTGTCATGTCTCTAAACCTTCCGGTATTTCAGAAGAAGTTGTTTGAAGGTTTTTACATATTTGACTCCTGTGACCTTGAAAGTAGGTAAAATTCTGTTTTTTTCGCAAACTTTGTCGGGCTCCATATAAGGAAGGTACCAGCCAAATATAACTATATGCCTTCTGGTTCTTCAGAAGATATCGTTTAAACGAAAGTCGACGGACACCAGACGAACGGACGCAGCGCCATGGCATAAGCTCATCACACAAGTAATACCACACAGCTTTCCAATTTGTTATATTTGAGTTCTACGAGTGGTGTTATGACAAATAAAAGTGAAAATAGTTTTGACATGTTTTCAAATTTTACCGAATTTTCACATTTTTGATTTTTTTTGGTGCGTGTATTAAAACGCGCTTTAATTGGATAAGTTTGATTTTCCAACTCGTCATAACGATGTACTTTTTGTATAAGATGCATTTATCTGGCATTGAGGTTTCATATCCTTAATAGCAGTTTCTGAAATTATTGTAAAGCATTATGCAATGACGAGCTATATGTCAATTGATGCGAAGACTTAAATGCTTTAAGATCATAAGGCACATTTCAATAATGAATTAAATATATGATACTTTGAATTGCAATATCATCTGTTTCAAAGTCATGGCAGAAAGAATAACAAAGCCTGTGTTTGAACGGCCCACAACCTATTCCACAACTCATTCCACTACAACCACATTTTCCACAACCTCTCCCACAACAATTTTGTTTGTTTATGTTTAACAGCCCATCGACGGCTGTGGTCATTTAGGGCCATGGTGATTTATTTTATTTATTTAGTTTTTTGTAACAAACAGGTGAGTAGCTAAGATAAAATCAGATAAAATGGTTCATTTTAAAAGCATTCGCATTGTATGTGTAGATAATAAAAAATTAAAAGGGGGAATAGATGATATGGAATATGCGATATATATACAACGACAAATGTGGTAAGGTGGTTTAAAAGACATCAGTCTATAAAATAGACCAATGTCTTTCAAATAGTTATATAATGCCTTCGAATCCACGGAACTGATAAGTGTTTTCATATCCGGGACTCGAAAGTAGTTATCACGAATGTGTTTGAAATCGAAACATTCTATTAAAGAATGTTCCACTGTAAATGGAGTGTCACATGCGTGGCATGTAGGTATATCTTCTCGCTTTAAAAAGTACGAATGAGTAGGATATGTGTGCCCAGTGCGGAGCCGAGCGAGGACAACTTCCTCTCTACGATCTTTCCGACTGGGAATGGATGTTTTAAGTTTCGGCTGCATCTTAAAAAGTTTGTTGGTGGTCTCCAGAGACCAGCGTTGCTGCCATTTATTTTGATAGCTGTACGAATAGTAGGTTTAAAATCTGTGTATGGTAGTTTGATATTTGTTTGTTCGAGATTCAATGCATTTTTTGCTTCCCTGTCAGCAAATTCGTTGCCTTTTATTCCGACATGGCTCGGAATCCATAGTGATGATATTTTAGACTTTTTCAATAAACGAGACATTAGAAGAGTAAGGTTTTGTACGAGTGTGCTTTTAGGGATCTCGTAACTGTAAACTCTGTAGGACAGATAGAGAGTCTGAACAAATAATTGCCTTTTTAATGCGGTGTTCATAGATATGGTCGAGGGCTAAACCAATGGCGCATGCTTCAGCAGAAAAGATGGAGGCGCCGTCTGGTAGTCGGACTGAAGTGCAAGTATTAGCAGTACAGCAGGCTGCTGCCACTTTCTTACCTTCTTTGGAGCCATCGGTGTAAAGTTGTGTATGAGAAGGGTAATTCGAAATGCATTCCCGAAAGGAGGATTTGTGTTCTTCGGGCATAACACTTGATTTCCCTTGCTCATGTAATGTAAAGTTAAAATCAGGGGTTTGAATGGTCCACAGAGAAACATCAGATATGTTTAATTCAGCTATGTCCGTCAATTTTATGTTGAGTTCCTGCAGGAAATTCAAAATTCGGATTCCAAATGTTGGAAGAAGTTTTTGGTTTTGCATAAATATGTTTTGGTATTTGGGGTTGAATACTTGGTTGAAAGCAGGATTTTTAGGGTTTGATTTTAATTGAGCTGCAAATTGTAATGAAAGTTTTTTTCTTCTGTCATAAAGGGATGGTTCATTTGCTTCCACGTTCAGGCTTTTTACAGGTTTTGTTCGAAAAGCTCCAAGGGCTAGACGTAGCCCTTGGTTATGGATTGGGTCTAGCACCTGAAGGTACAAACTGCGCGCCGTCCCGTATACCATAGAACCATAATCCAGTTTTGTTTGAATAAGTGATCTGTATAGGCGCAAAAGCATTTCATGATCCGCTCCCCAATCAGTATGAGAAAGGACTCGTATAATGTTTAACGCCTTGGAACACTTATCCTTCAGATACTTAACATGTGGTATGAAAGAGAGTTTCGGTTTGAAGTATAGAAAGGGGAAAGTGATGGAGAAGGACATCCTCCAGGCAATTAACAAGTGCTCTGATGTCAGACAAACCAGTGGACAACGAAAACTGTAAATTTCAGTGATTAATAGGAAATGAGGGTTCTGCATAAATCCGTCCCTCCCTCTATATTTATAGTAAATCCCTCCCTGACAGGATGGATCAGTGAGGGATGAGGGACTGACCCCATGACCTTTCATAGGAATTCCCTCTCAAAATAGATTGAATACCCCATAGGGAACATTGAGGGACTGCCTTGCTTCAAGTCTATTTTTTAGAAAAACCAGTTCGGTCTGCTTCTATATTGCTGTATCGTAGTATTTTAAGCCCGGTGTGGGGTTTTCCCAATTTGTGTTTATTAGACACCTTTACTTACAAAAGCGTAATCAGTTGAAGTTTAACTGTATCACCCTCCTTACTGACCAACTACCTACCGTACAACAGTACCGAAAAGCAGATGTCCCAAAACAAATGCTCAGTATGCAATATGGTGTTCAAACAAAAATCACACCTACTTAGACACGAAAAAACATTTCCCGGCCATTCGACAAAATATACATGTTCTCACTGCGGTATGAGCTTTAACCGTAAAGATAACTTCAATCGTCATATAAAATCACACATGTAAAATACACCACCAAACAAGAAAAGAAAAGCAGAAGAAATGCTTGACAATATCCATTCAAAATCCCAAAAGCGACAATGTACCGGAGAAAGCAGTGACGCTGGAAAAGCTGACAGTAAAACAGTTGAAATTGAAGGTAAATGTATATGGCGTACAAGAATGAAAAGCTTACTTTTTTTGTTTGTTTGTTTGATTTTGTTTAACGTCCCATTAACAGCTAAGGTCATTTAAGGACGGCCTCCCCTGTGTGCAAGATGCATGCGTGTAGTGTATGTGTGTGTTTTTTGGGAGGCTGCGATATGTTCGTGTTTATCTCCTTGTGATAGCGCGGAACTGATGCCGACTTTATAAAGCTTACTCCCAGGAAAACGCCATGCGGAGAACAAGGGAGGGAGTGTAACTGGTGTCACCGCCCACTCCCGGAAAGGTTTTATGGGAGTAAGACAGACGTATGTGATTGGTGTTTGACACGACGTGGAGGAGGAATTGAGGCACTTGAAGGGACGGCTCAGTCGGAGACTTTGGATCCAAACCCGGGAAATCTTTGGGACGTTTTACAGTTCTTTAGTGACAATCACACGGTGATCAAAGACATTTTGGAAGAAAGACTACAAGAGGTCAAAGGTATGAAATGGTTCCCTACACTTTTTGTTAAATTTGTTTAGTATGACCAAAAGAACTAGGCCATTTATGCCAAACCCACATTTAGATCTATCAATTTAAGTACAAATATATCTCAACTAACAGAAGGAGTCGCAGAGGCTTTTCAAAACCTACACAATGCCTATCAAAATTTTGAACGGGATGGGAGTGGGTGGACGATAGACAAAATTCTAAAACTAGAGGTTAACACAGTAGAATACACAGCGTTAGAGGGTAGTAGCTACATACCCCTCCCACCAAAGATCCAAAAGAAAAAGGCAGTTCTTATATTAAAAACACAGACCAAAAGTGCTTCCTGTGGTCTATCCTTGCTGATATACATTTTGTTGCAAGAGACGATAACCCTGGTCAAGTTTCCAATTATACTCAGTATGAACACGAGTTGGACTTGAATGACATGGAGTTCCCTGTTCCTTTGTCCCAAATATCAAAGTTTGAGAAGCAAAACAACATGTCCGTCAATGTTTTAGGGTTAGGTGGGGAAGAGGTGTATCCATTACACATGACCGACTTACGCAACACTACTAGACATGTGCATCTTCTCTTGTTCTCTAAAGGGGAAAGCAGACACTATTGTCTAGTGCGAAATTTGAGTCGTTTGCTTGGTGACCGAACTGCACATGCGTGGCATGAAGGTATATCTTCTCGTTTGAAAAGGTACGAATGAGTAGGATATGTGTGCCCAGTGGAGCCGAGCGAGGACAACTTCCTCTCTACGATCTTTCCGACTGGGAATGGATGTTTTAAGTTTCGCTGCATCTTAAAAAGTTTGTTGGTGGTCTCCAGAGACCAGCGTTGCTGCCATTCATTTTGAATGGCTGTACGACTTTTTCAATATACGAGATATTCGAAGAGCAAGGTTTTGTACGATTGTGTTTTTAGGATCTCGTAACTGTAAACTCTGTAGGACAGATAGAGAGTCTGAACAAATAATTGCCTTTTTAATGCGGTGTTCATCGATATGGTAGAGGGCCAAACCAATGGCGCATGCTTCAGCAGAAAAGATGGAGGCGCCGTCTGGTAGTCGGACTGAAGTGCAAGTATTGGCAGTACAGCAGGCTGCTGCCACTTTCTCACCTTCTTTGGAGCCATCGGTGTAAAGTTGTGTATGAGAAGGGTAATTCGAAATGCATTCCCGAAAGGAGGATTTGTGTTCTTCGGGCATAACACTTGATTTCCCTCGCTCATGTAATGTAAAGTTAAAATCGGGGGTTTGAATGGTCCACGGAGGAACATCAGATATGTTAAATTCAGCTATGTCCGTCAATTTTATGTTGAGTTCTTGCAGGAAATTCAAAATTCGGATACCAAATGTTGGCAGAAGTTTTTGGTTTTGCGTAAATATGTATTTGGGGTTGAATACTTGGTCGAAAGCAGGATTTTTAGGGTTTGATTTTAATTGAGATGCAAATTGTAATGAGTTTTTTTCTTCTGTCATAAAGGGATGGTTCATTTGCTTCCACGTACAGGCTTTTTACAGGTGTTGTTCGAAAAACTCCAAGGGCTAGACGTAGCCCTTGGTTATGGATTGGGTCTAGCATCTGAAGGTACGAACTGCACGCCGACCCGTGTACCATAGAACCATAATCCAGTTTTGTTTGAATAAGTGATCTGTATAGGCGCAAAAGCATTTGGAAAGAGTTCTGATCCGGTGTTGGTGATATCAACTCCGGCCACCTTTAAGAGCTCTTTCCAATACAGAGTCAGAAATAGTGTATTCGGGTAGGTGAACTATGATGACAGGGGACGTTGGTGAGGGGGACGTGGGAGGGGGAAGTTAAAAATATGCTGACATAGTCTATGGCCTAACAAAGGGAGTATCACCGACTGCCGTCTTGAAGGTGTCGGGTGATGGACTGCTGCAAGCTCCTAACGGGAGGGCGTTCCATTGGTTTGTTTGTTTGTTTGTTTGATTTTGTTTAACGTCCTATTAACAGCTAAGGTCATTTAAGGACGGCCTCCCCTGTGTGCAAGATGCATGCGTGTAGAGTATGTGTGTGTATTTTGGGAGGCTGCGATATGTTCGTGTTCGTCTCCTTCTGATAGCGCGGAACTGATGCCGACTTTATAGTGCTTCCTCACTGAGACATACTGCCGAAGACACCCAGCAGGACGCCCCACCCGGGCACATTATACTGACAACGGGCGAACCAGTCGTCCCACTCCTAATTTGCTGAGCGTTAAGCAGGAGTAGAAACTACCATTTTTAAAGACTTTGGTATGTCTCGGCCAGGGGACAGAACCCAAAGCCTTCCTCACAGGGGCGAACCCTCAACAAATGGCCAAAAGTGAGGCATTGTCAAGGGAGACATTAGGAAGAAGAAAGTTATTTAGAAAGGAGAGAAGAGATAAGGTCCCAAATTTAGTCGCCTCTTACGATCATGCAATTGGGGGCAGCAGGTACAATTCTTACGCCCTACCTGCAGGGACTATTTTTGGTTTGGGGGAAGAAAGAGTATTTGTAAAAGTCCTAATTGGTAGGGATAGTCTCGTTGGGTGGCAGTTGGATTGCTACTGTCTGGTAGACTATTTCATAAAATAAACACAGTCTGCTTTTGGATCTTCTGTGTGCTAATGTTTGCCAACCCAGACTCCCTAACATCGTCTGTTACACTGTCCAGAGGGGAAAATTTGCCAGACATCCACCTAGCAGCTCTGCGCTGGACCATTTCTAGTTGTTTACTTTGATCTTGGGGGTATGGGTCCCAGACACAGGCAGAATATTCTAATTTAGGGCGAACCAGTGCCGTGTACGCTGCAGCCTCTACCTTTTTGTCTTTCACCATGATGTTTCCTTTTATATATCCTAAAGTTCTGTTCTGTTTCTGTTCTAGTTACC
This sequence comes from Mizuhopecten yessoensis, assembly GCF_002113885.1. Classification (NCBI taxonomy): domain Eukaryota; kingdom Metazoa; phylum Mollusca; class Bivalvia; order Pectinida; family Pectinidae; genus Mizuhopecten; species Mizuhopecten yessoensis. The sequence continues at coordinate 422,123 of NW_018408859.1, read as the reverse complement.
ACACTAGAACCAGGGTTGTTGTTAGCATAGGCCGACTTCCCCAGAAAGAGGGGCTCCCTCATCCGTCGCATCTTACCAAACATTTTGCCTCTACTTTGTGACGATTCGACAAGAACTATTTCGGCCCGTTTGTGAAAACAGCTTCAACATCATTTTTTGGGCGAAATAATAGACTCGATATATAATAAATTTAATTTAATAATTTAAATATAAGTAATAAATTGTATCGCCGTTCGTACTCGTAACACTGGCAGGTCAGGGACCGAGAAATAGATTTGAGACATCTCGCCACAAATTCACTGTCGTCCTAGGACATTTCGGCCCAGGACTCTCTTGACCTCGACATCCCTGCCGTAAGTATTATTGCAAAAATTGTCATGATATGAGAAAAATGAAAGTATCGGTTGAATTTGTTTATGCTGCGGAGAGTAATTTCCCCTACAACCTCGGCGTATTTATTATTAATTTATAGACGAATTGCCTCAGAACCGTGACGCCTGAAACCATTTCGCCACAATTTTTGTTCACATCTCTCCGACACCTGTCGAACGATATTTTTAACCAACCATCAGACTGACGATGGGCTATTCAAATCGCCCTGCGTCCGTGGTCCGTCCACATTGTTATCGTTATTTATCAGGAAGTAGTAAAGGGATATTTCTCAAACTGTATATGTAGGTTCCCCTTGTGTCTTAGTTGTGAAGGGCAACTATTGAGACTGATCGGATAACCAACATGGCCGACATGCATCCATCTTTAATTTTGATAGTTAAGGTTTGTTGTGTAAATTTATTAGTTAATTGTATTTTGGTGTACGCAACTTTAGCCTTTGCCAAGGCAGTTAGAGTTAGCTCCCTTAGCTCCCCATGCTAGTTCAGGTCCTTTAACAGCATTAGCAGAGCAAGATGGCAGCAGCCGTACAGTGCTTTATATAAATATAAAATCCAGCGACATGGTGATGAACGCTTACAATCTAAGAGAGAGATCAAGCTCACTGATGACATTCCTCCAAAATTGTGACAGCGAGGAGACCGATGGCAATGTACATCGGAAAGAAAACTCTTCTCAATCTAGTGACGAACGTCAGGGTGATGATGGCTGGCATGGTGCCTGTGAAGGCCAACCACCATCAGCGATGAGTGACAAACCAGAAGCCGAGCTCGGAAAGGAACTCGATAGTTTAAAAGCAGAGTTAAGAAAAGGGGCTCTCTGCATGGAGATAGAAGATTGTCAGCAGAAAATGTATGAACAAAATCGCCCCTTCGTCTCCGCCCCTCCACGTGATCGCTAAGAGGGTGGGTCATCAACAGAGAGAGAACGACCCAGCACTAAAGGTATGAACAATTTACTTGACTCAAATTTCCAGACACTGCTGCAGAATGTGAACAATACAAAAAAGTCTAAACCCCGCCTTGTACACAATTATTTTTGGCGCGTTCCCACATTTATAGACGCGGACGAAATTGTCAGGTTCACCACCACAGGGGTCAAAGTAAACTGTAAAATGGACAAAGATTACTACAAAATCAGCGTTGAACAATGGTGCTATGGTAATAGCAGAATTTTAGAAGAAATGATCGAGGCAAACTAGGTGGATGTTCGTGGTATCCGTGACTACGTACCTGGATTATACAAAAACGATGAATCGACTCTTCAGCAAGTATGTGCGCGGCAGTGTCATGCTGTATGACCGGGAATATTGGGAGGCCCAACGTAGTGAAGGTTTTCAACGGGGAACGCCACAAACCACGATACAGAACTTTCAACATGTACCTAAGCCAGGTAAGCTCAGGTACTTCACGATACGACGGTTAATTCAAAATAAGAGTGACAAGGTCGAGAACGGTCGACCCCAAGAAAACGTAGCCCGTTTACTGGTAAATCTATAAATAGTTATGTCAAGAGTGACTGTTCGTGTACTTATATAGACCTCCGGTAGGCAGCCAAACATATTTCACCTGGGTGCTATTTAGACAAAGTGGATTTAGCGTCAGCTTACAGATCAGTAAATATCCACCCATTGAATTACAAAGCAACAGGTTTGAAACATCATTTAGCTTCGGCTTACAGATCAGTAAATATCCACCCATTGAATTACAAAGCAACAGGCTTGAAATATCATTTCGCGAGAAATGACAATCCAACATATATGTATGATACAAAATTGCCTTTTGGGGCATCCAAAAGTCAAGATTTTTCAAAAACTCAGTAGTGCTGTATGTAGAATATTAAAATGTAGATATGGTTTCACAGCAATTGCCTACTTGGACGATTTTTTAGTGTTTGGCAATACTTATAATGAATGTTACAATGCTATGTGTAGATTGTTACAGCTGCTGCGACAGCTGGGTTTTGCGATTAACTGGTCCAAAGTAGAATGTCTGGTAAGACAGATCATTTTTCTAGGCATACTGGTCAATACAATAACAACGACTTTTTCTTTGCCTAATGACAAGCTTCAGAGTTTCTCGGACGTGCTAAGGGAGTTTTCGGTACGAAAAAGGGCAAGTCGCAAGCAGCTTGAAGTATTAACTCTTTCAGGCCTGCCGGCCATCTTGGATGCACTCCCTAAACATCCCTTTGAGCCAGACTCCCTAAGCCATTTCAGCTTCCCTAGTGAGACAGCAGCAAAATATTTAACACCTACAACTAAAATTATCATAACATGCCAAATAATAAACATAAACTTACCATATTTGAAACACACAGTGTTGAATAAGTGTTCTATCACTTAAGGTAGTTTTGTGTATTCCAGAATAAATACTTACTTTAAAAAAAGCTCACAAAAAGTAAACACTTTGAAAATTTTCCAAAAAAAAAGTAATTTGCTACACTACACAACAGTATATGTACACAGTATCAGTAACTTTCCTCTGATTTTATTACTGGAACAAGTTTGGGAAATTAGCCCGGTGGTAAGGCTTGAAACAGGCAACACACAAATTGACATTACACTGTTCACATCCAGATGTTGGTTCTCTCCGGATGCCCTGTTTAGAACACTGTTTGCATGTCTTCTTCGCCAGGATGGTCGGCCAGTGAATCAGTCCTTCTGTAGCTTTATTTTGAACACTCTCCCTTTTTCTTTTCAGCCAATAACCTCCCATTAGTTGTTTTGCCAGGTTTTTTTTTCTAAAGTCTAGTTGTGTTCTGGGTTTTGCTCTCCCAGTTTTGGTTTTAAGTTGGTGGGTTGGAGATTCCTTCATCATGATGAACCCGTTGATGATGGAGATGTCAACCAGAAACCAAAACAGATACTTCCACCACCTCGCTGCTTTCCTTGAGATGGAGTAGGCAGAGCGAAGCTGGTCTGCTCTGTCAACACCATTCATGAAGCTTGTGTAGTTCCTCAATGCTTTTGGGCAGGGAACATCTCTAACAGTCCCATCTTTTTTTCTTTCTCTGGACCGTGTCCATCTCAAGTGGGCTGTCACATGTTGACAATATGCGAACAGTTCTTTTGTCATGCCTTGCCACAGCAACCATCTGTCCCTTCTGCTGCATGGTGAGATCCCCTTGGTTTTTAAGCTTAGCTTGTGATATAGCCTTTGGTATGTGCTTCCTGTTTGTTCGAAATGTTCCGCAGGCGTATGTTTTTTCGCGGAGAAGTTCTTCGAACAAAGGGACAGAGCTGAAATAGTTATCACAATATACTTTGTGATACTTCCCCCAGATATCTTGAGTCAGCTCTCGCACAACACGTTCTCCTAGTCCAACTTCTGGTGCATTTCCAACTTTCCCTGTGTAGACTTGGAAGTCGTTGACAAATCCATTGTGTGGATCAGCCCTGACCCACACTCTGATGCCGCGTTTCGTTGGCTTGATGCCGCGTTTCGTTGGCTTCATTGGGACATATTGTTTGAATCCCAGGCGACCTGTGTAAGTTATCATTGCCTCATCAATTGATGTTTCGCAGTTAGGCAAATAAATAGACTTAAATTTTTGTCTAATGTCCTCTAAAATTGGTCTGATGTGTGCCAATTTGTCAAATCAAGGTTTGCCTCTTGGTGGATTGTTTGTGTTGTCACACACATGAAAGTATTGACAAGTTTGTCAAATCTATCCCTGGTTATGCGTTCAGAAATCCCTGTTGGTTTGAAAAATGCATCAGATGTGAAGTAGAGATCCTGATTTGGAGCTACTATGACTGCCATTGTGATGTTGAAGGCAAAAAAAAGCTGGAATTTCCTCTGCATTTGTTGGGGTCCATTTTGGGTCAGCGCCATTTTCCCTGATTTTTTCTCTGGCGTACCGATTTGTCTCCGTCGCTATTTTCCCTTACCAATCAGTGGGGAAAACGTTGTTAAAAGAATCTATTTCTTTAGCAGTGTTAGGAAACCTCGTAACTGCTCCAGTAGTTTCTGTAAATTCTTCCGTTTCTACAGCAGAAAGATTGGCAGTCCACGAGGGCATATCATCGTCAGCGTCAGAATCTTCGCCATTATTTACATCTAAACGAGCCCTATGTCGCGCGAGAAATGCCAGTGGTATATCTTCATCACTGTCGGTATCGTCATCAAATTCGCTCACTTCAATGTCAGAATCCCTGTTAAGTTTCATCCGATCGTGCAATATCTTCCGCATTAAAACCATCAAATTCAAAGTCGCTATCGTCACTAGTATCCATCGTGGTTGTAATGTTTACATTCGCATTCTATGTGTTCGATTTACGCGCTCAAACATGATATTACATCTCATATTAACCAACGAAAAGATGTTTCTTTGTTAGAAATGTTTATTTGAAAGAAGGATTTTGATCGGTTTATACGTGGGGGTGTGTGATTGTCAACCAATCCATACTCATTTAACATCAGTCGTTCGGCCCGAGTGTAGTCGGTAACCGACATTGGGGACACTGTAAACACCACGATCCCAGACGGGACTCGCCGTGCACTGCACAGCAATATCGCGACTACAGGCGGGACTAGGGGCGAATGAGTTAATAGGTAAATTTAACTGGGCGTAACAAGTAATAAGTGGGGGGGCGCACATTCCTGAAAGTAATTGATATGAAAGACAAACTTTGTGCCAATTCTCATAAGATACTTTTGACACCGTTTTTTTTTTTCGCGGACATAGGGTGGTGGATTTCATTCATCTCTGTTTTTAATGGCAGCTGCACGAGTCCCTGCAGGTAGGGCGTAAGAATTGTACCTGCTGCCCCCAATTGCATGATCGTAAGAGGCGACTAAATTTGGGACCTTATCTCTTCTCTCCTTTCTAAATAACTTTCTTCTTCCTAATGTCTCCCTTGACAATGCCTCACTTTTGGCCATTTGTTGAGCGTTCGCCCCTGTGAGGAAGGCTTTGGGTTCTGTCCCCTGGCCGAGACATACCAAAGTCTTTAAAAATGGTAGTTTCTACTCCTGCTTAACGCTCAGCAAATTAGGAGTGGGACGACTGGTTCGCCCGTTGTCAGTATAATGTGACCGGGTGGGGCGTCCTGCTGGGTGTCTTCGGCAGTATGTTTCAGTGAGGTAGCACTATAAAGTCGGCATCAGTTCCGCGCTATCACAAGGAGACAAACACGAACATATCGCAGCCTCCCAAAATACACACACATACACTACACGCATGCATCTTGCACACAGGGGAGGCCGTCCTTAAATGACCTTAGCTGTTAATAGGACGTTAAACAAAATCAAACAAACAAACAAACATTTCTACTCCTGCTTAACGCTCAGCAAATTAGGAGTGGGACGACTGGTTCGCCCGTTGTCAGTATAATGTGACCGGGTGGGGCGTCCTGCTGGGTGTCTTCGGCAGTATGTCTCAGTGAGGTAGCACTATAAAGTCGGTATCAGTTCCGCGCTATCACAAGGAGACAAACACGAACATATCGCAGCCTCCCAAAATACACACACACATACACTACACACATGCATCTTGCACACAGGGGAGGCCGTCCTTAAATGACCTTAGCTGTTAATAGGACGTTAGACAAAATCAAACAAACAAACAAAAGCAGCTGCACGATTCATGACCAAAACCTTTCACATCATTACAAACAGACGTGTCGTCGGACGGCGGGGGAGGTTATTTTAACGGTGATTATTTCTATGTAAATTGGATTTACCTCCCTTGGCTAACGAACATATAAACGTGAAAGAGTTTTGTGCAATATTTTTTGCTATTTGCCGCTGGGACAAGGTGTGTGTGATAAGCGCGTCGTGTTCTACAGTGACAATAAGTCTGCGGTGTCTTGGATAAACAAAGGCACTTCGAGGAACAGTCTAGTCATGCATCTGATACGTCATTTGTTTTGTATTTGTGCTATAAACAATATCGCTCTCAAAGCCATTTATTATCCAGGAGAGTGGAACCGAGTTGCGGACACTCGTTCTCGACTACACGAGAGGGACAAATTATCGTTATTGTACTCGTTGCTTCCTTCCCTTGCCTACAGTGACTTTTGTGTACATGAACTTTCTCAACATAAGTCTCTACTGTTTATATGCTGTAGGTGGTTCAATGGTGGAGGAACTGGAGAGAGCTGCAATGAAATACAAAGACAAGGCATGGGCTAGTACTACAGCATCCACTAACCGTACACATATGCAGTGCTTCTTAACTTTTTGCAGAATTTTTAACTGTACATCTGTCCCAGCAGCATCGAAAGAGCAAGAGAGTTTGGCATGTCATTGTGTTAAGTCATCAATGTCCAGAAATTGCAAGGGAAAGGGACTTTGTGTGTGAGTCTAAGACTTCATTTTTAGTCACCCCTGTGGGAACCCCAGCGGGGACTATTAATTTTGGTTTCAGTCCCAGATTTTAACCTCCACTGTTTCACCTTTGTGTGTTTGCTGCTGTCGCTAATTACAAGCTTTTGGATAACTCCGATATCAATTTTAGGAATAGATCTAACATACAACCAAAAGGCGTTCCGAATTTCAAGCTAAAGATGTCCGAATATGAATCGGTCACCTTTGAGGTTCCCGAAGGGGTAGACTGTTATATTATATATTGCTATTGATTGATTGAGATGTTTATGTCAGACCAATGACTATATTGGTAAATTTCTTTTTAAACCAAATTAAATTTTGGAATAAAAAGTAAAGGTAGAAAAGCTCAATAATGTCTCTTTTTCTTTATCATTTATTCACGCAATGACAAAAGAAAACGTCACCTAGCAAAAGGGCAAACTTGATTTGACATGCCGGGTTTGTGTTTGCCGCTGGCACACTACATTAAAGCATATGCGCAATTTGGCGGACACAAACAACATTTTGTAACTTCTAATCGAACGGCAGGTGCGGAACATGCGGGATTTAAGGGACATTCGTAATCAGTAGGAAGGTGCCGCCTTCCCGGCGGTAAACGGCACGCCTCAAGTTCATCCAAAGTAAAAAGTTTACAACATATATGGATTTTTTTTTTTTATTTCTTTTAATTTACATACCATTTTCAGCCGTCACATTATAATTTCAAAATGTGATATGTTATTAATAAATGCGCCATAATTCAAACAAATATTTCATCAACATTCATATCCCGCCTGACAACGTTTACAACTTTAGGACACTTTACAACATAACACATTATGGCAGAACTTGAAATGGAAACCGGAAGAGTGCAGGGTCATGGAAGGTAAATAGAACATTGCCATATTCAGAATTTATAATAAAAGCGCTCGACACCGTTTAATGTTATCGTTTCTGCGGTGTGGTGGCAGTGGTGACCTCGAGGTACCGGCAAAACATGGTATTGACATTGTATTCATATTAAGCAAAACTGCATATTGATGCATTTTTTTTAATCGGTGATTAATTCTTATGTTTTCTGGACGAAGTTTCTGAGGAGGTACCAGATGGATCTCTACCAATTACTTATACAAAATTGATTTCCATTCCAAAAAGGATGCTACTGTTCAAATTTGGTCAAAACCTTCATCACAACTTAAGAAGAAGGATAATAAAGCTTTTCCGTTATATCCCTTATTTGGCCCGCCTCAATGCCCCCAGGGTGCTTCAAACCTTATTTGGACAAAATCCTGCTACAGAGAAAAAAACATTTTGAAGAATTTGCAATGTTTCCCCTATTGGGCCCCATTTATCACCAGGAGGGCCACACTCACTGTTTATACATAGTTCCTTGGCCCACCGTTTATACACAGTTGATACACCTTGGCCAACACGGGTTGTTCCAGAGTAAATTAGAATAAAATCCCTCAATCCCTACGGTAGAAGAAGGATTTTTAATGTTTTGCCTTTATTTCCCCTATTGGGCCACATTCACCGTTTGTACAAAATTGAGCCCCCTTGGCTTAAGGATGCTCCAGACTAAATTTAGTCAAAATCTATTAAGCCGTTCAAGACTAGTAGGGTTTTAAAGGAAAAGTTGATGGACGGCGGACGCTGCGGTTTGGCATAAGCTGTAGGGCAGGCGAGCTAAAAACATGGGAACATATTGTTACGCCACTACAGGAACTGCTTTTATTTACTACATGTATACTGTAGTATAAGATGGCTTGACACGTTTTCAATTGACAACAAAGAAACAAGTATTGTTAGGGACCGATGGAGACATTCATGAGAAAATTAAGAAAGATTCCTATAGTTATTTAATCTTAGAATTGGCTGTAACAAACTTTAACTCTAAAATTCAACATGTTTGCCTGTCGGCCATCTTCAGTTTTTGATTAGTTTAACTATTGGATATGAATAAATAAGGTCCATGAAGAACATTCGTGTGAAATTTGAGAAGGATCCCTCAAGTACTTTCTGAGCAAAAGCGCTACCAAACTTTAACTATGAAAATTAATAATGGCCACTTGTGAGCCATCTTTGTTTTTTTATTAATCCCAAAAAGCGTTAAGAAATGTTCACAGAGGGAACCTACATGTTAAATTTGAGAAATACAGTTTCTCTTTCTGAGAAATAGCACTAACAAGAATTGTTTATGGACGGAGCACAGACAATGGGCGATTTGAAAAAAAATAATGGTAACAACATTTTGTTGGATGGGGGTAATTTCTTCTGGATAGTAAAATAAAAATTGTTTACCATGAAACAAGACCGAATCTGGAACCCAATATTATGTTCATTTCAAGACAGCATCATTGAACATATAAAAACAAACAACAAACATTACCTTTCCCGACGTATTCTCTTTGTGTAGTGGTCAATGGTCTTTCCTGCCTCCACATCGCACTTAATGAAAATGTCTCGTACTTTACTGTATTTTCCATAACCAATGGTTCCTTCCTTCTTCAAGGCTATGCACAGACCAAACATATCCCTGGTCGACAAATACTGCATCATCACAACTCTGGAGCAAATAGAATGCCATTCTTTTGATTTAAGTGAAAGCATTTCACTTAATTCAGATTCCATATCTGTATGGTGCTTAAGAATGTTTTCCTTCCGCTGCAAATAAAAAAGTTTATATTAAATTATATACAATTCATTCCAGAAAAATGGAAATATTTTAATATTGTAGATAATACATTTCTGAACAAATAAAGCCTATAACTGATTAGATAGCTCAAATATTGAATGAATTATAACTTTTTTTCTATCAGTTAAATATAGGATTTATAGCATCATTTATTGGAACAAAGTGGGTAAAAAAAGTTACCATGATTTCTTTTTATTAGGTCAAAAAACTTATATTTTCTATTATATTATTGTAGATGACACATTATAACTGATTAGATAAGATAGCTCAAATAATGAAAGAATTTCAACATTTTTTCTATCAGTTCTATCATTTTTTCTGCAGTCTGACCTGTAGGTAGGGCGTAAGAATTGTACCTGCTGCCCCCAATTGCATGATCGTAAGAGGCGACTAAATTTTGGACCTTATCTCTTCTCTCCTTTCTAAATAACTTTCTTTTTCCTAATGTCTCCCTTGACAATGCCTCTCTTTTGGCCATTTGTTGAGCGTTTGCCCCTGTGAGGAAGGCTTTGGGTTCTGTCCCCTGGCCGAGACATACCAAAGTCTTTAAAAATGGTAGTTTCTACTCCTGCTTAACGCTCAGCAAATTAGGAGTGGGACGACTGGTTCGCCCGTTGTCAGTATAATGTGACCGGGTGGGGCGTCCTGCTGGGTGTCTTCGGCAGTATGTTTCAGTGAGGTAGCACTATAAAGTCGGCATCAGTTCCGCGCTATTACAAGAAGACAAACACGAACATATCGCAGCCTCCCAAAATACACACACATACACTACACGCATGCATCTTGCACACAGGGGAGGCCGTCCTTAAATGACCTTAGCTGTTAATAGGACGTTAAACAAAATCAAACTATCAGTAAAATATATGATTGATCTCATCTTTGATTGGAAATTAGGTTGTTGTTGACCAAATTAAAAATATTGAGAGTAACTTATTACCCCTTCTTGTTCTAATAAAAGATGAGATCAATCTGCAATATTGTAGATGATACATATCTAAACAAATAAAGCCTATAACTGATTAGATATCTCAAATTATGAATAACTAACAACCTTTTTATCAACAGTTAAATATAGGACCTAGGACCGCATCACCTTGATCTTGTAGGGGATCTGTTGTGTGGTGTAATGCTGCAGGAGTTGCCCACTATCTCCCTGATGGCAGAAATCCGTAGGCTTGTTCCAATGTCATTTTTGAACAGCGTTTTTAGCTGGGCTTCCTCTGTCGCCGTCCAGCCGGCTCTTCTTTTAGAAGCTGGAAAAGCATAATATTCTCCAGGTATATACACGGTTGACACTACATAAGCAATCACATTATAATTTACATAGTAGATTAAAGGAAGTAATAAGAATTTTGACAACATTATATGTATCAACATTGACTGGGAATCCTTACGCCATTTCATCTACCCGGGGTATAGTACGCTGCTTTACCTATACGAAAAGGATAGGGTTAGATAGTACACCGATATGCCTGGACAGGGTATATAAATGACATCATAGATGAGAAGTATTAACATAGATAGCTGCTGGATTGCCAGCTGGTGTGGAGTCATGCGCTAGAAAAGAAAAAATAGTCACGAGTTGTAAACAAAGCGACGATACTGCTCCTATTACATAAAAGATAAATAATTCATTCTTTAAAGAAGCTGTAATCCGTGTCTAACCATAGAATGTTTTCGTCATGTATACACGCTATCACCCTTATTTTTGTGTGCTTTGTAAATATCATCTTCATTGTTTTTGACATCATAGGTGAGAATAATTACCACATAGAGCTTCTGAAGCGGCCTTTAATCCGGAGGTGTCTGTGATGTCTTGTTCTAGAAAGGAACAAATAGTCACAAGGTGTAAATTAACAAACAAATCGACGATACAAATACTGCTCACGTATATCAAAGATAAATAATTGATTCCATAGAGAAACTGTAATCCGTGTCTAACCGTAAAATGTTTTCGTAAAGAATACACGCTAGCACCCTCTATGTCTGTGTGCTTTAAATATCATATAGGTGAGAATAATTACCACATACAGCTTCTGAAGCGGCTTCTAATCCGGAGGTTTCTGTGATGTCTTGTTCTAGAAAGGAACAAATAGCCACAAGGTGTAAATTAACAAACAAATCGACGATACAAATACTGCTCCGTATATCAAAGATAAATAATTTATTCCATAGAGAAACTGTAATCCGTGTCTAAACGTAAAATGTTTTCGTTAAGTATACACATTAGCACACTCTATGTTTGTGTGTTTTAAATATCATATAGGTGAGAATAATTACCACATAGAACTTCTGAAGCGGCCTCTAATCCGAAGGTGTCTGTGATGTCTTGTTCTAGAAAGGAACAAATAGTCACAAGGTGTAAATTAACAAACAAATCGACGATACCAATGCTGCTCCCGTATATCAGAGATACATAATTTATTCCATATAGAAGCTGTAATTTTACCAAAAAAATGTTTTCGTAAGTATATACGTTAGCACCCTCTCTTCTGTTTGCTTTGTAAAGATAAAAGTTTATGCAGTGTTGGAATTCTATATTTAGTTGAAAATAAAGATTACAAAGCCGAAATCTAAAGAAATTCGATGTTTGTTTTTTGTACGCAACTCAACCGAGTTACCATGAGTCAGAAGGTTGTCCCAGGTATACCCACGGAATAATAGCTATAAATAATATATACCTGTTGGTGCCCCGGTTGCGGGTATCGGTGTCCTTGATGATCTTCAAGCTATAAGAGAACGATAGACAAAAGCTGTAAATAAACAAACCGACCTAACCAATCCTGTTCCTGTAACGTCGGAGATAAATAATTGATTCTTTATAAGGAAACTGTAATCCGGTTCATTCCTTGAAATGTTTTCGTGTAGTTATACCTAAGTTGCCATTGGCAGATGCATTCTGGTTCGTCTGAATAATCATGGATGATCGGGATGGAACCAAATCAGATAACTCAGAATTAAAGAGGGCCAGTCTATCCCAACAAAGTTAACTTACCAACATTCAGGATCGAATACGCCTCTCGCGCCTGGTCCTCCTTTTGCTGGAGGATGTAGTACTTCTCCTGAGTATTTTGACTGTGCGACATGTGCCCGGCAACAGTCTTTCGGATGAACTCCGGATATTTGCTGATCTGTGAAGTATAACAAGTATTAGTTGTGATTGGCACTATAACAGAAATCCCCCAAACGACCCCTGAAGTAGGAAAAGATCATAAATTTGATCGAAACTTGTCAATATTAAATTTTACCTAATCAGTCATCTCTTTAGGGTAGCCATTGTTGTTTCAAAAAAAAATGGACATCACCATTAGTTTTCTAGTTTGCGACCATTTTTAGCTCACCTGGCACGAAGTGCCAAGTGAGCTTATGCCGTGGTGCGGCATCCGTCCGTCCGTCCTCGTCCGTCAACTTTTCCTTTAAACAACTTCTTCTGAAGAACAGACAGGCCTAGAGTCATAATATTTGGCTGAAAGCTTCGCTGGTAGGAGCCCTACAAAGTTTGAGAATGAAAATGACCTTGACCTACTTTCAAGGTCACAGGGGTCAAATGTGTCAAACACTTCAAACGACTTCTTCTGAAGAACTGAAAGGTATAGAATCTTTATATTTGGCTGGTGGCTTTCTGGGATAGAGCCCAACAAAGTTTGAGAATGAAAATTTGACCTACTTTCAAGGTCACAGGAGTCAAATATGTCAAAAACTTCAAACGACTTCTTCTGAAGTATTAAAAGGTATAGAATCTTTATATTTGGCTGAGGGCCTCCTGGGATGGAGCCCAACAAAGTTTGAGAATGAAAGTTACCTTGACCTACTTTCGAGGTTACAGGGGTCAAATGTGTCAAACACTTCAAACGACTTCTCCTGAAGAACTGAAAGGTATATAATCTTTATATTTGGCTGGTGGCTTCCTGGGATAGAGCCCAACAAAGTTTGAGAATGAAAACTAGTTTGACCTACTTTCAAGGTCACAGAAGTCAAATGTGTCAAACACTTCAAACGACTTCTCCTGAAGAACTGAAAGGTATATAATCATAATATTTGGCTGGTGACTTCCTGGTATAGAGGTCACCAAAGTTTGAGAATGAAAATGACCTCAACCTACTTTAGAGGTCACAGAGGTCAACAACATTTTAATGGATTTGTTCTTGAGAACTAAAAGGAATGGATTTATAAGTTTTGACTGGTAGCCTGTTGGAATAGAGCTTACCAATTTGAGAAGGAAAATGACATTGACCTACTTACAAGATCACCAGGAAAAATATGTCAAGCATTTTCTGAAGAAGAATCAAAAAGCATAGAATCTCAAAATAATAATTTGCTGGTAGTTTCAACAGATGGAGCCAACAAAGTTTGAGAGGGAAATATTTATAGTGCAATATAATATTTAATGAGAATATTTTGCTATGACTGCATAAATATTCAGGTGAGCGATACAGGCCCTCTTGGGCCTCTTGTTTTAAGGAGTAAAATGGAAGTTGCAGATGTGTTTATATTGTTACAATACATCAAAATCGAATAATATGTAAATTTCGACCAATCAGAAATATCCAGTTGGCGGCCATTTTCTTTATTGAACCTCACTGTTTTGTTTCTGATGCCAGAGAACAACTGTATGCCAACTCTCCTAACCTTAAGAATCGGACAATATATAAAATGTCAACCAATCAGAAGCCCCCCTCCCCTTTGGCAGCAATTTTGAGTAAAAGTCTGAAGTCCGACTTCCCCTTTGTTACACTATCCAAATCAGACAATATCTTGGTCAAAAGATGTAGATGGATGTTATGGTCAGAAATAAACCTGGTTAATGCCAACAAACTAAAAAGAATCACTAAAATTCAATAATTTATTATAACAATAAATTCTTACAAGTATACCCTAATGTAAAAAAAAAAATCAAAAGGCAACGGTACTCGATTAGCTCTTACTCTAAAAATATCTATAAAATAATAATTTATAAAATGCGGAATGTGCTTGGATTCTGTGAGATATGACGATACCAGTATTACTTGGAAGTTTCGTGCTAGAGTATATGTGGATCAGAATAGCTCCACGTAGACAATATTAATTTTGAGCAAATGTCAGCTTGTTATGTAATTATTAAATACAAGTTAATAGCGGTGATTCTTTTAGCGGTTAATATGTTTTTAATAAGAGAGAAAGAGCTTTTACCGTGTCATGCCTCTCTTTAAGTGCCTTGAAGACGTTTAAATATTGAAAACAGCGTTTCCCCTTTTAACCCTTCAGGCTTAACATAGCCATCACCTCGTGTGTCATTAACCTGTTGAAAATTGAAAATAAAAATGCCATCAGTGATACTGTATAAAAAATTATATGATAAATTCGTTTCCTGTGTCTTTGTCAAAAAAATTTACACTACAAATTTGTTCATATAATTAGTTCATTACAGCTCACTAATTAGCCATTATTTCAACAACTCGGTATCATACTGTCACGTCTCAACTACTGTGCACCATTCTTGCAAGAATGAAAAACAAAAGTTATTTTTATTTTTTCCAGTTATGTTTATAAACAGCAAATTGGGACTGACATTTTATTTGATGTCAAAAATTAAGGGAAAATAGTTTTCTCTACTTAAATGAAAATAATTATGGTATTTACATACTTATAGTAAGCTAATTGATCTTAAACAAACGGGAATGCATTTTGAATTACCCTTCTCATACACAACTTTACACCATTGGTTCCAAAGAAGGTGAGAAAGTGGCAGCAGCCTGCTGTACTGCTAATACTTGCACTTCAGTCCGACTACCAGACGGCGCCTCCATCTTTGCTGCTGAAGCATGTGCCATTGGTTTGGCCCTCGACCATATCGATGAACATCGAATTAAAAAAACAATTATTTGTTCAGACTCTCTATCTGTGCTACAGGGTTTACAGTTACGAGATCCTTAAACACGAACATATCGCAGCCTCCCAAAATACACACACATACATTACACGCATGCATCTTGCACACAGGGGAGGCCGTCCTTAAATGACCTTAGCTGTTAATAGGACGTTAAACAAAATCAAACAAACAAACAAACAAACACAAAACGTTGCTCTTCGAATATCTCGTATCTTAAAAAAGTCTAAAATAACTTTACTATGGATTCCGAGCCATGTCGAATTAAAGGCAACGAATTTGCTGACGGGGAAGCAAAAAATGCATTGAATCTCGAACAAACAAATATCAAATTACCATACACAGATTTTAAACCTACTATTCGTACAGCCATTCAAAATGAATGGCAGCAACGCTGGTCTCTGGAGACCACCAACAAACTTTTTAAGATACAACCTAAACTTAAAACATCTATTCCCAGTCCGAAAGATCGTAGTGAGGAAGTTGTCCTCGCTCAGCTCCGCACTGGGTACACATATCCTACTCATTCGTACCCATGTTATCTGATTTTATCTTCGCTACTCACATGTTTGTTAAAAAAAAAATCACCATGGCCTTAAATGACCACAGCCGTCGATGGGCTGTTAAACATAAACAAACAAACAAACCTTCCTTGATATGATTTGAAATAAAGTCGTCCTTGGTATCACAATCATGCTTCTAAATTCGAACTTCTTACAAGACGGGATCGTTCAGTAAGTGTTCAAGCATGCGGCTGTTACCTGAACACTCCACAGATGTGATCACTATTTGTGTCCCCCGAGGAACATATTTCTCTTCAATTGTGCCACTGTTGATCACAAATTCTCTCAAATCTCTTTCTCTCATGTATATCCTCAATGTGTCGGTCTTTATGTAACAACAATCGCCTTCTATATTTAGGATCCGATAGTCCCAATCATTTCCAAGGATATCAAGTTGCTCCCGTGTACTAATCTTATAAATTGTCTTTGTACGGGTCCTTTTGTGGATGTTGAGGTTGCTGCTCAATGCATCAAACTTCGTTAATGTATTGACGGACGGTGACTTTGCTGTCTAGCCTGACGGATGAAGTTAGATTTACTTTGATAGAAAGTCAGATTTACTTTGATAGAAACTTTTAAATGTTCCAAACTGTCATTCATGATTCTGTTTTCTTTTGATACATTCAGTTCCACTGCCTTCACTCCTGTCATATTTTGGACCCCAACCTGAAATTCAAATATAGTTTAATTGAATATTTACAAACGTTATACAAGCAAATGTAACAATTATTCAACAAATATTTACAAATTGCCCCCTTTTTGCCCCACCTGCCCTCAGGCCCACATGGGGTCGGCCCCTCCATTTGCACAATTTAAATACCAACTAACTAAGGATGCTTCCAGCCAGATATGGTTGATATATATCCATCATATAGTTTCAGAGGAGAAGTAGTTAAGCAATATATTGCCAAATTACCCCCCTTTTGACCCCGCCCCTCAGGCCCCGGGAGGTCAGCCCCTCCATTTGAACAATTTTGAATCCCCATTCGATGAAATTTAACTTTGTAGGAACGACTTAAGATTTAAAAAATGTTATGCGTTTTTATCCTTCCAAAAGTTTTCTGACTAAATGACCTGTTTTGAGATTTTGTCCGACAGGAACGGAGAACCAACATTATCAATTTATGAGGTTGGCTGTGTTTCCAGTATATGTCCAGTACACATAGGTATGTTACCTTCTTCGTTGAAGTATACTGAGCAAAACATCTTCCAAAACGCCCAATAAAAAGAGGGACGGTTAGTGGTTTTTTTTAATGAATCCCCAAATCTACAAACCTGTGTAATGGACTTGCACATGTCCCTCCTCGTCCTTGTTTGTCAACACTTCCACCGGATACCATCTTGCTTTCCAATGCAGCGTCGACTGAGTCTGTAGCCTTGTCCTTGGCAGTTCAAATGAAGTCAAATCTCTAAATAATGAAAACAGCAGTCTGAATTATTTAATTTTGAATTTTAAATTGAATTACCTCCAATGGCAATTAAACAAATGTTGGTCCAAAATGTGATTTCCCTATATGAACTATAGTAAAGTTAAACCTCCCCAGCGGGAAACGTGAGACCCAAGGGTCAAGAAATTCACAATTTTGGTAAAGCACCAAAAGACCCCTCCATCTTTCAAATGTATTTGATTCTACCATATCTGGGTCTCGTATGTGCATACTATCAAACCCTGGGGTCTCACGTTTCCCCCTGGGTAGGGTGTAAACTTTACTATAAGGAAATCTTATTATCGACCAACATTTGTTTAATTTCCATTGGAAGTAATTCAATTTGGGGTAGCATTATCAGTATTAGGTAGCAGTTTGATAGTATGCACATATGAGCCCTGACTGACCCCCAGGGGCTGATGGATGGGGCCAAAAAGGGTTGAATTGACTGAAATTTCAAAAATCTTCTTCTCAAGACCCACATATGGTAGAATCAAATACTCTTCATAGATGGAAGGGTCTTAAGGTTTATGACCCTAGGGTCTCACGTTTACCACATGGGGAAGAAATCTATTATGGTTTATAATGGCAAATGATACTTCGAAAATTACATGTTAATAACTTGATTGGAATTATAACCTTGAGTTGACAGTTTGATACTTTGAAAATTTTGAGCCAGCTCACCGCCAAGGGCTGTAGGGTGGGGCTCGAAGGAGTCAAGTGTGCTAAAATTTCCTCATTTTCCTTGTTTAGAATCAGAGGTGCTAGTTTTTTGGTCTGAAATCTGTCTGCAAGATATTGAATAAGGTGGTTTTATTGTTTTTGCTTTGAATAATATTTCTGTTCATGTTAAAAACAAAATCAACTCTCAGGTGACCATGGGCCTCTTGTTCAAATGAATGACCTTCGCCCATATGCAAGGTCACAGTAGTCAATATATGATTAAATCTTTAATTGACTTGTTCTGTATAACCAAAATGTCCAGAGTTATGATATTTTGCCAGAAGCATGCTTGGTTAGACGACTATAAACTCTGTTCAACCTTATGTCCTTGTTCCACATTCAAGGTCACAGGCGTCATATGTTAAAATCTTTTAATAGGTTCTTAAGAGTCAAACACTGATATTTTGCCTGTAGCTGTATTTTAGTCCACTTAAAAGATTATTTGTGAGATTAATACCAGGTTAGCGATTCAGTCCAATTGGGCCTCTTGTTTAGAATTTTGTATTTTCATGCAAAGAATAGATGGGCTGGATAATAATGATTTCAGTATTAACACTGCCTTGAAAATAGGCTTGCTTTGATAACTATCTGAAATTCCATTAATTTACCAATGACGTAAATCAGCTGCGGCATATTATCAGGCGGCGTCCGTCCGTCCGGCGTCAATATTTTACTTAAAACAACTTCTTAATAACCAAGAGGCCTAGGGTGATGATAATTGGCCAGAAGCAAACTGGAATGAAGGGTTACCAAGTTTGTTCAAATAAATGACCTTCACCTATGTTCAAGGTCACAGGGGTCAAATATGTTATAAACTTGAAACAACTTCTTCTGAATAACAAAAATGCACAGGGTGATGATAATTGGCCAGAAGCATGCTAGGATGAAGGGCTACCAAGTTTGTTCAGGGGTGTGTTCGAAACGCTGTTCTCTGCACAGTTCCGAGATGTTCTAAAACAAGTGGGTTCCGAACACTACAACAGGAAGTTGTAAAACAAAGATGGCGTCTCCATTGCCAATGCCTACACTGGCAGGGGTGGCTACATTATTTATTGATGAAGACGACGACGAAGAAGAGAATGATACTTTTGACAATATTGCGTTCATTGCTACAATATTATGTTGAACGCAGTGAGTAATATATTGATAAAAGAAAACATCTGGCTAACGTTATATTGATTTTTTTTTTATTGTCTTTAACAACATAATCTATTGCCCGTACCCATGAACTAGTAAAAGCATGTTTAATATCTATGCCAATTCAATTCTGGTAACTCCGTTGACATTCTTATCCTGTCAGGTGATATTTGTGTTGCCATAATTACCAAATAGGTGAACACTCAGAATTTCAAACTGGTTTTGTAAAACTAAACTGTTTGCATCAAAACTTACACCACTAAAACTGTCAATCAAAGAGTTATTTTGTATTGGATTTGGACAATTTCTGATAATTGACTCATCTATAGTTGTTTATAATGTATACATGTGTCTTCTGTAACTGTGTACATCTACCTGTGTCATGTCGAGTTATTCATCAGTATCATCTCAGTTATGAACCTATATCATGTTATATATTCAACATGCAGAGCATGATATAAGGAGAACTAAAGCACCTTTGTTGTTTTAAAATTTCAGAGAATATCAAGAAAAGTCTCGAATAAGAAGTTATGTGGAAGGAGTGGTGCCAAATTATAGCATTGATGATTTTCGTCAAATGTTCCGAATGACACCAGGTACATTTTCTACTCTAAAACATCATATTGAAGGCTTTGTAGAGTTTCAACCTTTAGGACCCGGGAGAAGAGAGCCAATAACCATTGAGAAACAGTTATTTGTAACACTTTGGTATCTTGGAGGTTTGGACCCAATACGAAAAATTGCAGACCGGTTCGGAATGTCGTAATCTACAGTTGTGGTTTGCAGAGACAGGGTATTAAATGTAATTCTGAAATTGGGCCGGAAGCTTATAACTTGGCCTGACCAAGCAGAAATGCAAGAAGAGGAAACTGAATTCAAAAAGAGGAAGGGATTTCCTGGAATTGTGGGTGTAGTTGATGGAACTCATATAAGGATAAAGTCTCCACAAAACCACCCACAGAGGTATTTCAATAGGAAACACTACCATTCAATCAGCTGCGGTGTGTTTGCAAGCATAATATGATATTCACAGATGCCTTCATCGGAAACCCAGGGAGTGTACACGATTCAAGGGTGTTGAAATATTCAGATTTGTGGGAATCGGGCTTGACAAAGTGTGGTATGGTTTACCATATCCTCGGAGATGGAGGATATCCTCTCAGAAAATGGTTGATGACTCTATATCGTAATAATGGACATCTCGCTCCACTAAAGAAGAAGTATAACCATCATTCATTTAATCGTGTTGTTATAGAGAGAGCCTTCGGACTTTTGAAATCTCGTTTCCGGAGACTTTTGTTTAAAGACACACCAGAAGTATCTACTGCTGTAGATATTAGTATGCCATGCTGCATTCTGCACAATCTCTGTATCTTCGAAAATGACATTATAGATGAATGCCTCTCGCAAATTGACATTAATGACAATGTCGGAAATCCCCATTTCTTTCAAGATCAGAATCCTGAAGGAGAACTGAAACGAGACATCATTGCAAGAAATCTTGTGTAGCAGTTGTTTACATTCCAACAATTAACTAGGAAAATTTGGTCAATCTGAACTAGTACTGTGCATGATACACTCTTGAGGACCAAATCCAGAAGTTTATATTTTTGGAAATTTTAGTTACAGTGTGTATGTTTTCAAAGCTGATGCAGAATAATGTGCATATTAGCAAAATATGTGAAAGACTTCTAAAAGATTTTAAGAATTTCAGTTCAATAAAATTATTGAAACTATGGAAAATGTTCATGGTTTTTGCATAAAACTGAAGACATGTACACTTCATATTCTGTAGGTGGTGTAGTCATCTTATTACAAGAGTGTTACAAGAGGAGTTTCATTATCAGGAGTCAATTGTTTACAAAAAATAATTACAATCAGACGGCAGACGCTGTGATACACCATAACCAGTCCTTCAGACAATTTAACTTCGTCAAGATATGATCAAGATTTATTGCTAAATATTCGAACTAAAAGGTGAACTAACGGTAACAACTGCTCTCAATTTAAAAAGTGATATTTCCTTATCAAATAGTCACAAATCAAGAAACACAGGAAATACACTTGAATTTATATTTATTTGGTTTGGCAAGTTATTGTCGTGGTATACAAAATAATTTGGAGTGACCAGTGGGAACACTGAATCACCCAAAAACTTTATAGCAAACTTGAAAATTGAGGTGTGTCAATTTACCTCTGAGCTGAGCTTAGAAAAAGGTGATCGCGAATTTATGCCAAAAGCTAGATTACAAATCTAGCTCCGCCACCGAAAATATAATCTTGGTGGAGGAAATGCGAGAGAACCTGTTTCAGTCCCTCTTGTAATTGATTTTCAAGCCAATAAAATTTAGTAAACCGCTCAGGAAACTAAGTATATAACCATGGAGACTGACAATGATTTATATATAATTTTGGCCACAACAATAAATGCCCCCAGATACAATAAGTGCAGAAGGACCCATATATGAAAAACACAGCAATTATTAAACTTGATTGTCCAAAGTTGTTACCGACCTTTCCAGTAGGTTTGTTATATGGCAACTACAATCAGGCATCCTTACATATAAAACTACATTTTTGTATGGGTCCAGCTGCTATATAATTGCCACTTAATGGTGACTTCATACAAACAAACAATCATACAATAAAATTCCAAATAAAATTATAATTTGTCACTCAATCAGTGACCACAAACATTTGCCAATCAATCAGTGCCCACAACAATTTGCCACTCAATCAGTGACCCAAAAAATTTGCCACTCAATCAGTGACCATAAAAATTTGCCACTCCATCAGTGACCATAACACAAATCAATAAAATTACTTCAAAATTGACCATATATCCATACTGTTCAACCATATAATGAACAAATATATTTGGTCCCAAAAACCCAATTGTACCATGTAAATATTTGCACGGTCAACACACACTGACCACTTAACCATTGTTATTCATATGACCTACAGGATTAATACCCAGTAATGGTTTGAAACATAAATTACTTAATCCCTAAGATTTGGCTGCAATATCACCAATAACGCTCTCTGCAGCCTGTACAAAAAGTTATCACAACCAATCCTACTCAAGTGAGTATCATCACAATAAAGCTCAACATTTGTGTCAACTAACTCAGGATACTCAACTATCCTTCCGTTAAACATTTGTAATGAGGCCTTAACCTCCTTGTTGATTCTCCGACGAACCATTTCCAAGGACTTGTGAGAAACTTCCCCCCTCCATTTTATACGAGGTAAAATACTGGACCACACTATTTGTGTATTTGGTAACTTTCTACTTATTTCCTCAAGATCCCTGACAATGGTTTTTCTTAAATGAACACCCGTTACACTAGAACCAATGTCGTTACCACCACAATGAATGACAAGAATACAGGGAGCGTCCTCGACCAACAATAAGCTGTGAATTTTGGGTAGAACCCCATTCCACCTTAAACCACTATACCCTTGCCACCAAACGGATGCACTCACTCTCTGCAAACCCAAATTTGTTCCGTCGTGGAAATTCTTGCTTCTAGCATGAAGGAATCCTCTCTTGATGATGGATGAACCAACTATCCAGACTCTCAGTGGTGAATCTGAAAACTTGAGACTTCTTAGCCATGGTAGATAAAATTGTTAACGTCTATCATGAATTATTTACTAAGAAAACTGCTTAATCCAATATATGTTTTGGTATACGAATGTATGTGCGAAAAGTTTCAGACGACCAACGCCCATATGCCTTAAGCTTATCCTCTGTTACTGAATTACCATAAGCTGTAGTAGCCGACCCGACCCGAGAAGAGTGAGAATTGTAATGTGCTGAATTCAACCCTATCTGTGAAATAGCCATTTTTAACACAGCACAGAACTAATACCTTGTGAGAGGCGATCTGTCCTCATGACACAACAAGTAACCACCAATACCTGGTCGCCTACTTATGAACTGCTGATAACAACGTACAGGGCAAGTTATACCGTCCCTTGCCTCTAAAACTAATACAACACCAGCACCACTCTGGTCTGTCTTAGATGACTGTAAGGCCAGCAATATTGCCTGACCATTGTCTATTAGCTGTACATTTCTGATCTGTAAACCATGCTCTGCTTGAGTAACCACTAATTCCCCAACCCTGAAAAAAACATAAAAGGCAAGAGAATAAGCCAGACTATTTCATAAATAGACTCACCTCATACAACGTTTTACATACTCTTGGCAGTGATAGTAACACCCTGACAAGTACTGAAGGAGTAATTGGCAAGCGAACATCTTTAGAACGCCTTGTCCTATTCAAACCTTGCAATAACTTTGAAACTAAAAAGTTCTGTGTTGGGTCCAACAATCCAGATATCCTACATTTATAGGCAATGGCTGACACATATGCCCGAATAAGAACTAACTGCAAAACCTATTGGCGATAAATAGGACACAAAATTAATCACATCTGATACGTCAGGAGGCCAAACTAAATTGATACCATATTCAGCCCTAAAACCTTCAAACTTCTGCACACCTGCATCATACAACTTTCTGGTGCTGGCTGACAGGGAACTGCCAAGCAGCCTCACACTTTCATTTTGAAGACCAGCTCTTGAAAACTTTCTGGAATTTGAGATGGGTCCCTGTCTGCTTCTGGAGCCAACTGACGGAATCGCTGCCACTGTCGACGAGAAATGCTATCAGCTATACCATTCTCGACACCTGCTACATGCCGAGCTTTAAAATTTATATTATTCAACATAGCATACAAAACTAACGGCCGCACTTACTGCATGATTCGAGTGGATTTTGATGACTTTTTATTCAAGACTGACACCAGTGCTAAATTATCTGTGAACAATACTATACGCTTATCCTTGAATGAAGTTGACCACAAATGAAAAGCCAAAACTATGGGGGCAAGTTCCAGGAATGTGATGTCCTTCATGATATCTGTACCTAACCAATGTTCTGGCCATGATAAAAATGCCCAATGGGGATGGAGGTAGGCTGCTCCACCTTTTGACCCATCGCCACCAGCACTATCCGTGTACAAAGCTAGATCTGGAGATTCAACCCAATCAAGTTCATCAAACCTACAAGTTCCATTAAACAAGTCCAGAAACTTAAGCCAAACTAAAAGGTCCTCCTTAATTTCCTTATTTAACCTAATCAAACAAAAGGATTTCTTAATACCAATCATAGCATCATACATTCGCCCTATGAATGCCCTAGCTGAGGGGATAGCTCTGGCACAAAAATTCATCTTTCCTGCCACTGATAACAGCTCATGCAGAGAAATCTTTTTCTTCCCAAGCATACGAGTAATTAAAACCTTTAATTCTAACAGCTTATCCTGCGGGATTCGAACCACCATCTCAATGGTGTCAATCTCCAAGCCCAAAAATTCTAAAATATAAGTAGGCCCAACTGTTTTATCACCTGCAATGGGTACCCCGAGCACTTTACAAATTTCCGAAAAGGCCGACATGAGAAACACAATCATTTGTACCATGAGCACCAACAAATATAAAATCATCCAAGTAATGATCTAAGGACTCCAAACCTGTTTGATCAATAACTATCCACTGAAGAGCTGTAGAATTTTTTTCAAACAAAGCAAATGATACACTACAACCCATAGGTAATGTTTTGTAATAAAATGATAACCCTGCCACCTTGAAACCAAGCAACTCAAAATCCGACGGCTGTACTGGAAGAAGCCGGAAAGCTGATTTGATATCCATCTTTGCTAATAAAGACCCTTTACCTAAGTTTGCAATCTTTTCTAACATTTTATCAAAGGGAGAATAATGAACTGTACAAAACTCCCTGTCAATAAAATCATTAACACTACCATTAGACGGGTAAGACAAATGTTGGATAAGACGCATGGATCCATCTTTCTTTGGACACTAGCCAGCTGGCGACAATCTTAGCCGTATTGGTGCTAACAGGAAGGGCCATGCAATCCTACCTAATATAACCTCTTTTAACACAATCTTCAAGGCCAACAATTCATTACCCAAGATGGATTTTAAGTTTTTACACATGGTTGGCCCCCTAGGGCCAGCATAATTCAACGAGAATCCTTTTGAAAAACCCTTTAACAAAACCTCCCTGTCAACTACATTTGGGTAATTGCTTAAGGCATATTCCAACATCTCAAGTCTTATTGGTGACTGTCTGAGAGACAGTGGCTTGGCCCACCTGGCCCGACTTAGCCAGACTGGTGGTACTGCCTCCCGTATTTCCCGATCTATGAGCTCCTGTGAACCTAGAGGTAGAATAACACCTTATTTTAGGGTGATTACCTGAACATTCAATGCAAAAGTGCCCAAATTTACAAAACGACCTTTTACAACTACCTGTGTTGTTGAACTCGTAACACTTCGGTCCAGATTTCATAGTGGCCCTCTGCACATTTACCTTAGGACCCTGCACCTTATTACCAGAATACATGTACATTAACCATAGTTCCTGGTCCACCACCCCCCACTCAATACTTTGGTTTGCTTCCTTCTTAAGCCTAAACTGCACGTCATAATCGTACCAAGTTAAACCACCAACTCTCTTTGCCCCCAGCCGCACACTATGCATATACTTCAACATCCCTTGTGTTGCTTCAGGGTGAGCCAATACATAAACCGACATATATTTCAAGAATGCATCAGTCCACATATCCAAATCAGTTATTTTGACTCGACTTTTCTTCTCTTTTATTACAATAGCCCCACCAACCACACAAAACTGTTTATCATCTGAATTAACCTCCCCTGGCTTTCTAAGCAGGTGACTTAAGTCAACATAATCACCCTTCATAATTTTAGCCCTTCCTGCCACATTTATACCCCAATCCAACCCATCTGTGTAACTCATCACTTGCCCAACAGGGTGTGTTAATACAGATGTCACTAAACCTGACTCAGTACCCTGTGCTACCTGCTGCATAATTCTGGGGGTGATTCTCTCGATGAGAGACTCGACCATGGCCGGTGAAGGCTCCTGTACATTGCCCGGGATGACAGCAGGTTCCATCTGGGCCTGGGGCTGTACCACCGGAGGTTGCGGCTGGACGGGAGGCACAACCGGAATATGTTGGTCATCAACCTGCTCATTCCTTGTGTAGGGCAACCCACGACCCCTGGCTCTTCCCCTTGCTCGGCCTTGTCTCGGCATGGTTATGACTCAATAAATGGAAATTATTGTTAATTTTTTTTTCTTTTTTCTTTTTATACCTCTATACAGTGTATCGACATATATATTTCATTCATTAATACATTATTATTTTTCAAACTTAATTATCATTAATTTATTCTAATTCAAATTTGATTTTAACTGCCAGCTTTTTTGCTACTCAAATACTCATACGTTGAAAATTTCCCATTAAAAATTCTTAATGCCATGGCAGGTATACCCCGATATTAATACCCAACATATAGCACCTGATTAAAATTAAAATACGCATTTCGAGTAGTTCGTGACAAATACCACAGTATTACCATATCTCCGTAGAGCCATCAGTTATAGTATCGCTACGATAATGTCACTTTGACTCGATCAACCAAACCGTTAACACAATTATCATAGCTTGCGTAAGGATCAAAAAGTTCAAGTATGAATAATACGACATTCGGCAGTGTCGGAAACAAGATGGCTGCCACGAGGTGAGCACATGGCCCTACACCCAAGCACAATCTGTCTCCAAATAAGCCGTAAAAATTCCGGTATGCACACATTAACAATACCTAGAGTGTATCTTTCGACTTACCACCACCTCAATACCTGTAACCTACCACCTTAGGTATATTTTACTCCTGCTAACTTGAAAATTGCAGCCTCAAAATATTTGTCGTCCTCTCTTTCTTTACACAGTGATTAAAAGGAAGTACCACGGTGGTGTCTAATTTGAAATAAAATTAACGAAAGACGGACCGCAATGTCCGGATTAGCGTTTTTATATACGACAGTTATAAAACATGCAAAATTATAACAGGCTTGAATTTTTGACATTAAGTTCAGTAAATTAGAACACTGTCTTTCAAAGTCCAAAACCAATCAGAAGATATTGCAATATTGATAATAATTAATTTGAAGATCTATTTATATTTAAATTAATATGTTCAGACTCAAAAATAATTTCAAAACTTGTAATGGCTACAGATTAAGTTAGAGATGGAACATGGAAATTGAGAGCAAAATAACAAGAAACTAAACACTAAAAAAATAGCAAGTGTTGAGTTTTCCATCAGGAGACTTCACAGTCTTAAACAAACATATATCATTCATTGTAAATACAACCATATCTTTGGTAAATGTAAAATAAAAATATAAAACGTGATTCAAAACATAAAAGATCAGCTAAATTCGTGTAATCGTAATAATATAATGTAAAAACATAACAAATAAAACATTCTGATGATTTACTATGACTAGAACTAAAACTTCATACTAAATTAATACATGTAGTAATTTGTATGCAACAACATTATCAATACTATGATAACCCTTAGTAAAAGAATATTAACCAATAGATTTGTATTTGTGAACATAAAGTATAGTGAGAAATCCACCATCAAAACAAAAATAATTTCAAACTTAAATGTGGCAGTGGTGTATGTACAACTGATTTTACCAAGCTGATTTTCTACTCAAAATGTCCTAGCATATAAGCTCAATTAATATCTAAAAGTTCAAATGCTTCCTGCAGGGCCATATACCGATAATATAGCCCAAACATGTATGCATGTAAGAAACAGATTCACACTGGTAAGAAACTAAAATATTTCAAATACATATGTACATTTTACTCTTGACTGGCTTGCAAATCATTGCATAACATTCATAAAGTTGGGTGAAAAAGAAAACGAAAAAGATTACCTCTTAAAATCTTCCTACTTTTTTTTTTAGGTCACCTGAGCTAAAGCTCAGGTGACCTATTGCTATCCGTTTTCGTCCGTCGTCCGTTGTCCGTTAACATTTTCATTTCAAACTTAAAGTCAAGTTCTGCTAGGCCGATTGAACTGAAAGTTTGTAGGAATGATTGACTCATGGTCCTGACAAAGTGTTGTTATTTTTCGGGCCCCCCAGAAATCTAATATGGCCGCCACGGCCGCCATTTTGAAAACCTATTTCAAACTTTAAGTCAAGTTCTGCTGGGCGGATTGAACTGAAAGTTGGTAGGAATGATCGACTCATGGTCCTGATAAAGTATTGTTATTTTTCAGGTCAATCAGAAATCCAATATGGCCACCACAGCCGCTATTTTGTAAATACCTATTTAAAACTTAAAAACAATTTCTAATAGGCCGATCTCACTGAAAATCGGTCTAGGAATGATCAGCTCATGGTCCTGACAAAGTTAAGTTAACATTATACTTAACTATTTTTTACTCAAATTGGGACATATTTCAACAACAAAAATAAATACTGTAGGACTCAGGTGACCGTTAAGGCCCATTGGCCTCTTGTTTAATTTAATGTCAACATAAATTGTTTGTTGGTTGTGTAAAGCTTTGCAGGAAACAGTTTTAAGTTAATACATATCTAATTCAGGCTTAATGCATTGTGCATTGCTGTGTAGTCACTGGAATACTTTAATTCTCTGATTTATAATATGTCTACAAACCGGGCAGTGATCTACTTTTGCGGCGCATCCCATGCATGCGAAAAAGTGGCCACAGTCACAGAATAGAGCATCCTTTTGTGCTGCCATACAGATGCCACATTCTGAAAATGCAATATAAAAAAATAGGTTACCAACTGACCAAAGAGATTAGCATGCCCCGGATTACTTTGAATTTAGCCTTTTATACATGGACTGTATCAAAAGACATGTCCTTTTGTTCCATGACCTTGGTATTAGTCTTTGTACCATTGTTGGTTACATTGGGCTTTGGACCCATGGGTTTGTGACCTTGAAACACCATGATCTTGATTTCCTTGGATACCTTGAGCTTGGTACTGTGTGACTGATTGTCCTTGGGAACAACAACATTGCCCTTGGGACCGCTTGATATTGGGACCTGCCTGATATAGCAGATATTAGACTTTTCATTAAATCTAATTTTTGTTCATGCATCTCTTCACGTTTGTTTCTCTCTTCTGCTTGACTCTTTTTTTGATCTTCAATATAGGTTTTGAAAATTTCCATTAAATTTTTGGAGCTGGGAGATCTTTTACATGTAGCCCTTTTTTTCCTCTCAGGCTCGACTTGGGCTTCACTGTCGCTATCATCAGGTATATCTGATAGGGGCTTTTTTGCTGCTTTAGATGGTGAACTTCTAGTTACTTCTGGTGATATGCTTGGATCTCTTTTAAATATCTGATCTAAATCACTTTCAAACTCAAAACTTTTCCTGCTGTTGCCAGGTTTAGCATTGTGATCTTTTGTATTTCTGTAAGCACGCATCAGGCTCTTCCATAATAATAACATGTATCGGCAGTCTGTTTCAGTGAGTTAGCACTATAAAGTCGGCATCAGTTCCGCGCTATCACAAGGAGATAAACACGAACATATCGCAGCCTCCCAAAATACACACACATACACTACACGCATGCATCTTGCACATAGGGGAGGCCGTCCTTAAATGACCTTAGCCGTTAATAGGACGTTAAACAAAATCAAACAAACAACAATCTTACATATTTCACTTATCTGATCCACAGTAAATGCATAGCCTTCTTTACACATTTCCTCGTGAATCTGTGCCCACATTTTTTTTCCTACAAAATCCTAATTCTTGCTTTTCTTTACCAACATAAAAATTCTTGAATGAGCTTTAATGTTCCGCTTTTATGCCATTTTGATGATGTACCTTGGCACTCGGAGAGATCCTGATGAGCGGATGGTCGAGATCCAGAAGCGACAGGCTCATCATCGACTCTCGTGATCCGTAGTAGCACATGGATGAGCCGCATATTGTTGCCTATTTACAAACCACCCGTTACACCTTGTGCATGTGAACAAAGTATTTTCTGTTTCTTCAAACCTTTAAACAACTTCTGAATAACCAAGAGGCCTAGGGTAATGCCAGTAACATGCTGAGATGAAGAACTACCAAGTTCAAATTATTTTTGACATATATATTTTAAGGTCACAGGGGTCAATTATGTTTAAAACCAGTGAATGACTTCTTCTTAATAAGCAAAAGGCCAAGGGTGATGATATTTGGCCATTAACATGCTGGGATGAAGGACTACCAAGTGAATGACCTTCGCCCATATTCAAGGTCACAGTGGCAATATATGTTTAAATCTTAAAATGATTTGTTCTGTATAACGAAAAGGTCCAGGGTAATGATATTTTCCAGAAGCATGCTGGGTTGGAAGACTATAAACTCTGTTCAACCTAACATTATAATGTCCTTGTTCGACATTCATGGTCACAGGTGTCATATGTTTAAATCTTTTAATAGGTTCTTATGAATGAAACACTGATATTTTGCCTGTAACTGTATTTTAGTCCACTTTTAAGATTACAAGTGTGAGATTAATACCAGGTGAGCGATGCAGGCCCATTGGACCTCTTGTTTATTAATATATTAATTATTTAATTCTATAATGTCCAATTCCTGTACGGTAAACACTAATTCTTGTAGGAACTCTATCTAAATCAGAGATTTATAACGATAGAAACCCTACCGGAATTAGGTAAACACGAACACGTGCCAGTACAAAAACACATTTTGACATTAATTAAATATATTACATATTCAATTTAATACTCACAGTTGACATCTTCGTTTTCATGTGTACACGTGTGCTCTTGTACGGCAGGTAATGTTGCGAAAGAAAATACTGCATTTACTGCATTTGAAGAAACTACTGTCGGCTATTTTGGTTTTTCGGCTATTTCGGCTGTACGTGACGTCCGGACAGCGTTACGAAAGCACCCCAAATGACTGACCTTCACAAATATTCAAGGTCACAGGGGTCAAATATGATCAAAACATTTAAAAACTTCTTCTGAATAACCAAGAGGCCAAGGGTGCTTACATTTGGCCAGTAATATGCTTGGATTAAAGACTAGCAAGTTTGTTCAAATAAATTACCTTGAATTATATTAAAGGTCACAGGGGTCAAATATGTCCAAAACATTTAAACAACTTCTTTTGAATAAGCAAGAGGCCTAGGGTATGATAGTTGGCGAGTAATATTCTGGGATGATGGGCTACCAAGTTTCTTCAAATAAATGACCGTGAATGATATTCAAGCTCACAGGGGTCAAATATGTTTAAAACCTTTGAATGACTTCTTAATAAGGAAAAGGCCAAGGGTGATGATATTTGGCCATTAACATGCTTGTATGAAGGGCTACCAAGTGTGTTCAAATGAATGACCTTCTCCCATACTCAATGATTTGTTCTTTATAATCAAAAGGTCCAGGGTAATGATATTTTGGTAGAAGCATGCTGGGTTTGAAGACTATAAACTCTGTTTAACCTAAAGTCCTTGTTCGACATTTAAGGTCACATGCGTTATTTTAGTGCACTTTTAAGATAACAAGTGTGAGATTAAAACCAGGTGAGCGATTCAGACCCTTTTGGCCTCTTGTTATACATTGTATTGCCATACAAAAATTAAACTGCAATTTGAAATTGTTCAGGTTTTAGGAAAGTGATAAAAGTGTACAGAAATAACTGTAGCATACCGTTATATCATTGCATGTATACAACTTATCCTGAAATGTTCATCTTGACAACAAACCAATCCGCTCCAACACATGGACAGCTGTTCACACATTAATTGATGCATGGACATACTGTATTGAGTTCATTGTTCTCAGTTCTTTTAAGATCAACTACACAAGTATCTGTATAAGTGTCTTACTGGGTCTTCAGCTGGGTTTTTTGTCACAGTCTTCTCAGCCCTGCTTCGCTTGACTTGTTTTTATTTCTTGCTCCTTGAAGGTATAATGGGAGCAGTTAGTCTTCCATTTTTAGTGGTAACTCTGCTGCCAGAAGTCTGCCTGATATTCGTGAACTTCTGGAAAGCTGAATTTCTTCCCTCCTGAGGTTTTCGGAACCAGGTGGTGTGACCTCGTGGTAAATTGCCTTCTTGTGGTCTTTGTATTAAGCATCCACATGCTCAAAATTCGAAGTACAAGTTTGGTTAGTTTTAGCTGCTTCCAGTCTGTCCTAACCTTAATGACATGGTTGATTGATGCACACTTATTGTTGGTCCAATTGTTAGTCACATCCCTGACCTGCTGTGGAACACAAACATTGTCCTTGATGACGGGAAAAAAATCTGTTCTGGAACTATGAAGCAAATGTTTCCTCAGTGCCATCTTATCATCTGTTCCAGTTACAATGTGTGACAACTTCGTGTCCGTGAAACTACAGGCCATTTTAGAAAAAAAAAGCTCGAATATGTTTCAAAATCCGAATGTCCGTGTTAAAACACAGGTCCTAGAACAAAGTGAGTGATCTCCAGACTGACGGAGCCTGACAGCTGTCTTTTTGTAAACACTTGTTGTTACAAACACATCTCCTTGATTGAATGTTTTGTTAAAACCCCAGATTTCTCCATGTGGTTGTGCACAAATCAGTCTTATGTCCTGAATTAGTTCTGCAGAGTAGCATATGATTGATGGCACTTAAACTTTTGAAACGAGTACACCCTGTAGGAAGGATGGTTTTCGACAATAGCACATACATTAACTAGTGTCTGCAAAGTTGCCTTTACAAACATCTTCTGTTGCTGTCTTCTTAGCTTTTCCCTTATATTCTTGACCTGTTCCATGGATCTTGGATGAAGTGCAGGATCATCAGTTCTGTGATGCATCTTGTCAAATGTGTTTTTTGGTTCATGATTTTCTACTAAGTTTTCTATTTCTGTCAGGAGCTCGGGTTTGCTTCTCGTGTATGGAAGTCTTAGCATTCCCATGAGATGACCTGGAAATTGTCCTTGGTATTCAGCAAGTCCTAGGTTGTGTAGTTTTGCCGGACACCATGATGGTAAACACTCAGGCCAGGAAATCCTTCTGTATGTCAGTGTTGAATATGCCCGCTATATACAACAGAAGAAGGATATTAAATAATTTGCTATATTTCCTCTATTTGGCAGGCCCCTGGGGGCCAGACCAACGGTTTATAAAAAAAATGAGTCCCCTTGGCCCAAGGATGCTCCAGACTAAATAAATTAGGATAAATTCCCTTAATCCCTACGGTAGAAGAATGATTCTAAAGGTTTTATCTCTATTTCCCCTGTTGGGCCCGCCCCTCTGCTCTCAGGGGGGTCACACCCAACGTTTATACCAAACAGTCCCCTTGGCATATTGATGCTCTAGACCAAATTTAGTCAAAATCTACTTGGCCGTTCAGGACTAGTTGCGTTTTAAAGGAAAAGACGGATGACGGAAGCTGTTGCATGGCATAAGCTCACCATGGTCCTTTGTACAAGGTGAGCTAACAACCTTTAAACAACTTCTTCTCAATAACCAAAAGGCCGAGGATGATGATATTTGGCCAGTAATGGCCCTGCAGGTAGGGCTTAAGAATTGTACCTGCTGCCCCAAATTGCATAATCGTAGGGGGGCCACTAAATTTGAGACCTGCTTTCCTTTCTCCATTCTAAATAACTTTCTTCTTCCTCATGTCTCCTTGACAATGCCTCACTTTTGGCCATTAGTTGAGCGTTCGCACCTGTGAGGAAGGCTTTGGGTTCTGTCCCCTTGCCGAGACATTCCAAAGTCTTTAAAAATGGTAGTTTATACTCCTGCTTAACGCTCAGCAAAGTAGGAGTGGGACGACTGGTTCGCCCGTTGTCAGTATAACGTGACCGGGTGGGGCATCCTGTCCTGCTGGGTGTCTTCTGCAGTATGTTTCAGTGACGTAGCACTATAAAGTCGGCATCAGTTTCGCGCTATCACAAGGAGACAAACACGAACATATTGCAGCCTCCCAAAATACACACACATACACTACACACATGCAAATCTTGCACACAGGGGAGGCTGCCTTAAATGACCTTAGCTGTAAATAGGACGTTAAGCAAAATCAAACAAACAAACAAATTGGCCAGTAACATGGTGATGATGAAGCGCCACCAATTTTGTTCAGACAGGTGTCAAATATGTTTAAAACCTTTAAAACAACTTCTTCTCGATAACGAAACGGCCTTGGATGATAATATTTTGACTGCAGCATGTTGGGATAAAAGGCTACCAAGTTTGATCAAACAAATGACCTTCAGCCATTTTCAAGGTAACGGGGGTCAAATATATTTAAAACCTTTAAACAACTCCTTTGGGATACCAAAAGGCATTGGATGATGATATTAGGCCAGTACCATGCTGGGATGAAGGGCTACCAAATTTGTTCAGGTGACCTAAAATGGACACATGCGAGTCATTCATTAAACAAGAGCTGTCGAAAACAGCATAGCTCGCCTATGTATAATATTGCAACTATCAATAGAAACACATGTATTCTCTTTTCGGGAATGCATTTCGAATTACCCTTCTCATACACAACTTTACACCGATGGCTCCAAAGAAGGTGAGAAAGTGGCAGCAGCCTGCTGTACTGCCAATACTTGCACTTCAGTCCGACTACCAGACGGCGCCTCCATCTTTTCTGCTGAAGCATGCGCCATTGGTTTGGCCCTCGACCATATCGATGAACACCAAATTAAAAAGGCAATTATTTGTTCAGACTCTCTATCTGTCCTACAGAGTTTACAGTTACGAGATCCTAAAAACACAATCGTACAAAACCTTGCTCTTCGAATATCTCGTGTATTAAAAAAGTCTAAAATACAACAAATTTGCTGACAGGGAAGCAAAAAATGCATTGAATCTCGAACAAACAAATATCAAACTACCATACACAGATTTTAAACCTACTATTCGTACAGCCATTCAAAATGAATGGCAGAAACGCTGGTCTCTGGAGACCAACAACAAACTTTTTAAGATACAACCGAAACTTAAAACATCTATTCCCAGTCGGAAAGATCGTAGAGAGGAAGTTGTCCTCGCTCGGCTCCGCACTGGGCACACATATCCTACTCATTCGTACCTTTTAAAACGAGAAGATATACCTTCATGCCACGCATGTGACACTCCATTTACAGTGGAGCATTTTTTAATAGAATGTTCCGATTTTAAACACATTCGTGATAACTACTTCCGAGTCCCGGATATGAAAACACTTTTCAGTTCCGTGGATTCGAAGGCATTATTTAACTATTTGAAAGACATCGGTCTATTTTATAGACTCTGATGTCTTTTAACCCACCTTATCCTTTTTGACGTTATATATATATCGCATATTCCATATCATCTATTCGTTATCTCTTTTATTATTTTAACCCCCTTTTATTATTTTTAATTATCTACACA
Source organism: Mizuhopecten yessoensis (assembly GCF_002113885.1). Taxonomy (NCBI): domain Eukaryota; kingdom Metazoa; phylum Mollusca; class Bivalvia; order Pectinida; family Pectinidae; genus Mizuhopecten; species Mizuhopecten yessoensis. The sequence continues at coordinate 386,683 of NW_018408859.1, read as the reverse complement.
TACAATGCGNGTATAGTAAAACGTTGATATAGTGCCTGTCATTTTATTTGCCATCTCACTTACCACCAGGATATTTCAAGGACTTGAACCTTATAATAGACAACAGCGTATTGATGGTGGTGGTCCAACACTACCCAACAAAACTTGTGCAAAAACCTGAACCTCAAATTTAAAGTCCAATTAAGCTGTTTTTGAGCCATAAAATATGTAATATGGTCCAGCCAAATAACCGTTTTGTGTTATTTGTATTTTCAGAATGTGCTATTCGTATGGATTGTGGGCATTTAGCTACATGTATGGATTGTGTAGACAATGTGCAGTAGGTAGTGTCCAGTGTGTAGTCAAGTGGTTACGAAAAGAATCAAAATGTTTGCCTAGTGTAGATTTTCCAAAGACCATATAATCCACAGCGTAGTTTTGAATGATTCATTCCATATGAAGTAATTAAGGATATAGCAGATATTTAGTTTACTTTATTTGTCAATATATATATTTATTTAGAGGAGGCACGTATGATGATATATTAAGCGTTGTACGTCCGTCGCTTTTTTAATGGGTTTTTCCCATTGCAATTATGATTAGTCTAGTCATACATTACAGTTTATACACATATACTTAAGACCCAAGGGTATTAGCGGTCACTTGAGTTATATTATAGGTACCGGTAGCTCAATTCTATTGTTGAGATGTGATGTGGAAATCAACAGTAAACAAAGTCAAATTCAAAACTTGTCATGTCACTAAAGGATGAAATGTCTCTGCAGTAGGTGTCTCTACAGTAGGGCGTAAAACTTCTACCTGCAGCCCCCATCGCATGATCGTAAGAGGTAACTAAATTTGGGATCTTATCTTTTTTAGGTCACCTGAGCTTTAGCTCAAGTGACCTATTGCTATCCGTTTTCGTCCGTTGACGTCCGTCGTCCGTTAACATTTTACATTTCAAAGTTAAAGTCAAGTTCTGCTGGGCCGATTGAACTGAAAGTTGGTAGGAATGATAGCCTCATGGTCCTAACAAAGTATCAATTAATAAAATTTCCCTTTTGCAACAATCGACTGCACTAAAAACTGTCCTCACACAAGAGGACTTGATAGCACCCACCACAATAGTGTTGGCTATATATTTCAATGTTATGACTGTTTTCAGTGGTGCGTCTAAATACCACACAATACTGCTTTGATTCATCGAAATATCAACTAAAACATAGTTGTGTATTTCCATATAATACATTTTCTCCAAGGTTCTTTTCATTTGGCATGGTTGAATTAAAAGTGCAATACAAAAATGAAGAAGAGAATTGGGTTATTGAAAAATATAAAATGTGTAACAAGTAGTTTGATTTGTAGTTATAAATCGATTATGATTATATTTTTGTTGTGGTTTTGTTAAATTTATATTCAACTTATACAAACTGAAATTTCATCAATAAAAAATTTGTGTAAATATGGTGGGTGATGTCGACTTGTGAATTTTAGAGTTTACATAATAATGAATTGAAGTTGGTTAGACTTTGGTAACCTCAAATACGAACTCACTTGTGGTGTTGTTATATCTGGGTTATGTTGATTTTTGAATTTGTGAGTTTACATGAAACAAAAATTAAGTGTGTTTTAGACGTTGGTACATGCAACCTCAAACATGAACTCATTTGAGGTTTTATGTCTGACGTTTGATAAAATTTGAACAAAATGGTTTAATAAGTAGTCACTATAAACATGTATATAATGATGGTGTTCCATTGGTTGAAAAATGTAATATGTTAGTAAATAGAAATATGTGATGGTGCATCGAATGTGGTGTTCTGAAATATTATTGCTTGTATTGTGGAATTTGTTACTTTCATAAAGTTTGATAAGAATGCAATAAGAAGTGTATTCATTGGGGTGTTGAATAGGGCGACAGATATTTTTTATGTGACAATAGTGAACTGGGGTTTGATTTTTGAATGTTGAAATTTGGACGGATTCTAGGGATTTTCAATTGTTAGTATGGAATGAAAGAACAACTGGTTATAATAAGAAATTATGATATTGAAATGCGACGCTTAAGGTAAACAGTGATGGTATTTCTTCTTGTGCACATGTACATACATGTATGATATGGAATGTTGACCTTATAAACAAAAGGAAAACATAATGCATAATGTGCATAACCATTTTAATAGTGTAAGATGAAATGTTCACTGTACATGTTCCAGTAGTATATTTATTATTTATGTAATCTAAAATGTATCTGAAGGGAAACAAAATTGATTTTTTTTAAAGGTGTACTGTATGGAATGTGTACTGTTTCAGTGGTACGTACGTACACTGTAAAACATGAAATGCTTGTTGTGTATAATTATATAAACATGTGTGGTTTTTGCGGTTGATAAAAAATAAAACAATAACAACTCATTTGAATGATATATGTGTCTACTGTTTGTTAACTAATTATATAAGGATAGCTACGAAAGTCTGTACGATGAAACAATCTCAATTGGTTCAAACCACGAAGAAAAGTACCCATGAATATTTTGTGTGATACAGTACATATATAACAGTTATGTTTCTACTTTGGAGCGAAAACGAAACAGAAAAAAAAGTTATTATCTTATTTAACAAAGGGAAAAAAAGGAAATGATTTTAAGGCGTAAAGGATTATGCACTTTTCCATTGGTACATGTAGTAGGGTAGGAAAGTTTTGTAGCAGGCATGTACGATAAAAATAAATTTGAATTTGAAGACTAAAGATAATATCGACAGAAATTTTGTTGGACAATATATACCTAATTTATTATTCACCGATAGTTACCAGGTATTCTCAGGTGTTTTGACTGGAAGCTTAAGTAATGCACAGAAATGTGTTGACAACATACGAATGTACATTTAAAGCGAAACTACATAAAGACCCATTTGGATGGCTAACGATAGTATGTAACTAATTCATGAAGACTTTGATAATTTGTTAGGTTTAATAAAGTTCTGTTTTTACAAGACATAAGTATATATGGTTATCTATGTTTATGAATTTAGTAAATCAAGTAATTATATCTTAATGAAAATACAAGGTTATTGTTGGCTGTTATTCATGACCCAAAAAAATGGTTACGTGGGTTGGTAATGAAGCATGCATGGTTAAGAAACTGGCATTTATTTTAATTTTTACAGTTCTGTTATTATTCCAATTTCAACATACAGTTTCCCAATATGTCAAATATGTAGATATATATCCAAAATATGAGAGGTTTGGTTTGGTTTGTTTTTGTGCAAGGTTTAAGAGGTGGAGAAAAGATGGGATTTAGTGGGGAAAAATTAGTGACCTATGGCCAGTACCTGGCGCAAATAGGTGTCAAACCTGCGAGTTAGTGATGAAGGGATAGCTAGTGGTAGCAGATGTAGAACATGGTTCATACAAACTTTAGACCTCAAAATTTAAGGACTTTTCAAGGGTTTTTCAAGACAAATTTTGAAAATTCATTTATTGCAAAATAATCAAACAATTTTAATAAACATTACCTTTACTATTTTCATTTTTCTTCTTTTTGCAAGAAAACAACAAATTTACTGCTTCAAAGAATTACTTTTTTTGACAAGGTGTCCTCGAGTTTCTTTAGTTCATCCTGCTTTTCCCTCGACCTTTTTCTCATGCAGTTTGACTGTGTTACTAGTGTAAGCTTTCCTTTCCTTTCGGCCTCCAAGGCCAAACTGTCTGCTTTGCAGTTTAACGCACTGATATCCGTATTAAGTCTCTTTCTTTTCCCTTTCAGTTCTTCAATTTCACCCAAGAATGATTTTCTTTTATTGGTCTCCTCCTCTGTGTGTTTCTGTTTACGCATTTCTTTTAGGATCCCTCCCTTTGCACTAACATGATCACAGATAAGGCGCTGTGCAATTAGGGATTTCTCTGACATGTTAATGGTTTCTACCTCTTTGTTTACCGAAAATCCCCTCTCTACACATGCTTGTCCATGTGAAATCACCAATAACATTTCACAACCTTCAGTAGCTCACCATACTTCCGTTCATTTGAAAGGTAATTTGCATAAAATTCATCAACTCTGTCAAGATGTCGTGCAAAATTGGCAAATTTGTCAATACCAATATTATGGACAGAGTCGATGAATTTGTTGTACTGCTCATTAACCAAATCACATTCATCTCCCACCTTCTGTGCATTTTTTAAACACACTACATACTTAAATCTTGCTCGACATGCTTCAGGGTTAGCAGCAATTTCAGTAGGGTCTAGTGAAGACAACTTCCTTACTAGTAAATATGATAGCGGACATTTCAGTAGAATTTTCTTACATGTTTCACACAAGAATTCCCTTGCTTGCATGCGGAAATCCATCACTTGTTTCTCAGATACTCCTGCATTGACAGCTTCTCTCAAAGCCTGGTCTGTGTTAATACCTACATCCACCTTGTTGTAAGTCGCGAGGTTTTCCTTCTTACAGACATCCAGTTTAGACAATTTGTCGAGACTATCACTTTCAGCCGCCAATATGTCCCGTTTTATGAACCTTCTCAATAGACTTCGCAAAAGGGAAGATAGATCACTAGCCATGAAACATATTACAGGCCTGTCTGTTTGATATGAAGCAAGGAAGGGCTAAGGTATGCTTGAAACTAATCGGAAAAAATTCAACTTGGCCAAAACTAGTTTATCTTTTGTGAACTCCTTCAGCACAGAGTTAGAATTACAGGTTGGTTTTATCTTCTGTTTCTCTGTCTCTTGTACATATTTAACCAAATTAGGCCAAATCTCAATTGTTCTTTTTGAGTTTGGCTCGTTTTCAAGCCATCGGTGATTACAGAACTTCAACGGCATTTTAGCATTTTCTCCACCACATATTTTGAGAAAGTCCTCCCTCCTCGCTGAAGAATCGTGGTACAAGTAATATATACTGCCTAGGAGAGAGTCAATACGCCATTCACTTGCTTTACCACCAGCTTTAAAGCTGTTATGTAGTATATGAAAACCACACGATCCTATGTTAAGGATAGTATTGTTAAAGTCATTTTTTAATTGTGTTGACATAAGTTCATGGAACTTCCAATTCACATTCGGGCCGTCCATCCCTATTTGTATTAAATGTTTCGTATCAAGTTCACCGATGATGACTGCTTCTGTGAAGTGCTTTACCATATCGACTGCGATAGCATGGCCAAGGAACTGAAAAGTTAAATACTTAGTTCTTACATGGTTTTCTTCATTGTCCCAAAATATCACATGTATATCCATTTGTTTAGTTTGTGCTTGTTTATTCAAAGATTCGTCGAAAAGTACTGAATAATGACCTCTAATTCGCTTCAACATGCTGTCTTTAAAATGTTCAGCTATCCCAAACACTGCCATGTAGGACGATTCCCTTTCATCACACTTTCTTGCAATCTCACTGTCTGGGAACATTAAGGGAAATAACTTGGAAACATCGTCGTTTGATTTGTAACTACAATGCTGTGATACAGTATGTATTGTCCACAATATTTCCGCTCGCAAAGTGTCATCTCGAGACACGTAGCCGCGAAGAGTACCAGCTCCTGTTGCAGTCCTCGGACCTTCCCCAACAACAAGGCCTGGAGGGGCTGGGATTGATAAAGAAGGAAAGTCATCGGCATCCGTGTTCAGATTAGGAACAGTCGAGGTAGGTATCGACGATGTACTTGCCGTTGATGTAGAGGGTTTAGTATAATAGTCTGTCACAGGCCGAGTCGAAGTGGTCCCCGAAATTCTCACGTGTTTATGTGATTTCATATGAGATTTAAAGGCGTGTTCCCCCATCTTGCCCACGTCGATTATTTTGTTACAAACAAACAAACAAACAAAGCAAAAGTCCTGTCACCCTTGAACTCTCTCAACCAGAAAAATCTGGGATCGGCAAGCCATTTGCGGTTAAATACGCACTTCTCCATCTCCGCAGTTGTTCCGTTTGTGTCCGCCTGTTAACAGTACTCTTAATGCGCATGACCGTATGTCACTTTGGCGCTTTGACTACGAGACTTACTCACTTCAAACGCAGTAATGATACAAATTGAAAAAGTAACAACGGAAACTTCATCGGGTATGTATTTTCCGGAATTATTAAAAATTACGATCTGCAATTTGACGATTAGTCTAGTGTTAAAAATAATGATTGTTTGCAACAAATGTTTACAAAATACTGAATTAACATGACAGAAACTAACTTCACTGATTGTCAAGGGTTTTTCAAGGACTCCTATTGATTTTCAAGGGTTTTTCAAGGCTTACATCAAATTCAAGGTTTTTTCAAAACCTGTGCGAACCATGTAGAATGTCAGACGTTTTAACCAGTAGGGCGCCAAGATTTGCAAAGTTGAAATTCAGTTTTTGTTTAGCATATATATTATTGCAGGATAAATATAGAAATGTTGCATATGGAAGCGATTTAATTTCAAATGAAAATATGTAGAACTGCTTTAATAGGTTTGGAATTATACAAAAGCAGAATAGCAACAAATTTGCCAATTTGAAGTTCAAGTTAGCAGTAAATTGTTAAGTTTGATTTTGGGCCTTTATATGGGGCCCATTTTACCAGCTAGTTTTAGCTGTTTTTCGCAAAATCAAAGCAAAAAATCACTTTATATAAAAAAATATGATTTGTGTGCGTGATATTTTCCCAAATCAACAAGCAAAGGCTCAGACATGTGGAAAGGAAGTAGGAAAAGCACTGATTAGGGTCCCATTTAAAACCACCTATCAAATGTGTTTTTGTACAAACTATTGTTCAGATAAAGTCAAACATTGGTTGCAGGAGTCTGTTGGAATGATATCAATGTGGGTGCATATATATACTGAATTTAGTTTATATTGGAAACAAATTGGGACAATTATATATAATTAACATATGGAAAGGAAAAGTGTGCGAGATGGACAGATGGATGCATGGAGACAGCAAAATTAATATCGTATTTTATCTGATAAGCAGGATACAACAATTATATCATAGGTGAACTACTACTTAACTAACAACTTATAGCTATTTCACTACTAAAATTTCAACAAACTACATAGGTATTACATGTTAAAGTGCAGATCAATGTCAAAATGATGATCATTGATGGATTCAAGTTGCTCATGGGAGGCTGGCAAAGCACTTTTTGTATTATTTATTATGGTTTGCACAACATTGTCAAAATGTGTAACTGTGACATTTTAAAAGTCTAGAAGCATCTCTTCCAATTGTTCTTGCGCATGTGCCATAGGGTGGTTAATCAGCTGCTGTGAGTTTTCTGATTGTAAGAAATCACACATTGTTTTGTTGAAAATTTGCAATTTCAATTGGTGTGAATCTTCAGAGTGTGATTTGAATGCGATTGTCACCGTTACTGATGAGGCCATTTTTTAGGTCACCTGAGCTTTGCTCAAGTGACCTATTCTAATCCCTTTTCGTCCGTCGTCGTCCGTCGTCCGTCGTGCGTCGTGCGTAAACTTTTACATTTTCAACTTCTTCTCAAGAACCAGTGGATGGATTTTTTTCAAACTTGGTCAGAATCATCCTTGGTAGATGAGGCTTCAAAATTGTAAAATGGGGATTCCTACCCCAACCCCCGGGGCCAGGGCGGGACCCGAAAGGGAAAATTAACCAATATTTCAAAAATCTTCTCCTCCAAACTCAGAGGTACTACAGTGATTTTCTCTACGTGGAAAGAAAGATCATCAGGGGCTTTACTTAAATTGTAAATTTCAGGACCCCCGAGCTATCCGTTCTCCCTTGTGGAGGGGGTAAAGTTTACTATAGTTTATATAGGGAAATAACACTTTGGGGTATATTGTGACAACTTTCTGTAGGAAATTATTTTTACTTGGTGAGAATTATCCTTGGAGGAAGATGGTTTCAAATTGTAAAATTGAGATTCCTACCCCGACCCCTGGGGCCAGGGCGGGGCCCCAAAGGGAAAATTAACCAATATTTCCAAAATTTTCACTTCCCGACTCAGAGGTACTACATCCATTTTCTCTGCATGGAAAGAAAATCATCAGGGGCTTTATTTAAATTGTAAATTTCAGGACCCCCCGAGCTAACCGTTCTCCCTTAGGGAGGGGGTAAATTGTATTATAGTTTATATAGGGAAATAACACTTTTCGGTATATATTTTATCCATTTTCAGCAGAAAATTACTCAAACTTAATCAGAATCATCTTGGGTGAATGAGAGTATTACTTTGTAAAATTGGGATTCCTGCCCCATCCCCAGGGGCTAGGGCGGGGCCCTAAAGGGAACATTTACCAATATTTTCAAATTCTTATCCATTGATGACATGACAAGTATTGTATTACACTTAGTTAACATGCTGATTTCCACATCACATCTAAACAATAAAATAAAGCTACCAGTACCTATGATATAACTCAGGTGACCGCTAAGGCCCTTGGGCCTCTTGTTTAAATAATGAAGACTTTCAGTAGCAGAGTAATTAATTTAACTAACGTTCCTTTGGTCATTCGGAACAACGTCGATGCCTTTTTATATGGTTATAGGAGCCTCGTCTGTTGTTTCCAACTGTTGATTTGCTGGGCGGAATTGGTGTTTCGCAGAGGAATACATTTCTGATCTTGATGATATAAGGATGTCACTTTCTTCTGTGTTTCGCGCCGATGGTGTGGACTTGATGTTTACTAACTTAATTGGCGTTTTCGCCACTTTTGCTCCATGCAATTAAGTGTGTTTGTTTGAGTCGAAGCATACCACTCGTTGAAATTTGTTGTTCTCAGTTTGGATTGCTCCGTCAAAATATTTGTTGTTGTTTCTGCTGATTTTGATGGGCGATATGTTAGTTACCCAAAGCATACTGAGGTGTCCGTTTCCTGAAAGGCGTCTTTTTGCCATGATGGTTTGGGTTTTTTTCCTTCAGTGAAATTGCGGAAAAACTAAAATAGCCCGTATGTGAAAGGCATTCAGCAGTTTAATATGTGTGCCGAGGTGTGCAGAATGCATGGTGTAAGTTCAAAGCGAAACGAAAATGAAACGCAAGTGAGACGAAACGATATTTTCTTTAATATATTTTTTATATGTAGACAAGTGTTGTTGACAAAATCTCCAAAAAATATAACAGTAATTACGAAATAGAAGGTTAGCAAAAGAATTAACAGAGAGCAACGTAATGAAATATGTATCATAAATTACATAATGACATAAATCGGAAAGCAGTGAATCGATTTTCGTGCTTAATATATTAATCTACGGTACACTGTATGGTGGGTTTTCCAGAAATTGAACACTTTTTCGTATTAAGTTTCTGAAGTACGATTTTTTTTACTGTACTGTAGTTGTTTTCTGTTCTGTTTTTATATCAACCGCGAGTGTGTCTATTTATATTACTGATTCAAGTACACAAGGACCTGAGAATTTGGAGTAAATGTAAGCTAAGGTGTTCAGAGTAATTTAACATGTTTTAGGGGTTAAGATGGAGTTTGTTTAAAATGACAACCTAAAAGATCATATGATGTGGGATAAGCCTACTTCAGTGACAAACAGGTCGTTGATTTGGTAAGGTATGTCATGGGTGTGAAAGTTGGATCAGTGTCTCTAAATAACAACCGTCTGGTACTGATCAATGTTTATATTGACGTTGAGGATCAGTGTTTCCATGGCACAACCGTCTGGTACTGATCAATGTTTATATTGACGTTGAGGATCAGTGTTTCCATGGCACAACCGTCTGGTACTGATCAATGTTCATAGTATAGTTAAGGATCTGTGTCTCTTAATATGTCACAACCGTCTGGTAGATGATCAATGTTTATATTGAAGTTGAGGATCAGTGTTTACATGGCACAACCGTCTAGTACTGATCAATGTTCATAGTGTAGTTGAGGATCAGTGTGTTCATGACACAACAGTCTGGTACTGATCAATACACATAGTGTAGTTGAGGATCAGTGTTTCCATGGCACAACAGTCTTGTAGTGATCAATGTTAGTCAATATTTGCATCTTACTTAGTATTTGGATAACACACTTGTTGTTCATTCAATAATTGATCCCTCGGTCTACGATAACAAGAATTGGTCAAGAAGAAATGACGGACCACACATTAAATAGAAAATAGTGGTAGCCTGATAGTCAGACTTGTGAAATATGTCTTAAAACTGCCAGCATTGTTGACTAGTCAACAGTTGATGTTACTTATGTTGTTGAATAATAATGGGTTCATAGAATACACAAACAGACTACATAAGTAAAGCGGAAGCTACTAGCCCAAATGAATTTCCAGCCATAAACCGACACATTTGAATACTTCCAAGATTTATCAAGTTTTCTTGAACAGTTTTGTGAAAGCAACAATCCTATAATTGCAATGCATTGCCAACTGACGGTACACTTTAAAGTCATGTATTTCATCTTGTAAAACCGATGATCTGATGCAATGTTTCATTGAAAACTTTTGAACTCATTTTGACCTAGATATGAAGGTCACATTCTAACAGTGCACTCAACACTTTCTGTGACCCCTGTCCTTCTTCAGTCTACTAACTTTTAAACAAGATGGACTCATGAACCATCCTTCAATACCTTTTAAAATATTTATTTGCATACAATTTTAAACATAAGAAAACGAAAGGCACCACACATGGATGCATATTACGCCTGTAGATAATTTTTACATGTGCCACTCCACTATCTGAAGTTATGTTTCGATAGAAAGTTAAAGATGGCTGCATGACAGGGTTTTGGACATATGGCCCAGACGAAAAAATTTATTAAGGGTTGTTCCTCTGTAAAAAAAGTCATCATAGGTCCTAATATTTGTATGCCAAGTCATCCAAAGATAATATGTACATGCAGGAGATTTAGTTTGCAGGGAAGTGTTTGAGGTTGCTGCATCAAACGTTTTTGAAACAACAAATGCTAATATTTGTGTGGAAGTTTTCAGCATACCTGTTAATATCAGATAATGCAGGCAACTGCTAGTTCAAACCGTGAAAATATCTGAAATTTATTCCCATTCAGATGTATTCGGGAGGACGCTGTTTAATAGGACTGTTTGTGTTTTGCCATAAATTTGAGTAACGTAACTACATTTCATATTTCTTATAATTCACATAAGGAGATATTAGCCAAGTGGCATAGGATAAGTAGTTAGCGCCTGATAAGGCAGCTCCTACGAATTCCTCAATATTGTATTGATTAATAATTTAATATATATGCTAATTGTATTGACTGTATAAAATTGTGTATCTATGTATTGTAAAGCGCTTTAGAGTGGCTTATGTTAGCTAGATAGGGTGCTATATCAAATGTTGTATATTTATTATTTATTACAGCCTTAAAGTACCAGTGTGTACAAATGTATACCCTGCAGGTAGGGCGTAAGAATTGTACCTGCTGCCCCCAATTGCATGATCGTAAGAGGCGACTAAATTTGGGACCTTATCTCTTCTCTCCTTTCTAAATAACTTTATTCTTCCTAATGTCTCCCTTCACAATGCCTCACTTTTGGCCATTTGTTGAGCGTTCGCCCCTGTGAGGAAGGCTTTGGGTTCTGTCCCCTGGCCGAGACATACCAAAGTCTTTAAAAATGGTAGTTTATACTCCTGCTTAACGCTCAGCAAATTAGGAGTTGGACGACTGGTTCGCCCGTTGTCAGTATAATGTGACCGGGTGGGGCGTCCTGCTGAGTGTCTTCGGCAGGATGTTTCAGTGAGGTAGCACTATAAAGTCGGCATCAGTTCCGCGCTATCACAAGGAGACAAACACGAACATATCGCAGCCTCCCAAAATACACACACTAACACTACACGCATGCATCTTGCACACAGGGGAGGCCGTCCTTAAATGACCTTAGCTGTTAATAGGACGTTAAACAAAATCAAACAAACAAACAAACACATTGTATTGTACAAAGCGTAATATAATGCACACATACTATTATAAAACAACAGTGAAGACCATATATGATTTAAATATGCATGAAAATAAATTGATAAATATTTACACATAATGTTTACAAACTCAAGATGCTGTTCTGTAGCAATTGTTTTGATGCAAACAAGTAAAAGTTGCTAAGTTTCTGATGGAGCTTTCTAAGTTTTCTTTCAAAAACGGCAGAAACCCTAGTTCTTGATTGTTTTGATAGTGTAGTCGATCAAAATAGGCGAGTTTGTTTGATACACTTTGTTAGTTTTTCTAAAATATTAAAGATGCTGTTTCGTGGATATTGATTATATGCATGCATTCAAGTAAAAGTTGCAATGTTTCTGATATAACTTTCCAAGTTTTGTACTGCATTTGTTTGACCCTGGCTCTTCTGGCTGTCCTTACCCTGTCTGCACTTCTTTTTATCGGGTGGGAATCCATAATCTCCTCAGGTCAGGTTTGCTATGGCCCCATACCTCAGGAAGTTTCTAACTAGAACATATTTTGACATGTTCGAAACTTCGTTGCGCCCTACAACTAACAAGTACTCTTTTGCCAAGCGCGCAGAGGTTGAATTAATAGCTTTTTCCAGATCCTCTGGCCTGATTTGATTTTCAGAGTCCTCTACAGCTTTTGTTACCACTCTACGCCGGCTGTCCTTGCTTAACGTGTTGCCCCACCGAGCAAGAGCAGCCAACGCCTCGTTACAACTAGACTAGGTGTAGTTGTACGGCTTCGCCACCTTAAGGAATAGCAGGAATTCCTTAAGAGAGCCCAGATGAGACTTCAGTGTCCCTGGCTGTAGATTACCCCGATTTGGCTCAAGCCAGAAGGTCTGAATTAGTGTCGAGTCTATAATCGACGCTAAGTCGGGGTTTGGGCCCATGTCCGTTGCGCGCCATACAGAAAAGACCTGGCTAGCATGTTGAACGGCAGCATTTAAAGGTTTGCCCCGTTCGATGCTCTGGAGCCAGCCTTTAAATCGTTTGAGCAGGGGTACATCCCGGTAGGTTGTCAACACTGGTATGGCCCGTCCTCATTTCGTGATTGTTCTAGCATGAGCCTGTTGCCCTGTTGAACAAACGGCCGCATGCGTAGGCCGACGAGAGGACCCTTATGAGCAAGCCAAGGGCTGAGTCAGCTCAAGCTCAGTATGGTCACTATATTTCTTCGCCATTTTTGTCAACCTGGACGACTGCTCCGGGGACACTTTATGCCGCTTTTGTAGGTGCATATCGAGACGAACAACAACGGAAGTGCAGCCGGCAATCGGACATTCCTTGACAGTCTTTGTCGCTGCAGCTTCCTTTGCTTTCGTCCCAATTACCTCGTGTTTGGCCCCTGCTGCTGTCATAGCATGTACCTCTTTTAAGTGTCTCACAACTTGGACTTCTTGCCTCATGCAAAGTGGGCATTCTCTCTTTTTTCTTGCTCCGACTTTCTGCCGGCGCTCGGCTCGCATCCGGTCATTCTTTTTCACCTTGCCCGTGAAGAAAAGCCCTTCTTTCAGGGGCGGAAGGTCGCCAGCAGCTGCTGGGTTTGAGCTAGGAATAGGGCGGACAATAGGTGTTGCACTAGGTGTGTTGATAACAAGATCTACCTGATCATCATTATCGTTTGGATTTTGCCTTTGCTCATCTAATTTAGGACCATAGTCCTTATCTAAATCATCATCTACATCTTCGTCGTTCTCGTCCGAGTCGCAAAGGCCCTTCCTTCTCGAGTTTCGGGCCTTCTTCGTAAATGCCTTGATCTTGGTCAGAAGGTAACCGGGAATCTCCAGCTTACTCTTTGTGTTGGAGGGGGCTTGCTCATCAACTGGCCTTGGGTCGCAGAGCCCTTCTGATGACCTCTGATTGGCCTTGGCACCAGTTACTATCCTGCCATTGGCCATTATTGGGGTGGGGAATCTCCGTTGCCCCGTAGATGGTCCACTCACACGAGGACCAAATGCTCTCCTAGTACCCAACCCACGTGCTATGGACGGCCCCCTGATTCGTGGGCCGTAATGTATTGATGGCCTTACATGAGTACTAGGAGAGGAGGGTGGTATCGCATCTATTGTATCATCGATGTCGTCTGACAGCGGAGAAGAGGACAGCGGAGAGGGAGGGCCAGCTGACCTTGTCTTCCTGACAAGAACTTTCTTTTTCCCTTTAGAGGCCTTCGCTCTTTGTTTTACCATTCTGTATTATTGTTTTACTGTCGACGTATGCAATAGCCCCAGACCACTGCATATTTAAGGCCAGCAAATAAAACAATAGGAAATTCCTGACAAGCACATTATTTGACATTGGCATCTTGGAAACTTCATCGCGCCCGATTAGTAAAAGGTAGTCCTTTGCCAATCACGCAGAGTTCGAAGTGAGCGCTTGCTTCAGATCATCTGGCTTGATCTGGTTTTCGGAGTCTTCTACAGCTTTGGATTCAACTCTTTGTCGGCTCTCCTTGTTCAAAGTGTTGCTCCACCGAGCAAGAGCAGCCAATGCCTCATTACAACTAGCCTCCGCATAGTTGTCCGGCTTCACAACCTTAAGGAATAGCAGAAATTCCTTAAGGGAGCCCAAATGAGACTTGCGTGTTTCAGGCTGTAGCGTACCCCGATTTGGCTCAAGTCAGTACGTCTGAATAAGTGATGGGTCCATTATGGATACTAGTTCCGGGTTTGGGCTCATATCAGTTGCGCGCCATATCGCAAAGACCTGTCTTGCATGCTAAACGGCAACATTTACAGGTTTGCCCCGTTCTATGCTCTGGAGCCAGTCTTTGAAGCGTTTCAGCAGTGCGACATCGCGGTAGCTTGTCAGCACCGGGGTAGAAACCACCGGTATGGTTCGTCCAGATTTGGTGATTGCTCTAGCATGCGCCTGTTGAGACTGTTGCCCTGTGGAACAAACGGCCGCATGCGTAGGCTGACGAGAGGACCCTATTGAGCAAGGCAAGGGCTGGGTCAGCTCAAGCTCAGTATGGTCATGGTCCTCGTCATATATCTTGGCCATTTTTGTTAACGTGGTCGACTGCTCCGGGGACACTTTATGCTGTTTTTGGAGGTGCATATCAAGACGACGAACAACAGAAGCGGAGCCGGCAATCGGACATTCCTTGACCGTGTTTGTCGCTGCAGCTTCTTTTGCCTTCGTCCCAATAACCTCATGTTTTGCCCCTGCTGCGGTCATTCCATGCACCTCTTTCAAGTGTCTTACCACTTGGACAACTTGCCTCATGCACAGTGGGCATTCTCGCTTTTTTCTCGATCCGACTTTCTGCCGGCGCTCGGCTTGCATGCGGTAGGTCTTCTTAATCTTACCCATGGACAAACTTTTTTCAGGGGCGGAAGGTCGCCAGCTGTTGGGTTAGGGTTAGGGCGGACATTACCAGTTGTTTCATTGGGTATTTTATTGGTCACATGATTGATCTACCTGATCATCATCATTTGACATGTTTTTCTCTTTATCTGATGATGGATTGTCGTCTTCATCACGATCATCGTCTAAATCCTCGTCCGACTTTGGGTGTATTATTCTTTAGTTGAGTAAGCTCGACCATAACTTATTTTTGTGTTAGTTTATTTACGACATTTTAGTGCACGTAACTTGTTATGCAAAAGAACATTTCGGTCTTGAATCGGATCATAAATTAGCGACTTTAAAAAAGAAAACTCGAAGAACTACAAGCTGCGTATTTTAACCTATTTATTTACAAAATGTATACAAACTTTCATTATTTAGGTTATATTAATAATTAGTATTTACACATTGTGATGTGGCCCTGCAGGTAGGGCGTAAGAATTGTACCTGCTGCCCCCAATTGCATGATCGTAAGAGGCGACTAAATTTGGGACCTTATCTCTTCTCTCCTTTCTAAATAACTTTCTTCTTCCTAATGTCTCCCTTGACAATGCCTCACTTTTGGCCATTTGTTGAGCGTTCGCCCCTGTGAGGAAGGCTTTGGGTTCTGTCCCCTGGCCGAGACATACCAAAGTCTTTAAAAATGGTAGTTTCTACTCCTGCTTAACGCTCAGCAAATTAGGAGTGGGACGACTGGTTCGCCCGTTGTCAGTATAATGTGACCGGGTGGGGCGTCCTGCTGGGTGTCTTCGGCAGTATGTTTCAGTGAGGTAGCACTATAAAGTCGGCATCAGTTCCGCGCTATTACAAGAAGACAAACACGAACATATCGCAGCCTCCCAAAATACACACACATACACTACACGCATGCATCTTGCACACAGGGGAGGCCGTCCTTAAATGACCTTAGCTGTTAATAGGACGTTAAACAAAATCAAACAAACAAACAAAATTGTTGTTGTTGAAATATGAAGTGGAGATAAAAAATAAGTATATTTTTAAGTTAAGTTTGTCAGGACCATGAGTTGATCATTCATATACCCAGTTTCATTAAAATCGGCCTATTTTAAGTTTTAAATAGTTTCATTCCAAAATGGCAGCTGTATTGAATTTGCGATCGACCTGAAAAATACACTTTGCCGTCCTCATGAGTCGATCATTCCAACCAAGTTTCAGTTAAATCGACAGACTAGAACTTAACTTTAAGTTTCAAATTGGTTTTTACCATATTCTGATCGACCTGAAGAATAACAACACTTTGTCAGGACAATGAGTCGATCATTCCTACCAAGTTTCATCTAAATTTGCTAAGAAGAACTTGACTTTAAGTTTGAAATAATTTTTCAAAATGGCGTCCACCACCAACCTGAAAAATAACAACACTTTGTCAGGACTGATTTGACTTAACTTGGTAGGAGTGATCAACTCATGGTCCTGACAAAGTGTTGTTATTTTTCGGGTCGATCAGAAATCCTATATGGCCGTAGCATGCTACGGACGTCATTTTGAAAAAATATTTCAAACTTAATTGGGGGGGGGGGGGGGGGGGGGGTAAATAAGAAATCCAATATGGCCGCCACAACCGCCATTTAAAAAAAAAGTTGAAGTAAAGTTCTACAGGGCCATGGTTGCCATTTCGGAAAAAAAACTATATAAAACTTAATTTCAATGTCTAATAGGCCGAATTAAATGAAACTCGGTCTAGGAATTAACAACTCATTGTCCTGACAAACATAACTTAAAGTTAGGTATGACTTTAAGTTAACTCAAATTATGGTAGGGATGATTGACATCATTATCTCCACTTCATATTTCAACAACAAAAATTAATACTGTAGGACTCCGGTGACCGTTTAGGCCCATGGGCCTTTTGTTATTAATGGCCGGCTGTGGCGGCCATATCGGATCTCTGATTGACCCCAAAAATAACATAACTTTGTCAGGACCATGACTCGTTCACTCCTACAAAATTTCAGTTTAATCGGCAAAATAAAACTTGACGTTAAGTTTCAAATAGTTTTTCAAAATGGCGGCCATATTGAATTTCTGAACGACCCAAAAAATAACAACACTTGGTCAAGACGTATCAATGAAATCCCTTCGACAGTAGGCATATTTTAGCTTAAGTTGAATATGTAAAATGTTGATGCACGACGGACGACGACGGATGAAGACGGATAGCAATAGGTCACTTGAGCTAAAACTCAGGTGACCTAAAATCCCATGGGAATTCCAAATCCAATAAAACTTATGTTAGAACAGATCCTTATTTTGGAAGAGTGTGCTTCTCAAGCTCAGACAAAACAGCAACTGAGGTATTAAAAGAGAATAGAGTTTTGGGACAGACGAACAGTATGTCACGAATAAACAATTAAATACATTGCCATAGTGTAGCAAATACGATGTTACATCTGATGTTAGTGACAGTGATATTAACTATTACTTATGATTATGATTAAGCATTTGATGCGCTGGTCAACACTTATGCTCCTGCGCAACGTGATCCTCAGGGAAGCAAGTGCAATTTGTTTTTGGTTTGCGATAACAAACGGAACAGGAGAACATGTGATTTCTCTGATGAGTGTGGTAGGTGGGACTCGCCAAAGGGAAATGTAATAGTCGTCTTTTATCGTGGATACAAAGGTATACGACAACTCTGGGTTCTTTTCTCAGTTCATTTATTACGTAAGTAAAAACCCTGTAACATGAAATACATCATATTACTACACATATACCATTTATACAATCACATAAGCTAAGACATGTCAAGCAACTTCCTGGCCGTAGCCAGTTACATAAGTTACAATAGTGGAATACCTATTACAACTGTTACATTCAATCTATATATTATATAGAAATACAGCATAATTACAAATATATTAAAATACCCACCCCTTCAATGTGAAGAGGGTTTTCTCTGACAAACTCCGCCGAGTCCTCGGTCTTACTCGTTCAATGTAAGCTATAAAAGGAAACAATAGATATTAACAAGAGGCCCAATGGGCCTGCATCGCTCACCTGGTATAAAACTCACACGTGTAACCTTAAAAGTGATCTAAAATAAAGCTACAGGAAAAATATCAGTATTTATGATTAAAATTCATTCAAAAGACCGTTATTTTTTTTGGAACATTTCACCTCTGTGATTAAAAGTCGAACAAAGTCATTATGTTGAAAACATTGTATAGCCTTTCATCTCTGGATGCAACTTGCAAAATATAAACATCCTGGGACCCATGGTTATTCAGAAGAGGTTGTTTAAAGATTTAAAAAAAAAATTGACCCCTGTGACCTTGAATATAAGTCGAAGTCATTAACTTTAACAAAGTAGTCCTCGATCCCAGCATATGCTACTGACTAAATATCAACATCCTGAGCCTTTTGGTTATTCAGAACAAGTTGTTGAAATATTTTTTACATATTTGACCCCTGTGACCTTGAATATGGGTGAAGGTCATTCATTTGAACAAACTTTGTAGCCCTTCATCTCAGCATGCTACTGGCCAATTATCATCACCCTGAGCATTTTGGTTATTCAGAAGAAGATGTTTAAAGGTTTTTTAATACAATTGACCCCTGTGACCTTGAATATAATTGAAGGTCATTCATTTGAACAAACTTGGTAGACCTTCACCCAAGCATGCTACTGGCCAAATGTCAACTCCCTGGGCATTTTGGTTATTCAGGAAAAGATGTTTAAAGGTTTTTTTAATACAATTGGCCCCCGTGACCTTGGATATAATTGAAGGTCATTCATTTAAACAAACTTGGTAGCCCTTCACCTAAGCATGCTACTGGCCGAATATCAACTCCCTGTGCATTTTGGTTATTGAGAATAAGATGTTTAAAGTTTTTTACATATTTGACCCCTGTGACCTTGAATATGGGTGAAGGTCATTCATTTGAACAAACTTTGTAGCCCTTCATCTCAGCATGCTACTGGCCAATTATCATCACCCTGAGCATTTTGGTTATTCAGAAGAAGATGTTTAAAGGTTTTTTAATACAATTGACCCCTGTGACCTTGAATATAATTGAAGGTCATTCATTTGAACAAACTTGGTAGCCCTTCACCCAAGCATGCTACTGGCCAAATGTCAACTCCCTGGGCATTTTGGTTATTCAGAAGATGTTTAAAGGATTTTTAATACAATTGACCCCTGTGACCTTGAATATAATTGAAGGTCATTCATTTGAACAAACTTGGTAGACCTTCACCCAAGCATGCTACTGGCCAAATATCAACTCCCTGGGCATTTTGGTTATTCAGAAAAAGATGTTTAAAGGTTTTTTTAATACAATTGACCCCCGTGACCTTGGATATAATTGAAGGTCATTCATTTAAACAAACTTGGTAGCCCTTCACCCAAGCATGCTACTGGCCGAATATCAACTCCCTGTGCATTTTGGTTATTGAGAAGAAGATGTTTAAAGTTTTTGACATATTTGACCCCTGTGACCTTGAAAATAGGTGAAGGTCATTATTTTTAACAAACTTTGTAGCCCTTCATCCAAGTTTGCTTCTGGCCAAATATCGACACCCTAGGCCTTTCGGTTATTAAGAAGAAGTCGTTTAAAGTAAAATATTGACGCCGGACGACGGACGGACGGACGGACGGACGGACGTACAGACGGGAGACCCATATGGGGTCGACTTTCCAAAATCCTTATGGGGTTTTTTTGTTTCCTGTCCAGAAAGTATAACTGGGGTTCCATTAGGAATTCAGATGAGAGATACATGTGGGGTTGGCTAAAGGTCCCCACAGTACCATGGACAAAAGCCCCACAATATCATGGACACGATAAAAAACCCACAATGTTATGGACTTAATCCAAACCCCACAATGGTATGAACAACAACCCCATAATGTCATGGACATGATATAAACCCCACAATGGTATGAACAACAACCCCTAATGTCATGGACATGAGTAAAACCCCACAATGTCATGGACAACAACCCCATAATCTCAAATACATGATATAAACCCCACAATGGTATGAACAACAACCCCATAATGTCATGGACATGAGTAAAACCCCACAATGTCATGGACAACAACCCCATAATCTCAAGGACATGATATAAACCCCACAATGGTATGGACAACAACCCCACAATATCTTGGATATGATCTAAACCCCACAATGTCATGGACAGCAGCTGCATAACCCCAGACAAGATTAAAACCCCACAACATCATGGACAACAACCCCACAATATCTTGGATATGATATAAACCCCACAATGTCATGGACAGCAGCTGCATTACCCCAGACAAGATTAAAACCCCACAACATCATGGACAACAACCCCACAATATCTTGGATATGATCTAAATCCCACAATGTTATGAACAGCAGCTGCATAACCCCAGACAAGATTAAAACCCCACAACATCATGGACAACAACCCCACAATATCTTGGATATGATCTAAACCCCACAATGTTATGGACAGCAGCCGCATAATCTCAAGGACATGATTAAAACCCCACAATGTCATGGACAACAACCCCATAATGTCATGGATATGATTAAAACCCCACTATAACATAGACAAAACCCCACAATGTTATGGACAGCAGATGCATAACCCCATAGACAAGATCAAAACCCCACAACATCATGGACAACAACCCCATAATGTCATAGACAAAAAACTTAAATGGACCTAAACAAAACCCCACATGCTACAGACAAGAATATCATTGTTTGTTCATTTAATGGCCAAGTTTTGATTTTGCCGAAGTTCGCGAATTGTATTATTTGGTGTCTTTGTTTATAAACTACTTTAATATGATTTATTGCCCTTTTCATAATTATCAATTAAATATGGGGTTATCTATTTCATGGTTTTCAAGCTGTTATAAATATGCATTTGACTGATCTGAATGTCAATATTATATCTATTTTTTTTTAGGTTTGCATTCCAAAAACCTCAACAGACCAGGACTGAATCCTTAATCTGTTGCAAACATTGAGAAAACTGTCAAGAAATAAACCTTCCTTTAAAGGAAAACTTGTAGGAGCAGTTTACTTGGAGCAAGAACACCTATTAGTTCAAATAGTCTTGTTTGTAAATAAATAACTGCACAAACCATTCGCCCCATCTGCAATGCATGATAAATGTAAAGTAAATGCATGTTTACAGTAGCTGAAAACTGACATTTAACTTAGAGAATCATTCCAATAAAATATTTTTTATGACTTCAAAACTATTTCCATCTTTCAGAGCAAGTCTCGATCTTGTTCATGACTGCTTGGAAATTTATTCTCTGAATGCATGGTACCTGGAGACATGTGGCATATCTCTCATGACATTCTATCTTTGATTATCCTTCAGACATTCCAGTATGTACTGTCACAAGGTAGTTTTTAATTTTGTACAGCAAAGATAAAGAGAGACTTAATTATAGTCAAGGAAACATTTGTTAGAACAAATAAGTTTGAAAATACAACTGCTCTTATGTAACAGGCTTCTAATCGCTGCAATATATATGTTTATCACTTCTCAGCATATAAAAGATGTATAAGAACACTATCGTATGTGTACCAGGTAATACAGTAAAATATTCCAACCCAACTTCCTATTAACAACTAAATATTCTTTCTTAGACACTACATTATGTCTGGAATTCCTTAGGTCATATATTTCCAATTCATAAAGCTGACAAAACCAACTCAAGTCAATTTAACCTAAATAAGGTCACTAAAACCACAAAATATCTTAATTAAATGTCATTTTCCAGCATTAAAATAAGACCACAATGTTTAATAATCACCTCGTCCACTTCTCCAAATTGAACTGGAAAAACGTTTTTTTATCAATTCACAACTAGTATGGTAAAGGTACATCATACAATTACCCGTATTACACATGTGTACCAATTGGTTCTTCACATCTTCTTAGCAGGTGAGTTGTTTTGAAGCAAATTACTGGTAGAGCCTTTCATTACATGCAGTATTTTCTGGAATAGTTGTGCCAGAATTTTCAGCAAATTATCACTCCCAAAAAGTAAGATTTACAACACACAATAAAACCAGAACGAATATTACCTGAAAGTGTCCAAACTAAACCATAATTTTGGTTTATTATCTTGTATCTACAATGTATTTTCTGGAAATATCCAGTGAAGCTTAACCCCTAACATGACAAAATGCACAAAAATAAACAATCTCTAACAAAATGAAACAGATTTACATGATTGTTAGTGCAAAGAACCAAATATTTCATAATACTTGATACTTCACAAAATAAAACAAGAATCTCCCATTTTTCCATCTCTCTTTGTTACCTAGTCATAAAAAACCTCGCAAGAGACCTTTTCACTATAATTACATTCATTTTAGAATACTAATCCAAAAACCATCATTGAAAAGATTTTTCATTAATATATTTTTTTCAAGTCTCTTGAAATCACAAAGACAGCATTGTGCTATCTCAAGCAACTCCACAAACTTTGGGAAATTACATAAACTAAGAAATGTACCAATCATGATTAGCAATACTCACTTCTTGTTGGAGTGATGTTGACCAAATAACTATATTTCTATAAGAAACAATACTAGTTACTACAGTTGTGTCATGAAAGATCATTTTGATTGGGTTTTAACAGAATGTAACCTAATGAAATAGGCATCTTGGTATAAATTCTGAAACTTGTGACAACTACCTGGTATACACATATAACTGATACTAAGTACATGTATAAAACAAACAAAAAAGTTACAGGATTCAGAAAAGCTTGTTGATATTGTAACAGCTCAAAACATTTACAAGCATATATTTGTCATGCTAAATATCTTGAGAATAAACTGATGTACTTCATGCTCGAGATAAGCCAATAAAATTTCGTATTTGCATTCTAACATCATTTCAGATTCGCATTTCTCAAAGAGCATGTCAATTTTCCTAAGGCTTTTGTGGGAAGCCAGGATCGGATCATAACTTAGGTCAAAATTCAAGTTGATATCAGATGCTAATACTGGTACTGTGTGCTGAATTAAGTAATTCCACAAAAATAGTATTTCAGCAACACAAAACTGACCGTCAGATGATCATTTTTGTTTTTTAGTTTTGTGACTTTCCCCTTTTTATCATCATGTTACTAAGCTTTTTCTTGATAGTGTCTCTTTTTCTTTGATGAATTGACCCTTTATTTTCCAGACTTTTTTTCATCATCTCCTCGATTCTTTTTTGCCCAGGCAATTTATTAATTGCACAATCTCTCTGGAATAGATCTTTAAGTTCTTCTTCCTCCTCTGCTAACCACTTTTGTCTTTGACATGGTTGTGGTCTTTTCCTTTTGGCATATACTTCATTTAACTCATCTGAATCCTCATCTTCTTGTTCTTCCTCTATATCTGGGATATAATCATCCGTGTCTTCAATGTTTCCCATTGGTGTTACTGGTACTACATCATCTGATGAGGCAATGGATGCCCTCTTCCTGTACTGTCGATATGATATCTGTATTTTTAAGAATGTAAACAAGTATTACAAAAACTTGCTACTACCAACAGACAAAAGTTTATTGCAATAAATTGTGTGCAGTTGATCTGTACTCTGATGCATACTGTAGAATGAGATAAAATAACGGAAAGTAATATTGAACAACAATTTCTCAACTTCAAATTATTATACTAAAGATCACAAAATATCAAGAAATACTTGTTTGAAATTGTACCGACAGTTATAATGGTAGCCATCTTTTCTGACCGACCCGTAAAACAATAAACAGCCTGAAAGAGAACTCATTCAATGAAATGTGACGACATAAACCTACCATCCAACTGAATATCAGCCAGTTTTTTCCCACCATATTTGGAAACCAGATTTAGATCTTGAACAAGGAGTATTTTTGCAACCTCCACCCTTTCCAGCATATCCGACGTTTGACGGTAATGCGTCTGGTGGACGTTCATAGTATGGCCAAGATGGTCGATCACCCACTGTCGCTCACTTTCTGTGGTGTTCATTGCCTGGAATATATTTAATGGTTCACATGTCTGACATTGCACAACATCATAAACACTTCAAGTCAGATGTAAAACCTAACTCTTGTAAATGAGCCTATAATATTAAATGGAAATAAATGTTTTCATGTTTCATGAACATCAAAGGAAATATTTACAGAGGGACAAAATGTGATTAAATTTTACGTTTTAGATTCAAATTTTCTGACAACAGAAATATTTAAATGTTAGGCAAAGATTAAATTTCAATAGGCATTATACCTGCAGCATGGTCGCCATATATTTTCGCATATTTGATGTTCTGATCAGGTTTGGCATCTGTAATCCAGCCTTTGGGTCTGAAGTCACCTCCCTTATTGCCTCATACGCTCGAAATACCCCAGCACCTGAATAAAATTTTCAAAAGTATAAAAAATGGCAATTTCGGAATCATTGTGGCAACATTATAGATATATATGTTATGGAAATGTCTCTTTCTCAGTTTGATTTCACATATTTGTTGCAGTAAAAAGCATTTGACAGGCAAGGTCTTAACTCTCATGAAAAAAAAAGGACATAAATAGAAATAGAAAGTGACAAATAAGTTTATCATGAAACGGATAACTACAGTAAACCCACCAGCAGATGCATACAGGTACTTATTTGTTGATGGGATTCCAGCCGTTCTCCTGACAGCCTCGTTACTCAGGTATTTGAAGGAGTTGTGGACATCTGGAGGCAGGATAACTGGGACTCCTCGGCCGGTCTGAAACAGAAAGTATGCAACTATAACATTGATTTTTTCCACCTGTATAAGGTGATGACTGCAACAGAGTGAAAAAAGAAGGGTGTAATCAATCTCCAAGCATTTATGTCTCTGTTCTTTACATACCTTTCCTCTGATTACAACTACATCCTGATGTTCCAGAAGATGGTGCTCGAACTTTGTCAGGTCTCCTCGGATTTCTGCACCAATCTGATCTATCCCAGTTTTCCGTGAACTGTAAGCTGTTAATCTGAAAGTAGAGATACAAGATTTGTTTGTGACAAAAGCAGGCCTAACATTTTACTAAAAACAATTCAGCGTAACTTGGGTAGAGAACATGAATCTAAAAATGAAGTATCATTGTGTCAAACCAATATGGGTCCTTTTTTTCTATCAGTTTTTGTAGCCTTTGACTTCATAAAACATAAAATTATCACCAAATATCCCATTTATCCAGCACACACAGCTGCATATATAATAATGTATCTCTAACCAAATAATTTAACTGCTACTTTATCCTAGATGGAACCAATGCACTTTTATGCATTTCAGACAAAAAAACATTTTCAAAAAGAATTGTGCAAAATAATGCATAAGTTATATTACCTCATGGCCTGGACTTCATGGCATCTCCTCCTATTGTACAGAGTGATTCTGGCTAGATTCAGGATAGCCACTTTGCGGAACTGAGCAAATGTCTGCACAAGGAGGTCTAGGTCTGTTATTACTTTGATCAAGTACTCTGCCAACTTTTTTACGTCACTCGGTAGGGGAAGTTGCCTTTCCTGGTTGAAAGTTCGGTCATTCAGAATGCTTCGAGCTAGTTTAGTCACACGCAAACCCCACTCTATGTCCATTAGTTTCGTGAACCCCTCGACCTCCTTTCTTTTTAGGTCATCATCATTTTTTATCGCTGTTGCTAACTTTGTTGAAAGCATTCGTTTGATATCATGCCCTAATTTGATACAATTGCTTGGCGATAGAAGGTCTTCTTCATCCCCATTGACTGAGAAACACCATAGTGCGGCCTGTACCACTGCATCAAAATGCTTTGGTTTTAGGAATCCATCAAGGTTTTCATCTTTCAGGTTTGTGATTGTCCGACAATGCTTTTTTAACTTGGCAACCAGCCTCATTACTGAACTCGTATAGTATTTCCTCATTATCTCGTTCCCCCTGTTCCTTAACATCCATTGATTTCCCAGCTGCACAATGAGCTCATCAGATTTTGCCTCATGGCCAACATCATCATTTTGCATAATTGAAAACACTTCATTCTTTAGTGCAGCTGATGCTTTGTCTGATACCTTACCGACAATAATATCAGACTGCACAATCAAGGAGTTCTTTGAGTAGGAGGAAAGAGTTTCAGGATCCCTAGCACTACATGCCTTCAAATGTCGTTTCACAGATTTCAATGAAATCCACCCTAAACATGCTGGACATGGGCCATACCTTCTAATGTCAGTGGTAGGTTGTTCATCCAATTCATCTGTCTCTTCATCACTGCTGAGGACAGACTCTCCTTCACATCCTGATCTCCTTAGTAAGAATATTTTTTCCGCATTTATCTTCTAAAACATTCATGTTGTGCTGATGTGCTGCTTTTAACCTTAGTCTGGATATTGCTTTTTTTCTTTCCTTTCCAGTACTTTCTAATACTTCTTGCACCTTTTCCTCGCTAGCATGCTGCTTTGACAGAATATGATGACTAAAATTTGTTACTTGTTTTGAGCAGAATAGACATGGATGTTTAGTGTCATATGATCTGTCTGTTTTGGTGTGTTTTCCACCTATGTTTGCTTTTCTAACCAATGAAACATAGATCTCTCTGTTTCTTATGTCCCTTGCTATGTTTTTCCTATCATGTTTGTTATCTTCCAAAACAGATTTTTGGTAAGGAATTTCATCTATGTCGACAGATTCAAGCATCAATTGAGGTACATGAACTACTGGGATAACTTCAGAGTCAGATGTGTCAACTGAATTTTCAGCTATATCAGAATATATCTCCTTGTTCTCAACAATAAACCTGTCTTTCCCCATCCCATGCACTTCTTGTTTCTTTCTTTTCAGGTAATAATTTTCAAGAGCCATGTCCTCTGTGTCCCTTTTCATGGTATCTTCATCGCTTTCTTCAAAAACTACAGGCGTTTTCTTTGTTCTTTTGGGTCTTACTATTAAAATTGGCTGAGAGTCAGAGTCAGAACCCAAACAATCACCGAATACCTTGTCAGACTATGGCCTCTTACGTTCTTTAAGCGTTTCTTGATCCCCTGACTGATCCAGAGTTAATAAGATCTCATCCCCTAACTTATCCTGTGTTCCTATGTCCTCATCCCCTGAATGATCCTGTGTTCCTATGTCCTCATCCCCTACAGGATCCAGTGTTCCTATGTCCTCATCCCCTGACTGATCCAGAGTTCCCATGTCCTCTGCCCCTGACTGATCCAGAGTTCCCATGTCATCATCTGCTGACTGATCTGGAGTTCCAATGTCCTCATCCCCTACAGGATCCTGTGTTCCTATGTCCTCATTCCCTACTGGATCCTGTGTTCCTATGTCCTCATTCCCTATTGGATCCTGTGTTCCTATGTCCTCATCCCCTGACTGATCTGGAGTTCCAATGTCCTCATCCCCAACAGGATCCTGTGTTCCTATGTCCTCAT
>NW_018408859.1:337950-358836 GCF_002113885.1 Mizuhopecten yessoensis | reverse complement strand
CTGCCGAAGACACCCAGCAGGACGCCCCACCCGGTCACATTATACTGACAACGGGCGAACCAGTCGTCCCACTCCTAATTTGCTGAGCGTTAAGCAGGAGTAGAAACTACCATTTTTAAAGACTTTGGTATGTCTCGGCCAGGGGACAGAACCCAAAGCCTTCCTCACAGGGGCGAACGCTCAACAAATGGCCAAAAGTGAGGCATTGTCAAGGGAGACATTAGGAAGAAGAAAGTTATTTAGAAAGGAGAGAAGAGATAAGGTCCCCTGAATGATCCTGTGTTCCTATGTCCTCATCCCCTGACTGATCCAGAGTTCCCATGTCCTCTGCCCCTGACTGATCCAGAGTTCCCATGTCATCATCTGCTGACTGATCTGGAGTTCCAATGTCCTTATCCCCTGAATGATCATGTGTTCCTTTGTCCTCATCCCCAAACGGATCCTGTGTTCCTATGTCCTCATCCCCTACCGAATCCTGTGTTCGTATGTCCTTATCCCCTGACATATCCTGTGTTCTTATGTCCTCATCCCCTGACAGATCCTGTGTTCCCATGTCCTTATCCCCTACAGGATCCTGTGTTCCTATGTCCTCATTCCCTTCTGGATCCTGTGTTCATATGTCCTCATTCCCTATAGGATCCTGTGTTCCTATGTCCTCATCCCCTGACTGATCTGGAGTTCCAATGTCCTCATCCCCAACAGGATCCTGTGTTCCTATGCCCTCATTCCCTACTGGATCCTGTGTTCCTATGTCCTCATCCCCTGACTGATCTGGAGTTCCAATGTCCTCATCCCCTGACTGATCCAGAGTGCACATGTCTTCATTCTGTGGCAGAACTTGAATTCCTACATCCTGATCTGAATAAGACAAAGGTTTGAAAATAACTATTAAGGCATTTTCAAGAACTGCGAGTTGGTAAAGAAAATATTCCAGTACTTAAGATCTGTACCGGTTCATAGCCTGAAATCGCAAACCCATGACGTAATGTCATAGCATCAGTATTATGTTAAGTTTCCAATAAATCATTAGGACCCTATACTGAAGTGAAGTTATGAACTTTACATTCACAACAATTTGATTAATTATTATCCTTCAAAAATACCTTTTTCTGTACTGTATTGCATTGCCCATTCCAAATCTCCAATGAAAGCTTTTAGTGTAGCTGGCTTCCTCTTCAAGGACTCTGATGAAAAAATAAAATTGGAAATTTTTAATACTCTAATCATAAGTAAACGTCCAGACATATTTCATAAATAAAATAACAAACATTGAAGTTATTAATAGCTTACCCTGAACATCTATCAGATATATATATGTTTATTGTTGTTGCCAAATCATGTGACAGAAAATTAAGTACTCTATTCTTCATTTCCAACTTATAGGTTCCTTAAATGTATTCCACTGTTCTGAAGCCAACTAGCCTCTATTTGGTAAAAACAATGTCAACTGTCAATAAAACAAGAGAATCAAGATTTCATATTTTCTGTGTATTTTATTAACGATGTCCTTAAATTTATTTACTTTATGACATTAAAATGCAAACCAATCATATTCATAAATGCTTTCAAATCAATTTTCATAGAGCTAATCATATTAAAAACTGGGTCCATTACCAAAGTTCTTGGTATGCCCCTAAAGTTGAATATGATGGGTTTTTTTTCAGTCTAGACCAATCCCTTTTACCAAGTATATAGTCGCAATTGGACCTTATCTTAATATTGCCATATAAATTAACTCTGTATGGTTACCATTTAGTCAAACCAAAAAGTTAATGTCATCAATGTGATCCTGTTATCAAAACACCTCCCACAACAATTTTCATCAAAATCGGATAATATCTACATTTTGACC
Organism: Mizuhopecten yessoensis; assembly: GCF_002113885.1. Classification (NCBI taxonomy): domain Eukaryota; kingdom Metazoa; phylum Mollusca; class Bivalvia; order Pectinida; family Pectinidae; genus Mizuhopecten; species Mizuhopecten yessoensis. Next base: position 356,984 of record NW_018408859.1, on the reverse strand, counting down.
AATCAATGCAATAACCTTATTCCCCAGGTGGCTATTTTGCAACAACTATACAGTATATGAAATTGATGAAAGAAACTTTTCAACAGGGAAAACAAGCACAAAAAAATGTAAAAATAAATCAATGGTAGGGCTCTTTCCATATTCCAAGAACAGAGCATTTTTCTAAGAAAGGTAAAAGCTTAATTTTTAATACCTTAAACTATGTATTATATCCAAAATTCAAGTATAAAGTATTGAAAACTATTATATGTTAATTTCTGGGAAGAGCCCTTCATGAAAGAACTGTAAACAAAATGTAACTTTAATCAACAGTATTTACCACATCTTCTTACTCAAAGCCAAAGATCTTCTCTCTTGGTGATCATGATGTTGAAATAATTCAACATCTTTTAATGGGAACCTGTTCAAATACAGTTGGATTAATAAAAATTGAAACAATAAACCAGGATAATGGTCTAGTACTGAACTGCTGTGACATTTGGAAGTAATACCATTTGAAATTGATGCATATTTGTGTACACTTTAACAAGATGTGTTTGTGAAACATTATGCCCCCAATGGATAGCTACTTCAAAGTTTCATGCACAAGCCCAGTAAATTTTGACCAATGAGACAAAAATGATGAAATTTTAATTTCCATGATATTAAAGTACCATAACTCAAGTGAATTTTGACAGATTATCACCAATATCAAACTCATCTGACCATGAGAATTTGTTTTTATAATAATATACGGCAGCATGCCAAAATTAGTTGAAATCTGTTGAAAGATACTTCAGCTAAGTTACTTGACAGAAACATAGAAACAATGAAATTTTAATCTTTTACAATTTAAGAGCCCAATAACTAATAAGTAAATATTGCCAGGATTTCAACAATATCAAACTTATCCATTCCATGATCTTATTGATATGAAGTAAGTTCAAGTAACCTATAGCTACCAGTACCAAATTTGGTTGAAAGGTACTTAAGAAACAATGACACCAAAATAAAAATAAAACTTACACCAATAGAAGCATTTCTGTCTTATAAATCCACCAACAAAAACATTTTCAAGAAAGGGCTTACCCTTATTTATGATCAGGTTTCACTGTTGATACAATAGCATTGATGAAATGAATCAAATAAACTTAATAAAAACTTTCACTATAATTACTCAAGTAAATTGGAACTTGGAAAAAAAGTAACTAGTGTACATGTACAATATACATACCAGGCATCATCACTTTTGCAATATCCAAGATGAGGATCAGTATCATGGACACACCAGGGACTTTGCCCCATACAAAGTGACAGGTACGTTTTTTACACAGACCATCTTTAAACTGAAAATGGAAAAACGAAAAAAATAATTGTATTCAACATATGTACAGCTTCCTTTTGCTTTCAATCACACCCTAAACAATTTGTATTTTTATGGGGTTTGAATAATTTTGAATGGTTGAGTATAAATGTCCATGTCCTTGTGGGATTGTGTCCATGTCTTTATAGGGTCTGTATCATTCAATATCTTTGTGGAGTTGCATAACTTACATTGTGCTCCATAACATGTGCTTGTTCCTGTGAGGTTTCGTTTTTGGAACTTTTGACAGTTTTTGTAGCAGAATAAAAGATTAAGAGATTAGAAAGAAACTTCACAGCATGTGAAAAGCCCTCATTATCACAAATAATATCCTTACCATCAGTCACACTCGAACGCTATGAAGTGTAGTATACAAAAGCTTGTGATTAATTCTGCTTCTTGCAAGGATAATGTTCCAAATCCAAATAATATATGTCCATCAATCACTTTTGTTACAAGTAGACAGTTAGTATTTAATTTCAGGATTTCACACAAAACTAATCTGAAGTGTGAATATTTTTCAATGAAAATTTCAAACATTATTTCACTTTGACAAGATCTTAATCAAAAGGTTGATTTATTAAGATAGATCAGTATTCCATCTATTGAAAAGTCTTGACCATCTTGTGAATACAAGGTACACTAAAGCAAAAACACAGATCACTGCAACTAAAATGCTGCCAAGCAGTATAACTGCAAGAATGCAGAACCAATCATCCATGCTTCTTTTTACAGGAAGTTGAAAAGAAGCACTTCCTGTTAGATACAACCCCAGAGGGTTTATAAAACTAACCCCAGAGGGCTTTGTAACTTAATACATGTACTCAATACCATTTAAACAATTTCAGAGGTTGTAAATATATGTTTTTTATCAGTTCCTAATTAGTTAACTAGCATACTTTTTTTTCTTTGTGCATATATTGAAGTAATTTTTTTAAATATTCTAAATCAATTTATTACCTACAAATAAGTGTAACTTTAAATATTTGTGATTACAATTAAATTACTCATATTTTTCAAATGTAATGATTAAATTAAAATTACTTTTAGTATGTAACCATAATTACTTCTGATTACTTTTGATTACTTCAAATTTCAAATTTCACTGAAATTTTATGATAGGTTAAAAGCGAAATGGAAATATAAGAAAAAATCCATGAAAATAGTAAAGGTCTTATAGTCAGATGGATGTAAGACAAAACAATGAGGCCATTTAATTTACATCATATGTTTGAAAGCCCTTCATTGTAAACAGTAAACTTACTCCAGGAAACATTGGAATACAATAGACCTTGATGGGCTTGACTTGTGTGATTCAAAGACAGTACTAATTTTCCACAAATTTGACAATATCAAAATTTCTTAGCAGGCAAAAGAAAACACAACAATACAATTCTTCACTTTTGAAAAATACCAAATAATATAATCCACAGATAAATAATTCATGGACATCAAATCAAAGTCTGAACAATATGAGCAAGCTTCTGAAAATTCATAGTTGGAAATAAATCCAATAAATCCAGCAGGAATATCTGCCATGATGAACTCTTCAAAGATGGCTGCTTTCCCCTTTCTCATTAAAAATGATGTCACTTCCTGTTGGCCTTCAAAGTGCAATAGGTTTAATTGTAAATGTGCTTATGGGGTTTGAGACCCACTCCTTGTGAGGTTCTATATCTCTGAACTATCTGTGAACTATATCATTGATAAACTTGTAAGCATGTTGTGAAGACAACATTTCAAAGTTCATTAAAAATGACTTTTTATCCAATCATTTCTAAAGGAACATGAACAAACAGTTAATAGATCTCTCATTTTCAAGTTAGACAGGATGCCCTGAATTAGATATGTATATAAATCCTATTATGGGAAAAGTATATGGTATTTTGCAACATGATTCCTCCAGAATATTTTCAAGTTGAAAGATTTTGAGATACTGAGGCAAATACGTGGAAAAAAACATGATGAAATAAAAAATATTTACCTACCTACTGATCATGACCCTAAATAATTTTTGAGACAAAACAACTATATTTTTTGGCCTTGTTTTTGGTAAAAATCACAAGTTTTTACAGTGCTACATAGGTTTGCTGTCCCCATAAATGTTATTATAACTGTTGAACTGTACTAGCATAGTAATATGTTGAAAAGCCGATCATTATTCACTAACTTTGGAAACATTGTTGAGTCTAAATTTCCCTAAAAATATCAGTCATTAGTTTACCAGTATGTTTGTAAAATGCCTGCTTCACTATGATTACTTTTCAACATGATATATGTCCGTTTGTAGTCCTGAGATACTTGCCAGCATCATCACTATTATAGTCTTTTTTTTTAGTTGTGAATAAGTTAATTCAAGTTTGATCATACACCCAATCACAGTATACGGCAACCGGAAGTCAAAAAGTGCTAGTACGCGGCGGACTACTATATATTACTGAAGAAACTATATATACATCTAGACAAGCAAATTAGCTTACAACGATGTCATCTGAGCGAAACTAAGTACCATCGTTTGGTAGCAACATAATGTAAATCGAAAATTGAAAATATGCCTGATGATCAGATCGCCATGTTTTCTTACGATCACTTCCGGTCGTACGATCAATACTTTAGTAAATAGGTTATTAATATAAAAATTCACAATATAAGTTGGTCACTGATATAATATTTTCAAACAAGAAGTTACTTACAGCTGAAAATAAGTCCGATTCTGACTTTTTTCGTAGACACTTTGACCTAGATTTACAAACCAATCACTGACACAAAAAGGGTTCCAAAGTCTGACGGTATTGGACGAATATTGCAGATTCTCGCAATGAAGTCTTGTTACTAAATAACTTATTATGTAGAACATTTCAGGGTTGAGGCTATAAATGAAAGGCATTATCTTTAACGGTGGAATGAGTTCGCAATCGGGTGTTTAATTAATCATGTCTACCGTCGATGTCGGCCATTTTGTCTCCAGTCCAGAACACCGTCTTAAAACATTTGTAGGTCAAATCTGTCATATAGACTTATGCCTACTGTACAGTACATGACTTTTTAAGAATCTTACGTGAAATAGGCATAAACATCACATCATTTTACATAAGGCCATCATTAAGCATAAGGCCTATTTCTCAAAACGACTTTGTAGAAATCGTTTAGGGTGGCTGCACATAACATGGCTAAAAAGAAAGCTTTACGCCTAGTGCCTAGAATGTTCCACTTCTCCAAATAAAAAAAACAGTTAGGGCACAAATTATTCCGTCTACTTAATCCACACATTGACATTGTTTAGTATAGATTGAGATCAGCGCAAAATATAACTTACCTTGCAACCTCGAGATGTCATGTTGATCGCCTTATCAGGCTTACAGTAATGGCGGACAGGAAAAAGGGCCGTTCGGAACATCACGGGATTTATTCAGTACTAAACAAAAATGTGCTCGTTTCGTATTTCTTCATTCGGGCGGTTTTTTCAGACTTTAGCGGCAAGTGTCCGTCAGAGGTGTCCATGAATTGGCATGAAATGCATGTGAGGTTGATTTTTATTTTAACACTTAACCCCAGAAAGATCATTTGCACATAAAAGATGGAACTACATGTGGGGTTGACCCCACATGCAAAAAAAAACCCACAGGTGTCAAATTGACAGAAAACAACCCCACATGTATCTCTCCTAAGAGCGGACAGACGGACGGACGGACGACGAACGCAACGGTATGGCATAAGCTCACCTTGGTCCTTCGGACCAGGTGAGCTAACAAGGCTAGAGTGTTCAATTTGACCAATTCTTTAGGAGCCTCAGCTTTTGTTGTCACCCGTTTTCTAAAATTCCCATGTTTCAACCTCGTATATTATATTTGGAGTGTAACTATTCTTGACGTCTTTGGTAGGTACGGCTCGTATATAACTTTATCTTCACTAACTTTTTTTGAACAAAACAACCCGTCAGTTTTGTATATGGAGAATCATTTTATTTGATTCTGACAAAATAAATGACAGGTTGGATGTTGTTCTGTAGTAGTGTCATTATTTGTCATTATTACTTTTAATATATTTGTGGTATTTAGCTATACGCGTTCGTATGTAACGGAAATCAGCCTTCCGTGCAATTTTGTACGTCACGCATTGCGGCAAAACTTTTAGCGCGCGCTACACCTATATCTTTACCTAGCCAGCATAGGAATAAAAAGAGGTAGCGGGCACTAAAGCCAAAAGCAATAAACGTAAGTACTCGTATATAAATATAAGTCTAATTCATTATAGTATCTATTCAATAATATATCTAATTAACGTAATATTTTTGTTAAAAGTAAAGTTAATATTTTGAAAATCTTTGTGAATTTAGAAATCGGGCGTGGTCAATTTAGTAGACAAGTGATTTCGAAGAAGCATGTTTTTAGCTCACCTGGCACGAAGTGCCAAGTGAGCTTATGCCGTGGCGCGTCGTCCGTCGTCCGTCCGTCCGTTGATGATGTAGCCAACGACAAAGATGGTGACAGTATGGAGGGAGATGGTGATGATGTAGCAAACGACAAAGATGGTGACGGTATGGAGGGAGATGGTGATGATGTAGCAAACGACAAAGATGTTGACAATATGGAGGAAGATTTTGGTGATGAGAGTAATGATTGTGAATCTGATGATTCGATAACAGATCCCAGTTATTTAGTAGATGAAAGTGATGAAAGTAAAGAAGAAATCATTCCAGATAGTGATACAAATGACTCTGATGATAGCAGTGTTTCAGCAACGTTCCAAGCCTTGTCCCAGAAGGCAATATCTACAGCTTTTATTACTTATCCAGGCAGCACAGATACTACTAGTGAAGACATACCGGAGGACTTAATTGCAAGGGACTGATAAGATATATGTTAGAACAGTCATTAAAAATTCTACAACAAAGACTGGAAGAAAAAATAAAAATTTCCGAGTGTACAATTCTTATCATGCTTGTCCATATTGCGGAAAATTGCATAGCAATTTCTCCCATCATACTTTGTCAGGAAGACATGCAGAGGAACCAGAAGTGAAGGAAATAGTAAAATTCAGTGCAAAGCATCATGAAAGAAAAAGACGGCTAGATCTGTTAAGGTTGAAAGGTGATCATTATCACAATAAGAAAATTTTGGCTAAGAAAAGAGGTGAGTTGATACTTGGTAGGAAAAGTGAAGGAAAAGTTTTCCAAGCAAGTTTATACGGGCCGTGTCCAACATGTTTTGAATGGATTAAAACAAAAACCCTGTATAGGCACCAAAGCAAGTGTGTTGGGAAAAAGAATGGTTCTGCAAAGTCCAGCAAAACATCCCTTGGAGTCCAGTCAGATATGATTGTAGGTAGGATCAGGGAAGAGGCATCTCCAGCACTGACAAAGATCCATTGATAATTGCCCTTGGGAATCAGTGGATGGAGAGGAACATTGGGAATAAAATCATGCGAAAGTACTACACATCCTCAATCATGAGATTGGCAGCTAAGCTTAAAATTAATTTGCAATGCATGTCGGAAAAAGATGATGATCTCGATGAGTTTTTGAAACGAAAACACTTTGATATGGTTGCAAAAGCAGCGTTGAGGTGCAGCAAACAAAACGCAATAGATGAAGAAGACCTACAAACACCCAGTAATGTTATCAAGCTTGGGTTTGATATAAAAATAATGGCATCTGCAAAACTTGGCTCTGCACTGATACAGGGAGATGAAACAAAGAAACAAGAAGCTGAAAATTTCCTTTGTCTTATGAAACTTAATTGGGGCTTAAAAGTCACAAAATTGGCTCGAGTTCTGCTAACAGAAAGATCGTTTAATAGACGCAAGCCTCTGCCTCTGCCAGGTGACGTGAAGAAACTAGCTACATTTATGAAAACTGAACTGGAAAACCTTGACTTGGATAATTGGTTATATGACAATTTTAAGAAAGCAGCTGTACTTGCTCTTGCCAGGATAACATTATACAACAGAAGACGCTGCCATGAAGTACAGGCACTAAGGTATTGGATATTTTATTTTGTAGGAGATTTTCTTTACCTCATGATTGTCATGATCATCAAGTTTTGTATGATAAAAGGTATAAAAAATTTGTAAAATAACATCTTTCCAAAAACTGAAATTATTTTCATAAATCATTGCTCACTTCTACTTAAGTATATGAAATATTTGCATGGTTCTAGATGGTTCTGATGTCATATTTTTGATATAATTCTATTACAGGATGGATGTTTTCAGTCGTAGAAAGACTGGTGTTGATGAAGTAGCAGGTGAAATGCTTAGGGAACTGACTGCATTTGAGAAAGAACTACTGAGAAGACAGGAAGTTGTGGAGATCCGAGGCAAGGTATGTACTTTGATATCAACATTATAAAAAGGAAGTTCTTAAAATTACATAGCAAACTGGTTTATGAAATTATATCAACTCGGTGTATCATATATGCACTTTGTGTTTGTGATCCAAAGGTTAAAATTTAAATTTCCTGTCATAATTATTGTGTACTGATGTTTGTAAATATACACATAGGATAAAGTGTGTAATAGCAAATATATGGTCCAACAATATAGGACTAAGGTACTGGATCCAAACATGTTTTGGATGCATGTTTCTAAAGTATATGGTCAATCTTGTAATATCAAGTGAGGAAAAAGTTATTTGTCATATATTTAAGCCAATTTACTCCTTTTTCAAGAAAAAAAGTGACGTAAAGTTCACATCATGTACACTAAACATGTACCAAAAAGGACATAAAAACAACAGTAAAAAAATATTGATATCTGGCCCTACTTATCTCTTTTTGTGACTGCATGCAAAAGTTAAAGGTACTTGATAAAAAGCCATAATATAGTGATAATTTAATGGTTTAATTTAAATGATAAATTGCATAACACACAGCTATTGAAAACATGCTTGTATAGATGTATGTGTGTATATAAATAAAAAAAACAAAACAATTATTACTTATTCAGACTGGAAGAGGGGTGCCAGTGATCATACCTTATGACTGTAAGGGAGTGATGCAGCAACTGGTTAATCCTGCAGTAAGATTGACAGCTGGAATTGATATCAGCAATCCATATGTTTTTGCCAATTGCCGTAAGTCCTTTACTCATGTTTTCAATTATCCAAATTGAATTTTTGGTTTTCCAAAATTTTGAATATATCATAATGCATAAGTGTATAAAGCTGTTTTAGTGCTGAAAATATTTGTACTATATCTTAAAATATGAATTTGTTGTCTCCTGAATTTAGAGTAAATCAAAATATAGCTTACTGAACAATGCAACATTTTTGTTTTAGGTGCAGGTGTGTTCCGAGCATATGATGCGATTAAGCATGTCACTTCAGAGGCAGGATTGAAATTGCCGGAACTTGTCAGAACGAGCAACATGCGAAAATATATGGCCACCATGATACAGGTATGAAAGAATATAATAGCAAACTGCCTGATATACAGATATATCTTGCCTTGCCGGTATTGGAGTTATCTAATTGTTTCTTGCTAAAGTAAAATTTTGCTTATTGCTGTTTCTTTATGCTTCGCCCGAAATACAGATTTATTCTTGCACAAATTTCTTGAAAATACATTCAATTTACCCTGGAATTTTTCTCTGTTTAATTGTATGTTTCCACCAAATGATAGGTCTATCAATATCAAATAATATATTTTCAGTCACTTGACACCAATGAGTCCGAAATGCAGTGGATCTTACAGCACTTAGGACACACTATGGATGTCCACAAGACCCATTACAGGCAAACATCGGACTTGTTGGAAAGAGTGGAAGTTGCCAAAGTCCTGTTGATACAGGACTTTGGAATGGTACACAAATTTGTCGGGAAACAACTCAAAGATATCCAGATGGAAGGTAAACATATTTTATATATACAGATACAGATTATCCCCTAACACACTTGCTATCACAACTGGTATGGATGGTTAATCAAAATTAATTACTTGGTTCTCAGGCCACTTTTTCTGAAAATAGATGAGTGAGTGAGGGCTTTTTTTTTATGAAAAAAGAGATGAAGGATTTTTTTACCATTTTTTTTATTTAACCCCTTCAAAGTCCTCCAAAATTTCGTCGATGTACATGATTTTTACTAGATTTCTTATAAGTTTACTTTCAAGTCATTGTGAACTCTTAAAAAAGTTCTGAGGCGATGTACATGATTTTTACTAGATTTCTTATAAGTTTACTTTCAAGTCATTGTGAACTCAAAAAAAGTTCTGAAAACAAAACAGTTTAATAGTAATGATGATAAATAATCTTTAGTTATATTGTCAAAAGAAAATACTCAAATTTAATTTAAATTAAGTAATTTTGGAAGTATTTTCTGACCGTGTACCATATGTGGTAAGCTAGCGTTATCGGGAAAAGTCCCATCGTCTGGTCCAAGTGTCCTCTGCTTCAATGACTGAAGCAATTAAGTCAACGTGCAGTTCACAGCAATGATATTCCAAAGCGGTATTACAGCGAAACCATGCCTGTTCTTCATGGAAACCAGCAACGTTTTCAGGTTGTTGAATGGCCACGAATGATTATGGTCACAAATGTTTGCATGATATCGCACTGTAGTAAAAGCATTTGAAAGATTTGTTGTCTAATAATTGAAAACGGAAGTGGACATTTTTTCAGGAATTACGGTAGCCCATCACAATTTTTTCTTTCTTATCAAAACGATAAAATCAGCAGTGCGGCACATAAAAATTAGATAAGTGTGAGCCCGAGAACCAAGAAAATAATTTTTTGGGGCTTATTGGGTTAAATGTGGCATTTCAATTAACTACACCATCACCTTCATCAGATAAATTAACCAGTGAAGCATATGTGCAAGATATTTTTGTAAGGTTAATGTGGAAAAAAAAAAAGAAATTATGTTAACTTATATTTTTCCCCCAGAAATCGTTCCTGGAGACATGGATGCTTCGGCTGAGGAGGGAGATGTATTGCCTGTAGACGATGACTTCATTCCAGATTTGGAAGAAGTCCAAATGGATGAGGAAGAGGAAGATGAGAGCATAGAAGAAAGTAAATATTTTTCTAGTGTGTTGAAGCAATTCTTACCAGATCAGCCAATTCTTTTTGCTGAAAAATTTAAGTTAAATTATTCGAAACCTTATTTGTAAATTTGTAAATGGGCAATGCTCTATTTTTTTCAAGATAATTTTAATATGTGAATTTTAACTTCAAACCATTTTGACTAATAATAGTTACTGAAGTTGCTCTGTAAGAGCTTGTGAGCGACGTATCCATTTACTTCAAATGGACATTTATGAAGTTGAACATACTGTGTCTGGGTGGTGTTATTATATTTGAATTTTTACAGTTGCTCAACCAAGGAAGAAGCAGAGAACAAAGTCTGGCCAAAATACCAGGAAAAAATGGAAGTTGTCAGAAGAAAACGAAATAAAGGAGCTGTTCAAGGACAATCTCCTTGGAGACAGATGTCCTGGACAGAAAGAAATTGAAAAAAAGATGAAAATCAGCTCTCAAAAGAATGGATTAATTCACCTTAGACCAAGAGATAACACTAAAAAAAATATCAGTAGTATGCTGATGAAAAACCCATATGGAATGATATTTAGATAGGCATTTTTCCTGTTAAACAGTCTGTCGCTGATCACAGTCTGTTTAATTCTCCATTTCGGGGTCATTGGTTGTACGTTAATAACTGACAGTTTTTCAGTTGTATCCTTGCCTGTGAAAATATATGAAAGAGTAAAAAAGGACTTGAGGGAAACAATTTTCTGTGAAATGATCTGAATATTTCAAGATATCAGTAGTTATTAAGATTCAGTTGTTAATATGCATTTTGATAAAAGTGCATTGTTACATTTTTCTCTAATGACAATAACTTAACCTCTATTGACTTAACAAAATGTTATTCTTAATCTTATCTTTGAATTTAATGCTGATGTTTAAATGTGAACCGTTGACTTCACGTCAAGTAAAAAAATGTTGCATTTGGTATAATGTATTGCAATTTTAAAGTTCTTTGAAACAAAAGCTTTCCTAACACAAGGTGCTTTTGTATTGGATAGAGAGCTATAAAACAGGACTTGGCCATCATATTTTGTTAGTGGTTTCTTGGATACACATGTTTTTCCGCTTTTTAAGTTTTGATAGTGTTTGGTAATAAACTTTTCTCAAGAAGAAAAATTAAAAAGTAATGATTACCTCAGCTGAACTGGCATAATACCTGTTTCATGGCTGTATATCCACATTATCCAGTTCTCGGCTTTCAATCGGTACATTTAATGATTGCCTGATACAAGATTGATTGGTTAAGGATTAACAAAGGAAAGTCAATATGATCTTTAGTTTTAGATGATAAATAACTTTGGAAAAGATGTTTTTTGTTTTTGGCCACATCATCTGTAACCAAGTTATTGGTCATAATATTATGTCATATTGGACACTTTGTGTTTACAATGTCAGATTTTATGGGGCTTAAGTTTGTAGCATTTTGATCAAGTTAAACAGATTTTTTAAAAGCACATCAAATATGGGCTACCCAAATTTGCAACTTGTTTTTTGTCTTAAATCCATTAATAAGTAGAATGTGATAGATAATTCTCAAATTTGTTTGTGTTAGTTTCCCATTGTCCATAATATGGATTAATCATGAAAGTAAATGATGACAAACAAACAACCATATTTAAATGTAGTATTTCTGATGGCTTATGGTTACTTCTTTGAAAATACTTAACAAAATCATCACTTGTTGGTGCAATGGATCTTGCCTGTGGTTAATGGATAATGTTTGGTTTTATGTTTGCTTTGTATCTGATTGTTGGAAAAACAATTTTATGTTACTGAATACTGGTAAATAACAAAACATTAACACCTGAAGGAAAAGCAATAGATAATGATTGAATAATCTTGAAACCATACATCTTTCAAGATTTCCGTTCCATCATTTTATTTTACAAAGTTATAGAATGGAAAGTTAAAAGTGGTGAAAACATTAAATAGAATGGAAAGTGATTAATGTGAAATTTTGATCAGTGTTATTTTTTTATTTCAACAAACATGTTTACAAGTTCTGTGGTGATTTTGAACAGGTAAAAATAAATATAGTTTATGTATTAAAAAGGATGTAAGTGTTAAAACTAGTCCATAGCTTCAGACTTGATATCAATTCATTCTTCAGAAAAAAAGCTGCTCATGGTAAACCATCATTCAGTTTGTACAAAATTGAACAGTGGTAAACGCATCAAAATTATGAGAAAATATACCCATCAAAATAAGTGCAAGTTCAAATTATCACAGCAAGTTGAAACAGTTTGGGGTAAGTCGGCAACTTGTGATGGACTTGTTCGTTTATTTAAGGAGAGATCTCAGGATTTATTATCGATTTCTGCTGAGCTCTTGGAATCGCTTCCTTGGCCATAATCACAATGGTTTTCTCCTGAAAAATATATTTAGAAAATAACAAAATAAAAAAGACAGCATCAATGTACGTAATTAGAAGAGGAAGCGTAAATTTTTAAACATACCCACTCTTTTAAGCAAGTGCATTCTCTACTCGAAACTTTGATGCATTAAAACTGTTCGAAATTACTAATTAGGGTATGCACGGTTCAAACCATCACTAGACAGTAAATTATTTTTATTTTTCAAAATTTGTGTTCAAATTATACGCCTTTTGAACTGACAGGAGGTTACCATATTCAATCTTTGAAAAAGCTTAACATTGCTTATTTAGGTGGTGCTTGCTTAGAACTGGCACATTATGTTGTGAACATTTTGTTTTCCCTTATAATCTATGGTGAGCACCTTGGGCATTTCCTGTTCAAGTTCTCTAAAATAAATTCAGTTCTTTCCACTTTTAACATATATGAAATCTTATATCACAAGCAATAAAATGAATTGCTGAATTGATGTTCTATACTGTATAACATAAAATATGTGAGGGTACTTTTTCATGGTTTCAAAATTCAAATTATGTGCGTAGAAAAATTACAACAATACATTAAAAACATTTTGTGGGTTTTATATTTGTGGTTCAATAGCAACCAAAAATAGAACAATTTTTCTACACAATATATTTCATGTTATACAGTATTTGTACCAAGTTAAATAACCCCTCAAACAATAAGGACATATTTGTCCCATATTAAATATGATTTTTAGAAACCATGCAAACAAGTGCACACATTGTATTAAAACATCCTTGGTTGTTGTGTCATGGTGACATCTGCTTAAAAGTTTGGTTTCAACATCCTTATAAATGTTCCTGGGTTTATGTTTAAGTAAAATTGTGGGGTTAAAACATCCTAACATATTCTTGCAGTTAGATTGTCTTGGTAACATTGTGGGGTTAAAACATGATATTAGTGGGGTTAGATTGTCTATGTAACACTGTGGGGTTAAAATATGATATTAGCGGGGTTAGATTGTCTATGTAACACTGCGGGTTAAATAGAGGATCTAGCACGAGTGTTCATGTTATATTGAATTTATTGAACGAGTATATTAATTTCATATGAAATTAATATACGAGTTCAATAAATTCAATATAACATGAACACGAGTGTTAGATTCTATTTATTATATAATTCGAGAAACCTACCTACATAAGTGGTTTCAATACTAACGTCTCTATATGCAATGACGACGAGAAAGGACGCATCACATATACTAATTTGAGAGCATGTTCCGCTAACAAAAGTAGTCCGCAGAATTTTATCAGAATAATAAATGGCCAACAGTTTTACTTTTAACGATCATTTTAATTGTGATAACAATTGAAATAATAAAAGTTTACAAAATATGACTTCTTTTTTTTCGCTTCGGAAAAAAACTGTTTTTTTTCATCGGTGACGTCATGAACAGTGTAAGAGCGCGCGCACTGTGAAGGTCGTCGGAAACCGAAAACACATGTGTTGGATATTAGGCCTACTGAGAATCACTGTCACTTTCTATAACACGGGCGCGTTTTTTCAGAGGAGGTCCTTGGTAAACATGAACTTGTATGTTTCCTCCTGTGACAGCACCTGAAAAGATACTTTGGAAACCGCCCTGGACCCTGACAACAGAGGAAGTTGACTGGTTACACGCCATTGATTGTTGTGTCAGTGATGTTGTGTTGCATCCGGTCTCAGGTGCTGTTGGATTTCCGTGCAGTATTTTGGAGATTTCTTTGTGTTGATTCGTGTTGATGTGTGAATAATTATTAATAGAAGAAATGTTTCGGTGACCAGAAATTTGCATTATATGGTTAGCTGGGATGTTATTATCGTGGTAGCGAGGACGACTGGGTCATAGTCTGGGGTATTGGCTCTAACCGATCACCTGGCAAGTCAACCTCAATATCTCTTCCCTCGATTAAAACTCTATAAAATGTTGCAAATCCCATTGGAACAAGTTCTTGTACTGTGCCCCTTCCTTTGCCGTCAATTCGAACAGAATCCCCAATGTTTACGTCAGCCATGTTGTAGTAGGCCTATACTATAGTAGTAGTAGTAGTAGTAGTAGTAGTAGTAGTGCGTAGGAATACGACCTAGTTCCCGCGGTGTCGCGCGCTCATTTGCATCTTTATTGCACACGTTCAATATCAATTTTATTGCACCCCTTTATTGCACTGCAGAAGCCTTATATTATATAATAAAACATGATATTAGTGGGGTTAGATTGTCTATGTAACACTGTGGGGTTAAAACATGATATTAGCGGGGTTAGATTGTCTATGTAACACTGTGGGGTTAAACATGATATTAGCGGGGTTAGATTGTCTATGTAACACTGCGGGTTAAAACATGATATTAGTGGGGTTAGATTGTCTATGTCACATTGTGGGGTTAAAACATGATATTAGTGGGGTTAGATTGTCTATGTAACACTGTGGGGTTAAAACATGATATTAGCGGGGTTAGATTGTCTATGTAACATTGTGGGGTAACATTGTCTATGTAACACTGTGGGGTTAAAACATGATATTAGTGGGGTTAGATTGTCTATGTAACACTGTGGGGTAACATTGTCTATGTAACACTGTGGGGTTAAAACATAATACATATTGGGTTTTTTTGCACCGATCAAAGATTTTTTTTACACATGTAAATTTAAGTAAATATTTTATGAATTGAAAACTTTTTAACAGTTATGTGGAGCATGACATTTAGTTTCCAACATGAGGAATCGAACATATTGTAGATTTTGTTTTGATCTTGGATGTTTTCAATATACATACATTAAAAAACATTTATGCATTTGTTCTTATTCAATTACAGTACTGACAACGAGCTGTTTCATTCAGTGGAATAAACTACCTGATAACACCAGATAAGCACAAAAAACAACATTTAATGCATAATTCTCAAAATATGCACCATTGCAACCAATGATTTTGTCAGAGATTAATTAAAATCTTATTTTAAAAAGCCTGATAAGATGTTTACACAGATTTTCAATTATATCAGTATTTCATTTTTAATTTACAAACTGACTAAGCTAAGCACAAGCCAGCATTTGGTTGAAAAATACATTTTATCCTTCATTTATTATTAAAATGATTTTCTATGCTTAACCCACAGTAACATAAGAAAAATCTGCATTGTTATTATATTATTGTTTTTAAATTTTCACTTTTTCCTGATGAAACAATTTTACAGGAAAATCTTTTTCCATTGAAATAAATCCCATGATGTTTTCGATTATGGAAAAAATAATCGCTAAAGAATACAAACCTCCTAATGTTCTCAAAAGAAGACAAACCCCATAGATAAAGACAGAAACCCCATAATGTGTCTGTGGTAAGAAATCTCAATGTGCACCCCGTAATGTCAATTTAAACTGAAGCAACCCCACAAGGAAAAATTTGCACAATGTATCCCTCGTCTGTACGTCCGTCCGTCCGTCCGTACGTACGTCAACAATTTATTTAAACGACTTCTTCTTAACCACTGATTGGAATTCAACTAAATTTGACTGGAAGCATCCCTAGGTGGTGGGGATTCAAAATTGTACAAATGGTGGGGCTGACCCCCAAGGGGGCTGAGGGGCAGGGCAAAAAGGGGGCAATTTGGCTATATTGCTACAAACGACTTCTTCTCTGGAACTAAGAGGTGGATATCAACCATATTTGACTGGAAGCATCCCTAGGTGGTGGGGATTCAAAATTATACAAATGATGGGGCTGAGGGCGGGGCCAAAAAGGGGGCAATATGGCTATATTGTTACAAACGACTTCTACTGTAGAACTATGCCATGGATATTGATCATATTTGGTCCGAAGCATTCATGGGAGGCAGGGATTCAAAATTGTACAAATGGTGGGGCTGACCCCCTGGGCTAAGGGGTGGGGCCAAAAAAAAGTGTATTACTTGGAAATGGTTGAGATCCCCACCATATAACCATGGTATACAATTGCTGAGTATAAAGAGAAGAATACACATTTGCTTCCAGGATGGCTATAGAGTCTGGCCCCACCCTTGGAGACATAGTCCCTGGGCCATAACTTTAAAACTGTTGAGATCCCCACCCCAAAACTATGTATACATATGCTGGGCATAAAAAAGACGAATGCAGTCATGATATTAGAATAGACCCTGGGGTCTGACCGAACCCCTAGGGACCTAGTTTGTTAGTCACAGCTTGGAAACATTTGAGAGCCCCACCCTATAACGGTATATACAATTGCTGAGTATAAAGAGATGATTGCACATATGCTTCCAGGATGGCCTGGGGGACTGCCCCGCCCTTGGAGACTTAACCCCTGGGTCATAACTTCAAAATGGTTTAGATCCCCACCCCAAAACTATATATACAATTGTTTGGCATAAAAAGACGAATGCAGTCATGATATTAGAATTGACCCCAGGGTCTGCCCCACCCTTGCAGACTTAACCCCTGGGTCATAACTTTGAAATGGTTGAGATCCCCACCCCAAAACTATATATACAAATGCTGGACAAAAAGAGACAAATGCAGTGTCGATATTATAATTGGTCCTGGGGTCTGGCCAAAACCCTAGGGACTTAGTTTCAGAGTCAAAGCTTGGAAACAGTTGAGATCCCCACTCCATAACCATACATAAAATTGCTGGGCATGAAGAATCTAATCAGATATGCTACAAGGATTGGCCTTGGGGTCTGGCATATTCCCTTGATCTCATTCGGAGAATATTTTGCCATGATTGCTTTGGTATCCAGGTGAGCGATACAGGCCCTCTGGGCCTTTTGTTAGAATATTGTGGGGGAAAAACCCAAATAGCTCAACAAACCCCATGGGAATTCAAAATCCAATAAACCTTATGTAAGAACAGATCCTCTTATTTTACAAGAGTGTGCTACTCAAGCTCAGACAAAAACAGCAACTGATGTATGCTAATTGGCCTAAAAAAGAATAGTGTTTTGGGACCAAAGTCTGGGAAACAAATTAAAAATAAAATTGACAATGACAAGAGAAAAAAACAAAAAATGCCCAAAACAACGCAGATGAATTCATAGAAATACTTTCAGAAATTCAAACAAATCCTTATTTTCAGAAAGTCGAGCATGAGAAGAGATTTGGTGATAGGAACGGAACAGATGAGAAACGTGCCAAGACTAATGCTTTACACACGTTTTCAAAATTCATTTCTTTGCACGAAACACTTACGTGAACATGTAAATAGATATTTAGAAAAATCCGGCACATCATTTAAAACAAGATAACGTTTACTCAATTTGTATTTGCACACCATTGGATAGTTTGTAGTTAAGATGACAGAGTACAATGCAAGGGTAGATGAACTTAGTATATTCGTGGAGGAAAATAACAAATTCAGAAATTATTGGGATAGGTATTTCGAACAAAAACTTAAAACATTTGTGATTAAACCCTTACGAAAGAAAGTTATTTAAGAACTTCGGACAAACAACAGTTAAGAATCTATGAATAACATGCTTGAAAAAGTTACAACAACATAAGTTACCCGATTTAGTCAACAAATTGTCACTAGTTTCGAAAATGCAGATGTTAGATTTGCGGCGTGCCGTGCATGGTACTGGAAATTTCCAATTGACTGAGGAAATTAAATGTTCATTAGTACTACCAGATTTTATGGGGTTAGTTGAACTTTTTCTGTAATTTGCATATTTGCAATTAATATTTGACAGCTTCATGCAAATCTGTTAATTCTAATTTGTTTAAAACACACCTTTATGTATTCCTTATACCATGTATTTAGTCATGTATGCGTTATTTGTAATGTTTATGGTTGGGTAATGTCAATTTTAATCCAATCATTTAACACTGAACTTATTGTCTTAAATTGTGCTCTGAAACGTCCTGAACCTTGTGGGAACAAGATATGTAAAGAACTGTGAGAACAGTGTGTTACAAGGACAAGTAACGAATAAGGAAGGACCCTATTGATGTCATCGTTTTTGGGCTACTTTGTGTTCTATTTAGAGCACAGTCCCTGCAGGTAGGGCGTAAGAATTGTACCTGCTACCCCCAATCGCATGATCGTAAGAGGCGACTAAATTTGGAACCTTATCTCTTCTCTCCTTTCTAAATAACTTTCTTCTTCCTAATGTCTCCCTTGACAATGCCTCACTTTTGGCCATTTGTTGAGCGTTCGCCCCTGTGAGGAAGGCTTTGGGTTCTGTCCCCTGGCCGAGACATACCAAAGTCTTTAACAATGGTAGTTTCTACTCCTGCTTAACGCTCAGCAAATTAGGAGTGGGACGACTGGTTCGCCCGTTGTCAGTATAATGTGACC
>NW_018408859.1:300805-330881 GCF_002113885.1 Mizuhopecten yessoensis | reverse complement strand
TGCTGCCCCCAATTGCATGATCGTAAGAGGCGACTAAATTTGGGACCTTATCTCTTCTCTCCTTTCTAAATAACTTTCTTCTTCCTAATGTCTCCCTTGACAATGCCTCACTTTTGGCCATTTGTTGAGCGTTCGCCCCTGTGAGGAAGGCTTTGGGTTCTGTCCCCTGGCCGAGACATACCAAAGTCTTTAACAATGGTAGTTTCTACTCCTGCTTAACGCTCAGCAAATTAGGAGTGGGACGACTGGTTCGCCCGTTGTCAGTATAATGTGACCGGGTGAGGCGTCCTGCTGGGTGTCTTCGGCAGTATGTTTCAGTGAGGTAGCACTATAAAGTCGGCATCAGTTCCGCGCTATCACAAGGAGATAAACACGAACATATCGCAGCCTCCCAAAATACACACGCATACACTACACGCATGCATCTTGCACACAGGGGAGGCCGTCCTTAAATGACCTTAGCTGTTAATAGGACGTTAAACAAAATCAAACAAACAAACAAACAAATATTTAGAGCACATGTTTCATAAATAAGTATCGCAATGTTTTAATCACTAGTAATGGTTTGCATATATTTATAATTTATGTGAATAAATCAGAATTAAAACTGTTTAATTTAAAATAATTTGTATTTTTTGGTGCAATGTATATTATTGTATTAAGGACTAAGGTAAGGACCGTACCAAGCTTATTGCGGTCCAACTTTATATTAATGCAATAAAATATGTATACATTTGTTTTTAACCTGTATGTTTTACAGCATTTTCACCTAAACTTTTAATCAAAATATTACATCCAATTGTCTATGTTTATAATGAAATAAAACATGTTATTTATACATAATTACTAATGTGTAATTACTGTGCAACGTGTTTCTCTGGGAAACAAGGACAATGTGTATTTAGTTTGCGATAACAAACGGAACAGGAACAGGAGAATATGTGATTTCCCAGATGATTGTGGTACGTGGGACTCGTCAAAGGGAACAACATCCAACCAGTCATTTATTGTGTCAGAATCAAATAAAATGATCTCCATATACAACACTGTTCTAAAAGGTTAGTGAAGGGAAAATTATATACGAGCGCTACGTACCACAGCCGTCAAGTATAGTTACACTCCACAGATATTATACGAAGTTGAAACATGGGAATTTTAGAAAACGGGTGACAACAGTAGCTGAGGCTTCTTAAGAATTTGTTTGATTGAAAACTCTATTCTTGTTAGAATATTGTGGGGAAACCCAAACAGCTCAACAAACCCAATATGAATTCCAAAATCCAGTAAACTTTGTTAGAACAGACCCTCATATTTTGGAAGAGTGTGCTTCTCAAGCTCAGACAAAAACAGCAACTGGTGTATGTTACTTGGCATCAAAAGAGAAAAGTGTTTTGGAACCAAAGTCTGGGAAACAAATTAAAAATAAAATTCACAATAACAGGAGAAAAAACAATCATGGCAAAAAATGCGCGCAAAACCACATCGCAGATGAATTCATAGAAATACTTTCAGAAATTCATACAAATCCTTATATTCAGAAAGTCAAGCATGAGAAGAGATTTGGTGATAGGAACGGAACAGATGAGAAACGTGCCAAGACTAGTGCTTTACACACGTTTTCAAAATTCATTTTTTTTGCTCTGCACCAACAATTTACGTGAAAATGTAGATAGATATTGAGAAAATCCGGCACATCATTTAAAACACGACAACGTTTTCTCAATTTGTATTTGCACACCATGGGATAGTTTGTAGTAAAGATGACATAGAGTACAATGCAAGGGTAGATGAACTTCGTAAATTCGTTGAGGAAAATAAATTCAGAAATTATTGGGATAGGTATTTCGAACAAAAACTTAAAACATTTGTGATTAAACCCTTACGAAAGAAAGTTATTTAAGAACTTCGGACAAACAACAATTCAGAATCTATCAATAACATGCTTGAAAAAGTTACAACAACATGAGTTACCCGATTTAGTCAACAAATTGCCACTAGTTTCGAAAATGCAGATGTTAGATTTGCTGCGTGCCGTGCATGGTACTGGAAATTTCCAATTAGACTGAGGAAATTAAATGTTCATTAAGTACTACCAGATTGTATGGGGTTAGTTGAGCTTTTTTCTATAATTTGCATATTTGCAATTAATATTTGACAGCTTCATGCAAATCTGAAAATTTTAATTTGTAAAAAACACACCTTTATGTATTCCTTATACAATTTATTGAGTCACGTATGCGTTATTCGTAATGTTTATGGTTGGGTAATGTCAATTTTAATCCAATCATTTAACACTGAACTTATTGTCTTAAATTGTGCTCTGAAATGCTCTGAACCTTGTGAGATCAGGATATGTAAAGAATTGTGAGAACAGTGTGTTACAAGGACAAGTAACGAATAAGGATGGACCGTATTGATGTTATCGTGTCTGTACTTCTTTGTGTTCTATTTACAGCACATGTTTTATAAATTAGTATTGCCATGTTTCAATCACAAGTAATAGTTTGCATATATTTATAATTTATGTGAATAAATCAGAATTAAACTATGTTAAATTTAAAATCATTTGTAATTTTTTGTGCAATGTGTATTATTGTATTAAGGACTAAGGAAAGGACCGTACCAAGCTTATTGCGGTCCAACTTTATGTTAATACAATAAATATGTATACATTTGTTTTTAACCTGTATGTTTTACAGCATTTTCACCTAAACCTTTAATCAATATATTACATCCAATTGTCTATGTTTATAATGAAATTAAACATGTTATTTGTACATAATTACCAATGTGTAATTACTGCGCAACGTGTTCCTCTGGGAAACGAGGACAATGTGTTTTTGGTTTGCGATAACAAACGGAACAGGAGAATATGTGATTTCCCAGATGATTGTGGTACGTTGGACTCGTCAAAGGGAACAACATCCAACCAGTCATTTATTGTGTCAGAATCAAATAAAATGATCTCCATATACAACACTGACGGGTTGTTTTGTTCTAAAAAGTTAATGAAGGGAAAATTATATACGAGCGCTACGTACCACAGCCGTCAAGTATAGTTACACTCCACAGATATTATACGAAATTGAAACATTGAGATTTTAGAAAACGGGTGACAACAGAAACCGAGGCTCATAAAGAATTTGTTAGATGGAAAACTCTAGCCTTGTTAGAAAAGTGTGGGTGGAAACCCGAACAGCTCAACAAACCTCATAGTAATTCAAAATCCAGTAAAATTTGTTAGAACAGGCCCTCATATTTTGGAAGAGTGTGCTTCTCAAGATCAGACAAAAACAGCAACTGGTGTATGTTACTTGGCATCAAAAGAGAAAAGTGTTTGTGACCAAAGTCTGGGAAACAAATTAAAAATAAAATTCATAATAACAGGAGAAAAAACAATCATGGCACAAAACCACATCGCAGATGAATTCATAGAAATACCTTCAGAAATTCATACAAATCCGTATATTCAGAAAGTCGAGCATGAGAAGAGATTTGGTGTTAGGTACGGAACTGATGAGAAACCTGCCAAGACTAATGCTTTACACACGTTTTCAAAATTCATTTTTTCTGCTTTGCACCAAAAACTTACGTGAAAATGTAAATAGATATTTAGAAAAATCCGGCATATCATTTAAAACAAGACAACGTTTTCTCAATTTGTATTTGCACACCATGGGATTGTTTGTAGAAAAGATGACATTGAGTACAATGCAAGGGTAGATGAACTTAGTATATTCGTGGAGGAAAATAACAAATTCAGAAATTATTGGGATAGGTATTTCGAACAAAAACTTAAAACATTTGTGATTAAACCCTTACGAGAGAAAGTTATTTAAGAACTTCGGACAAACAAACAATTCAGAATATATCAATAACATGCTTGAAAAAGTTACAACAACATAAGTTACCCGATTTAGTCAACAAATTGGCACTTGTTTCGAAAATGCAGATGTTAGATTTGCGGCGTG
Organism: Mizuhopecten yessoensis; assembly: GCF_002113885.1. Lineage (NCBI taxonomy): Eukaryota > Metazoa > Mollusca > Bivalvia > Pectinida > Pectinidae > Mizuhopecten > Mizuhopecten yessoensis. The sequence continues at coordinate 326,910 of NW_018408859.1, read as the reverse complement.
CCATGCATGGTACTGGAAATATCCAATTGACTAAGGAAATTAAATGTTCATTAGTACTATCCGATTTTATGGGGTTAGTTGAGCTTTTTTTCTATAATTTACATATTTGCAATTAATTTGTGAAAAACGCACCTTTATGTACTCCTTATACCTTGTATTTAGTCATGTATGCGTTATTCGTAATGTTTATGGTTGGGTAATATCAATTTTAATCCAGTTATTTAACACTGAACTTATTGTCTTCATTGTATTCTAACACGATTCGTTTGCAACATGTGTTTTGATTGGATACGGACCATGTTCTAATCTGCGATAGAATCATGATCAATCGTGTTAAGCTCCTCCCATCGCACTTAAGCCACGCCCCGTTACAAACCAAAACAATATGGCGTCAAGCTCGCCTCTTGGCGAAATCCCGCTGATAAGGCTAGCAGGCAACAGAACAGTAACGGCCGATGAAATGTATTTGTTGAATGAATTAAAAAGTAAAAAGTACTCATTCCTTGGTCTTACCTCCATTTATTACTGAAACGTTCGTTCCATCCGTGTGAAGGCATATATTTAGATCCGAAATCAATCTGATTAAAATCAAATGAAACATTCACATGTGTTGTATGCATTTACACAAAACCCTTCACAAATCTATACAAATAATCGCCGATTTTGTCGATAAGCACAGATTGGTAAGCATACTGACATGGAAATGTAAGAACTTGGTCAATATCAATCCAAATGTGTCATATAAACTTCGGTAACAGGACGTTCACGAACAATCCAAATATTCCGCCTCGTCAACAAACAGATCGAGTGCTCGCCAGTATGGGCGGGACCAAATGACCGACTTTTGAAAGCTTCTTTCCGATTGGTCAGTCCGCTGCAGATTGACACGTCGCCAGTTCATGTCACAAAGTATTTTAATACGTACTTCTGTACAAGGAAATACAATGTTTCTAAACACATTAGCGCAGTATATTTGTTAAGGTGTGTTAGAATGGGGATAGTACGTTGTTTTTCGTGGCTATACTGGCGATTAGAACATGAAATTTGGTTTAAACTCTCGACCTATCGGTCTCGAGTTCAAACCCAAATTTCATGTTCTAATCGCCAGTATAGCCACTCATATCCCCTAAATCTGACACGCCCTGAACCTTGCAAGATATGTAAACAATTGTGAGAACAGTTTGTTACAAGGACACGTTACGAATAAGGATGGACCGTATTGATGTTATCGTTTCTTGGCTACTTTGTGTTATATGTAGAGCACATGTTTTATGAATTAGTATCGCCATGTTTTAATCACTAGTAATGGCTTGCATATATTTATAATTGATGTGAATAAATCAGAATTAAAACTATGATTAATTTAAAATAATTTGTAATTTTTTGTGCAATGTATATTATTGTATTAAGGACTTGGGAAGGACCGTACCAAACTTAATGCGGTCCAACTGTATGTTGATGCAATAAAATATGTATACATTTGTTTTTAACCTGTATTTTTTACAGCATTTTCACCTTACCTTTCATTCAATATATTACGTCAAATTGTCTATGTTTATAATGAAATAAAACATGTTATTTGTACATAAGTTACATGTGTAATTCTGTTATTTTACAAAATGTACACCTCTTGACAGTCACGCTTGCTTTCGATGGTTATCGTGTATAATTTGAATCCAATCTACACCAAATCATGAAACATGATCTGATCATTCAACGCGAACAAAAACCGTAAACGTTGCCGAGACACAAATTGTAAGATGTTTTTGTAAATTGGTTGAGAAATTTGAGCATGCTAATTAAAAAGCAATACATTGACAATATAACCTACGAATCTGTGTAAAGGGAAATCATTACAAAATCAGTATCCTCATATGATCTATATCGGTTAACATCTTTCCGATAAAGACGAAGGATGCTGATGTAAAGTGACATGAAATAATGACAATTGACAAGTATTAAACCCATTTTTGGATAGAACTGTGTAATATTGGTCAATTATTCTGTATTCTCTGAGGAAGCACGACTGATAGAAAGATAGTAACTTGTCCGCAATTTGTTTATGACGAAGGAGGACCAGATTACGATTGGAGTTAAGGAACCATTCCTTTACCAAATGACAAAGGCATAAAGTTTATTGAAAAGCTCAATGTACAGCTTGGGACAGTGGTACCAGCAGTACACTAGATCTTCCTAATGTTTCACACTTATTGTCCCAACGTCCAAGTAGTATTTGGTACAAGTAAACATTCTGTATCAGGGAGAATAACTAGAAATGGTTTGGTTTGGTTTATTATTGTTTAACGTCCTATCAACAGCTATGGTCTTTTAAGGACGTCAAATCGCATATTTTCCTTTAGTGAGAGATTCAGTTCCGATTATTAATTACCACTGCAGTTTTACTCATTCGGATGTTGTTCTTTTATATCTGTTTTATATGTATGGGTCAGGTAGGGCTTTTCAAGCAGTATGTGATGCTATTTCTTCGGCTGTTGAGTTTGAGGTAGTGTCAGAAAGGGTTTGCTGTAGAAACCTCTAGTGAGAAACCTAGTAAGAAGAAATCAGAAAAAAAGTTGACTTTAGCTGAAATAAATCAAATTGTTCATAAAAAGATGGGCGCTATGTCCAAAAGGTAGAATAAGAATAAGAATAAGATTACAAGGAGAAACTGCAACTTGTTATTTCTTTTAGGAAATAAGACACTTTCTTAGGAACTGTGCTGAGCTCATTACTCTGAATCTGAAAACTAGGGAAGGTAGGGCTTGAGGCCAACAGTTCAGTCTGTGGATGGATGGATGGATGGATGACGGCTTTCTCGCCTACATGAATCCGCCCTTACGGGTTTCATCTCACTGACGGAAGTCAGTGTTCAGTCTGCGTGAGGGAAGTTGCTTTTCCTTATCTTATGATGTAATTTGGAGCCGACTCCTTGGTCCGAAATGGTTTATCGCGTCGGATGATGTAGTTTTGATTGTTGATTCTTACTAATGTATTTGTGTCATTGAGGGGATTCGAAATTGGCCAATGTGGCTTATATTAATGAATATATGTATATAAAAAATAAAAATATTTGTTTATTTTAAAATATTTGTTTATTTTAAAGTGTATATATTGCATATATTCCTGTTCTTATAGGGAGGTATATATATTATATTTGTTATGTACCTCGGGTCTCTTACTGCCGGTTGAGCCCGACAGTAGGGAAACGTCTCTGCTTCCGTCCGTTAGGTACAGTACTTTGTTTCCTTGTCAGACTTGGCCGGAGTTTGAGATTATCCGAGGGGTCCCTATGGTGTATGCAGATATTTTACCCTTAATTCTTTGGTGTATATCTTATACTAATACTCACAAAAATAGTTATAAAAGTCAGAAAGTGAACAGGAACAGTAACAGACGAAAGCTAAAGGAAAGTTTTATAAGAAAGAGAACATTGATACTGAAGAAAAGTTTTTCATCAAGTGCAAGACTGGATACGGTTTCAAGAATGGACGCCAAAAACAAGATTAACTATCACCTGCATGACACTAACCACTCACCAACAACTCACAGTCCGGCGGAGGAGACTATAAACGGTGTCCCGTGTAGGAGGGTCCAACCTGCACGTAAAAAATCCCTCTGTGTATTGTCGAAAGAGTAGACGCGTTAACGCCGACATATGAATAGGGATAGATTAGATTACTTTTATTCACGACGATTCGACGGACTTCCAAAATATAGGAGCGAAACAAAACACAAAATAGAGTAGGATATAAGTAAAGGACAGCCTGGATACGGTACGCCCTCCTCCTTGATCAACGCCATGATATGACATCACCACCGTTTATACAAAATTGAGTCCCCTTTGCCTCAGCATGCTCGAGACCAAAGGGCCGGTTTCCAAAACGGCCCCTTCTCCGATTCAAATTTATCGAAAATTACAAATCTATAAAGTATAAAGATTTAGGTCACTTGGTTTGTTTTTTTATGGCTCCTCAAAGTTGCACCTTTCAGAAGATGTCTAAGTGTTGATAAAATGTGCATGTTATGTAAAATATTAATGAAAATCTAATCAAATGATGGTCACCGTAAAGAATACATTCATGGCATGATTGTGACAAAAAATCACGTTTCCATCGCGCCATTTGGCTGTTGTATGGAAGAAACAATCCCAAAAATGCAATTTTCGATGATAACATTTTAGACACAAAAACTGTGTTTTTTAGAGAATACACCCTTTTATGGGCGTTGGATGCAAACCAATTTTTATCCTATTAAACAGTACGTAATATGCTATTGATGAGAGGAAAAATCATCAAAATGTAAGTGGTGGTACATTTTCAAATGTTGGGTTGAATAAGCCTATGGTTTAATTGCCGATTTTCGACTTTCTTTAGATAATTAACAAAAAAACGAGAGTATTTGCTCGGTATGTTGAGAATATGTACACAGATATGAAAAAAAGTGAGAGAAACACTTTTTCATAAAAAAAATCCAAGGCTACTTCACAAGTCCCCGTGGTTGAAGACATTGGCTGACAAATAGACAGAACAACAAACAAAACGTGTTCCTCATGATTTTGGTTGGATTTCATAGCTCCGGGCGATTGTATAATACCTATATTTATAAGTTTGGTTAGTCATATGGTAACGGGGATCGTTCATATCGAGCCCCAAACATACTTTCGACATATGCATTCCGTTGCCGCATGGAAAACTATTTCAAGTTTTGTCGGAATTTCTTTACCTGTGGTTGTAATGGTCGAGGGTTTTCCAGCGTCCTGTAATACCCAAGGTAGTACAAGATACTGCAGATGTGCGCATACATTCCCATCGTTCTCTCTCCAACTGGGCACTGGCAGTAGTAGTCCTTTAATGGGGCCTCAACATCGGGTGAAACGGTGAACCGAATCCAAACGTTATATTTCGTTTGGCTTTTGTGTCGAGAATGTATTTGACATCGGAGGTCTGGGGAGTGCTGGTAAAGCCACACCTCATAGTCTCCGTCATCACTTAAATGTTCGGCGATGTAACCAGGAGCCAGAGATATCTGATACGTTCCACACGTAATGGTTCTCAAATAATCAAGATTGAGACAGGGAAACAGTACGGAAGATGCTTCCATCTTGACAAACTCGGACCTTGCCCGTGTAGATACATCCAGATCTGTCTTGACTCTCTGAGCTAAACCACTCGGTGTTGTCAAACGGTCCTTCATACGTTCAGCAATTAGCCTATCTTTTGCATCTCTCTCTGGAGATCTCTGGTAGATCGGTCCTCTAATACATTCAGACAGGCTGTGACGGTTCGAAGCAAAGCCTCGATGACATTGATAAGCTGTTAGACAACAATTGCGTTCGGAAGAACGTCCAGTGTTTAAGACGACCACGATAGGATTCCACAATCCACCTCGATTTGGTGATAGCTCTGTCAAGATTTGCTTGGACGTCAGAATGTTGACTTTGACTGGGTTTCAGGTATGACGGCATGCTAGCATTGAGGCCAGAGGCTTCGAGAACTGGTAGGACATCTCTAAAACCTCGGTCAACGACAACGTTGTCGTCTGGTTGTAGCCAAGTAACTAGCTTGTCCATGACTTTTTTTGTAATTGTAGCATCATTTTCGCTGCCAGTGAATGGTCCTACTGTGTCCAGAATGTAGCCATCTGGTAAGGCGATGCTCATGAATTTGAGATAGTTTCTCTTCTTCTGGCCACAGTAGGACATTCTCTGGAGCTTGTGGTCGGAGCTTTTCTGGATATAAATATAGGTGCCATCTAATATGGCAGTGGCTTTATCTCCAAAAAATGCTTCTGAAAAGACAGTATTGTGCCCGAGCAACTGTTCTCTTGTCAAGTGATCCGGACCTAGAAATTGTGGGACTATCGATGTGTCTAATGCCTGTACTATGGAGTGGAAAGTTTTGGACACACTTGACTTGGAAATTCCAAAAAGAGAAGAACACTGACTCCAGGAAATGTCGGTTTTCAGTTTTACCCAGAACAGTAATAGAGCATCGTGTGTAGTCTTGGTATATATACCAGATGAAAGATATGGGGAACAGTGCGAGTGGATTTCGAGGAACTGATCTTTGGACCAACCTGTCCAGGCCATGCATGCCGAGTCATCAAGAGAAGAAAAGCTTATTGTAAACGCAGACTGGTTCTGTGAAAGGACGTGCGACACCTCTAGGAGGTCATTAATGATTTCGGACGATTTTGATGGTAACTGAGATTCCAAGGAACCTCTACCATCAAGGACAACCTCTGTAGACGGATCTAAGTCGTTACCAATAAGGTGAATGGAGCAGACGCGGGATGAGGTGGGACACCACAGTTTGTGTGAATAGATCAGGTGATGTCTTGCACGTTTTGGTAAGACTGATGATTTTGTTCCATTTCTTGCAAAGGTAACAAGACAGAGACAGCATTTTTTGTGTGAAGATGATCCATTCAAAAGATCATGAAGGGTCAGCAACGGCAGGATATGGGACGGGGAGTCGTCTTCTTCCTCTATTTCCTGGTTCTGCTCGGGTTCAGGTTCAGGCTGATTTTTGTTCCGAAGATACTTCATGTAGCACTTCTGGCAAATAAGTGCTTGTTCCTTTGCTGACATCAATCCTTGTTGCACCAGCGTATCTAGGAGCCATTTATATTGTGGACTATTTACATTGCGTGCACTTCTGTTCTTATTGCCACTACGTTTCTTGAAGTATACTTGACACCCTTCTCCAACACATTTACCCTCCATCTTGAAACAATAACGATTGGTTTATGAAGCGTCGATAAAGTAACAAAATAGCAAGCCACCGATGATTGCTGTAAACAGCTAATACTTAGTAGTTTGGTACAATTATGCGAAAATGTGTGATAAATAACGAACAACTAATTACACAAAATAACAAGACAATATAATAAATCACATTCAATACCTCCAAGAAGCGCAGAATTGATTGATTACTTAGAACAAAATAAAGTATTTCATATGGATAATCTATCTATTCGATGTGGCGTGGTCGGCAGGCACAAAGAAAGTGAGACAAGTCAGGGTCCCAACCCTGACAGAGCCACAACGCTTTGGAGATGGGACAATAAAACAAGGAAAGTGAGACAAGAATAGCTAGCGTCGAGTCAATGATTCCGTAAACGTATAGACAAAGACAAGAAGATACGGATAAATGTACAAGGCCACACGATCAGAAAATTCAGAAGAGGACAACTTGAGATAGAACAGTATTCATGTATCAGGGTGTCCTCAGTGTAAATCTTTATATCGATACTGTTTATTTAGTCGTTACACATCATAAAACTGTCATGAAAATATCCGCTCTGATATTCAATATAAAAGTTTGTATATAATAAGCTATATAATAGGGTTTCAGACAAGGTTGTTACTCATTTCCCCTTTTCTTTCAATTTACAANCCGTAACACATCATAATACTGTCATGAAAATATCCGCTCTGATATTCAATATAAAAGTTTGTATATAATAAGCTTTATAATAGGGTTTCAGACAAGGTTGTTACTCATTTCCCCTTTTCTTTTAATTTACAACCACATTCAGGCGGCCATATGAGAACGTTCCACCACATGGAATAAGCTGATTTTTGGTACAAACATAAAACAAGTAAAGCTCTATCCGATTTTCTGATGGAAATTTGCATCCAAAACTATATAACGGGAGAAAATTGCAATTTTATGGCATTTTTCTTCATTATTGTGTCTCTGCAAGTGCATTTTCATCCGAGGATTTTTTTTATGTTTTATGAATAAACACGATGTTTTGGAAATATTTATCAAAAGAAATTTATACTATATTGCGAATTACAATTTCGAGATAATCTTCTTTTATTTACGAACTTATGTCTTTGATGCTGAAATTGACAACTTTATAAAAATACATTTTCACTGAAATTATGAAATCTGGGTGTCGGAAAGGTGTAAAATTATTCTTCGGACAAGAAAAAAAAACAGTAGAAGAGCTAGATAAGAAATTATACGGGGGCAGGCTCCTATGGAGAATTAACATTACTGGAAATAGGCCCTTTAGTCAAAATCTACTAGACTCTTCAGGACTAGTGGTGTTTTGAAGGAAAAGTTGACGACGAACGCACGGACGTTGCGGTATGACATAAGCTCACCATTGTCCTTCTAAAAATGAAAGCTGTCCAGACTGTAGGATGGATATAAATGGTTGGTGGTATAGTACATAAAATACTATACCTAGGTTATAGAGAAGCGCTCTAGGAATAGTAGCAAGGATAGCAAAATCCCTCAGTATCTCCTGGGACTTAATAAATGTTTGCTTTCCTTTACAGGATGGAAGACTATTTGCGGATGGATTATTCGTCGGGTGAAGAATTTTGGAGCGCCGAGGAGGAGGCGGCTCCTCCAGAGGTGGAGGTAACTCCTCTAGAGCTAGGGAGAGAGGTCCCAGGGAAAGGGGGTATTAATGGATACCAAGAGGGAAGAGTTCCCCTTCTACTGGATTTTAATCACCATCCCAGAGATTGGCCCTCCCCAGTTCATCCTAGATATGCCCGTGGCCTCTGGGGTAGTCCATGTGGCTTCTGATCACATGATCACAGTAACAGCGCCGGTCGAAACCGATCCGGGGTCGGGTGCAGGGCATTGAGGGCACCTCAAGGGCCAGCGGAGGAAATCGCGCCGGTACCTTTCCTTTGGGGGATGGCTTCCCTTACAGAGGAAAGAGGGCCTAGGGCTCAGTCCCTAGGACCGCTTCCCTACATTGTTGCAAGAGTCAGATGCCCCTGGCTCCAGAGGCACACACTGGAGGAGTTGGCCTCGCTCAGGGGAGACAGTTTGTACCTTCTGGCGAGCCAACTCAATGCCAATGCCAGAGGGTTCTACTTCTATTTTGAGTAAGGGATCTCCTGGCATAGCCAACTGTCGCCACCAGTAGTGTGGCATCCCTGTAGTGTGGGGAGGGATGACTTCCCCACCAGTTTACTCCCGAACTCCCTCTTGTTAGAAAGAACACGGGTCCACACAAAAGACAAACAAAAACCACTGCGAATTGATAACATCAATTTTCAGTCGATTCGAAATAAACAACATCTTCTTGTAAATGTCTTGGATAGCACTACGCCTGATACAGTGATTGGGACCGAAACCTGGCTTAACCCGAGCATAAAAAATCAGCAGAAAGCTCCCCTTCGGGCTATTACATCTACCGTAATGACAGAAAAAAAGTCAGACACTGATACAGATGGTGGCGGTGTACTGATCGCTATAAAAGACCACCTTATCAGCGAAGACGTACATGATCCGACACCAAACCATCTTACGAAAACAGTATGAGATTGTTTAGCTATTCCATCAAAGAAGCCGCCAAATAATGCAGCCCTCAATATAGGTGGCGACTTCAATCTCCCGGGCTGGGACTGGAAAAATAAAGTCCTCAAACCCAAAACAAATCATGTAAAAATACACCTATGAGTTTGCCAACTTACTGAATGATACGGCACTCACCCAGTTATTCGATCAACCCAGCAGAGATGAAAATATCCTTGATCTTCTCATTACAAATTTCCCAAACCAAATAATTCGAACAGAAATTATCCCTGGTCTCTCTGACTACGGCATAGTCTAAGCAGAGTTAAACCTTACCCCACAAAAAAATATTCGAAAACCAAGATCCATCCCAGTATATAAAAACTCAAACTGGAATTCAATTAAAGCTGAGCTTATCAACGTGTTCAACTGTATGACAGAAAATAGCGAGTGGGACGTAAACACAATATGGGATTATTTCAAAATTGAATTTCTAAACTCTTAATGAACATATCCCCCACAAGAAAGTTAAGACAAAACCAAGCCTACATTGGGTTACCCCTGACAGAAAGAAACTTATCAGGAGAAGAAACAGATTGTACAAACGATCAAAAAAATCAGAAGACACTGAAATAAAAAAATAAGTACAAAAACCTGAAACATCATATACAGAGAAAACTCCGAACATCTTACTGGAGCCGTATTTTTTATAATATCATCAGCCCAGAAAACACAACCAATGAAAACAAAGTTTTCCTGCAAAAAACGGTTTTGGTTATATATAAAATCCAAAAGATCACACCATAGTGGCATAGCTCCTCTGAAAAAGGACGGAAACTTGTTTATGACCCTATCACCAAGGCCAAGGTGCTAAACGCACAATTTCAATCTGTTTTTACTCCTCCTGAAATCTTTATCGACCAGCAGTTTCGCACTAGATGCAACATACCTACTCACGATAAATACCCTGTCATGCCTGAAATTTCTATACAGGAAAAGGGCGTCTTAAACTGCCCCAATGCCTATATCCATACAAGGCCCTGGGCCCTGATGATATCAAAGCCAGAGTACTAAAAAAGCTTGCAACAGATATATCCCCGCTTTTAACCTTAATATTTAATCAGTCTCTGGAAACATGCATAGCGCCTTCAGACTGGAAATCTGCAAATGTATCATCTGCTTAAAAAACGGGTCCAAAATTTCACCCAGAAAACTACAGGCCCGTATCTCTGACCTGTATCTGTAGCAAAATTATGGAACACATTGTGGTCTCAACTATCATGATCCATGCCGATATCCATAACATATTGTTTCCGACTCAACATGGTTTTCGCAAACCGCGATCATGCGAAAACCAACTTCTTGAATTTGTGGATGACATTTCAAAGAATCTTGATGAGGGACGCCAATTCTCATAATGGACTTTGCTAAGGCTTTCGACAAGGTCAGTCATTCTCTCCTAAACCATTAACTCAAACATAATGGTATACGTGGAAATGTCGCAAACTGGATCGAGTTTCCTGACCGGTATAACTCCGACAGTAGTAGTTGAAGTCTGATTTTGTCGATGTCCATTCCGGGGTACCCCAGGGGGCAGTTTTGGACCCGGTTTATTTCTTTACTTTATAAACGATATCCCTGTGGGTCTTAATGCTACAATCCGTTTATTTGCAGACGACACTATTGCATATCTAGTTATCAAGTCAAACAGTGATGCTGAAACACTTGACAAACTAGCGCTCTTGGAAAATACATGGAAAATGATCTTCCACCTAAACAAATGCAATGTGTTGTCGGTGACTGAAAACAAAACTCCAATAGTCCATGATTATACTTTACATGGACACATACTGGAACATCTTAGTCAGGCCAAGTATCTGCGTGTAACACTACTAGGCTTTTTAAGACGAATTCTTAAAATTGGCTCAACATCAGCCAAAGTACAGGCATACAAATCATTAGTTCGACCATCACTTGAGTATGCCTGTACAGTATGGGAACCTCACACCCAAACAAATATTGACAAGTTGGAAATGGTCCCGCGAAGAGCAGCGCGCTATGTGCTCAATAAGCACAGGTACAACCATCGTACCTCCAGTGTGTCAGAAATGTTGGACCACCTAAAGCTGCGCCCTCTAGCAGATAGACGTAGAGATGCTCGTCTGACCATGCTTCATAACATTGTAAACCAGAAAGTCGCAATCGTAAAATCAGACAGATTAATCCCTACAGTTAGAAAATCCCGAACAAACCACCAGTTTTCGCATCAAATTCCCCACTCAAAAATCCAGACCAGAAAGACATCATTCTTCCCACGAACTATACCTGAGTGGAATAAACTCCCACCTGACATTATTTCGAGCCCCACAACGGAGTTATTCAAATCAGCCCTCTACCGTCACTTTTCAAACGCAAATTAGACCATCTCGTATCTTTTAAAACAATCTCTCTTTCCATGTTTCACTCCTCGTCTGACAATTTATCTTCAAATTTTTGAAGTTGGTCAGTACCTTTTTAGAAGTAGAAGAGTAACCTTTCAGCACGTCAGTAGCACGGTTGTAGTAAGGGGAGTGGGATACTCCCCTCCGCAACTCCAAACTCAAAGTGGGGGGGGGGGGGGGGGGGGGGGGGGGGGGGGCTCTGAGGTAGCCCCCATATTCGTCTGTGGTACCCACAGGCAGGGGAGGTTAAGCTTCCCTATTTTTCCTCAAACGCCAAGTCATCCTACATCTTTATACAAATTGGTAGGGCATTCTTTCCTTGAACATTTCATTGACACCCTGGGTCCCTATTGTGATAAGACGGCTCCCTTTACCAGTATTCGATCGGATAACAGCTTAAATTGGGCTGTCTACGGGCAGCGAGCCCATCAATGCAATTTGAAAAGGGGTACACTGTAGGATTGACCATCAGTGTTACCACATACCCCATAGCTGATATTGGGCTCTGTCACGGGGAGACTATTTTCATACTTATCAAGGCACAGAGTGACTGTGCCTATTGATTGGATTATAACCATAGCCATGGTTTTCCTTGGGGAGATAACCCCAGCAAGGCTAAAAGTCGTGGTTATTGAGGCCTAATTCAACACTGGTCTCCACCACTAACCTCATTACCAAAGGGGTACGGTAGGACTGTACTTGACAACATATGGTAAATCCACTTCAGAGGGCTGACCTCTGAAAAGTACTATTCACTTAAGGGGGGTTCTGACAAAATATTGTTCAGATAAGTTATTAACCTCTAGAGGGCCGACTCGGATCGCCAACAGCCAGGCAATCTTTCATCCTCAGACCTCTTCCTGGTCATAACCAGGCCCTATGAGGGGCCTTCATAAAACAGGGAGGAGTGTGGTGAATTTCGGGAGAATTGTCTCCCTTTGACCGCGCCGACACGATATCTCGTCGAGTTACGCGACAACTTCGCTGTGACGTATTGGCGCGGTCTCTTTACTTTTGTTAGTTTGTTTGATTTTGTTTAACGTCCTATTAACAGCTAAGGTCATTTAAGGACGGCCAGCCCTGTGTGCAAGATGCATGCGTGTAGTGTATGTGTGTGTATTTTGGGAGGCTGCGATAATTTATGTTCGTGTTTGTCTCCTTGTGATAGCGCCGAACTGATGCCGACTTTATAATGCTACCTCACTGAAACATACTGCCTAAGACACCCAGCAGTCCCACCCGGTCACGTTATACTGACAACGGGCGAACCAGTCGTCCCACTCCTAATTTGCTGAGCGTTAAGCAGGAGTATAAACTACCATTTTTAACGACTTTGGTATGTCTCGGCCAGGGGCCAGAACCAAAAGCCTTCCTCACAGGGGCGAACGTTCAACAAATGGCCAAAAGTGAGGCATTGTCAAGGGAGACATTAGGAAAAAGAAAGTTATTTAGAAAGGAGAGAAGAGATAAGGTCCCAAATTTAGTCGCCTCTTACGATCATGCAATTGGGGGCAGCAGGTACAATTCTACCTGCAGGGCCAGGTCTCTTTATATCTAGATATTCAACAACATGTGAGTGATTTTTCTCCGCCTTGTATTTGATTTCATTAGCTAAGAACAGTTACAACTGTGCACGGTGTGTGAACGATGTGTGCACGAAGTGCGAACGATAAAAAAATGGACGATTATTGCTTGCGCACATTTGTGCGGACGATCGACGAACGTTGTGCGATAACAATCGTGGTTGGTGTAAATTGAGGAATGGCTTAACAGTATATACGGTTTCGTGTTTGAATATGTAAACTTGATTTTTAGTATGTTTCTATATTCAAGCTACATCTATCAGCTTATCTTTTGTCTATACTTTCTTAAAGGGCCTGTTTCCAGTATTGTTACTTCTCCATAGGAGCCTGCCCCCGTATAATTTCTTATCTAGCTCAACTACTGTTTTTTCTTTTCCGAAGAATAATTTTACACCTTTCCGACACCCAGATTTCATAATTTCAGTGAAAATGTATTTTTATAAAGTTGTCAATTTCAGCATCAAAGACATAAGTTCGTAAATAAAAGAAGGTTATCTCGAAATTGTAATTCGCAACATAGTATAAATTTCTTTTGATAAATATTTCCAAAACATCGTGTTTATTCATAAAACATAAAAAAAAAAATTCTCGGATGAAAATGCACTTGCAGAGACACAATTATGAAGAAAAATGCCATAAAATTGCAATTTTCTCCCGTTATATAGTTTTGGATGCAAATTTCCATCAGAAAATCGGATAGAGCTTTACTTGTTTCATATGTGTACCAAAAATCAGCTAATTCCATGTGGTGGAACGTTCTCATATCGCCGCCTGAATGTGGTTGTAAATTGAAAGAAAAGGGGAAATGAGTAACAACCTTGTCTGAAACCCTATTATATAGCTTATTATATACAAACTTTTATATTGAATATCAGAGCGGATATTTTCATGACAGTTTTATGATGTGTAACGACTAAATAAACAGTATCGATATAAAGATTTACACTGAGGACACCCTGATACATGAATACTGTTCTATCTCAAGTTGTCCTCTTCTGAATTTTCTGATCGTGTGGCCTTGTACATTTATCCGTATCTTCTTGTCTTTGTCTATACGTTTACGGAATCATTGACTCGACGCTAGCTATTCTTGTCTCACTTTCCTTGTTTTATTGTCCCATCTCCAAAGCGTTGTGGCTCTGTCAGGGTTGGGACCCTGACTTGTCTCACTTTCTTTGTGCCTGCCGACCACGCCACATCGAATAGATAGATTATCCATATGAAATACTTTATTTTGTTCTAAGTAATCAATCAATTCTGCGCTTCTTGGAGGTATTGAATGTGATTTATTATATTGTCTTGTTATTTTGTGTAATTAGTTGTTCGTTATTTATCACACATTTTCGCATAATTGTACCAAACTACTAAGTATTAGCTGTTTACAGCAATCATCGGTGGCTTGCTATTTTGTTACTTTATCGACGCTTCATAAACCAATCGTTATTGTTTCAAGATGGAGGGTAAATGTGTTGGAGAAGGGTGTCAAGTATACTTCAAGAAACGTAGTGGCAATAAGAACAGAAGTGCACGCAATGTAAATAGTCCACAATATAAATGGCTCCTAGATACGCTGGTGCAACAAGGATTGATGTCAGCAAAGGAACAAGCACTTATTTGCCAGAAGTGCTACATGAAGTATCTTCGGAACAAAAATCAGCCTGAACCTGAACCCGAGCAGAACCAGGAAATAGAGGAAGAAGACGACTCCCCGTCCCATATCCTGCCGTTGCTGACCCTTCATGATCTTTTGAATGGATCATCTTCACACAAAAAATGCTGTCTCTGTCTTGTTACCTTTGCAAGAAATGGAACAAAATCATCAGTCTTACCAAAACGTGCAAGACATCACCTGATCTATTCACACAAACTGTGGTGTCCCACCTCATCCCGCGTCTGCTCCATTCACCTTATTGGTAACGACTTAGATCCGTCTACAGAGGTTGTCCTTGATGGTAGAGGTTCCTTGGAATCTCAGTTACCATCAAAATCGTCCGAAATCATTAATGACCTCCTAGAGGTGTCGCACGTCCTTTCACAGAACCAGTCTGCGTTTACAATAAGCTTTTCTTCTCTTGATGACTCGGCATGCATGGCCTGGACAGGTTGGTCCAAAGATCAGTTCCTCGAAATCCACTCGCACTGTTCCCCATATCTTTCATCTGGTATATATACCAAGACTACACACGATGCTCTATTACTGTTCTGGGTAAAACTGAAAACCGACATTTCCTGGAGTCAGTGTTCTTCTCTTTTTGGAATTTCCAAGTCAAGTGTGTCCAAAACTTTCCACTCCATAGTACAGGCATTAGACACATCGATAGTCCCACAATTTCTAGGTCCGGATCACTTGACAAGAGAACAGTTGCTCGGGCACAATACTGTCTTTTCAGAAGCATTTTTTGGAGATAAAGCCACTGCCATATTAGATGGCACCTATATTTATATCCAGAAAAGCTCCGACCACAAGCTCCAGAGAATGTCCTACTGTGGCCAGAAGAAGAGAAACTATCTCAAATTCATGAGCATCGCCTTACCAGATGGCTACATTCTGGACACAGTAGGACCATTCACTGGCAGCGAAAATGATGCTACAATTACAAAAAAAGTCATGGACAAGCTAGTTACTTGGCTACAACCAGACGACAACGTTGTCGTTGACCGAGGTTTTAGAGATGTCCTACCAGTTCTCGAAGCCTCTGGCCTCAATGCTAGCATGCCGTCATACCTGAAACCCGGTCAAAGTCAACATTCTGACGTCCAAGCAAATCTTGACAGAACTATCACCAAATCGAGGTGGATTGTGGAATCCTATCATGGTCGTCTGAAACACTGGACGTTCTTCCGAACGCAATTGGTGTCTAACAGCTTTATCAATGTCATCGAGGCTTTGCTTCGAACCGTCACAGCCTGTCTGAATGGTATTAGAGGACCGATCTACCAGAGATCTCCAGAGAGAGATGCCAAAGATAGGCTAATGGCTGAACGTATGAAGGACCGTTTGACAACACCGAATGGTTTAGCTCAGAGAGTCAAGACAGATCCGGATCTATCTAGACGGGCAAGGTCCGAGTTTGTCAAGATGGATGCATCTTCCGTACTGTTTCCCCGTCTCGATCTTGATTACTTGAGAACCATTACGTGTGGAACGTATCAGATATCTCTGGCTCCTGGTTACATCGCCGAACATTTAAGTGATGACGGAGACTATGAGGTGTGGCTTTACCAGCACTCCCCAGACCTTCTCCGATGTCAAATACATTCTCGACACAAAAGCCAAACGAAATATAACGTTTGGATACGGTTCACCGTTTCACCCGATGTTGAGGCCCCAATAAAGGACTACTACTGCCAGTGCCCAGTTGGAGAGAGAACGATGGGAATGTGTGCGCACATCTCCAGTATCTTGTACTACCTTGGGTATTACAGGACGCTGGAAAACCCTCGACCATTACAACCACAGGTAAAGAAATTCCGACAAAACTTGAAATAGTTTTCCATGCGGCAACGGAGTGCATATGTCGAAAGTATGTTTGGGGCTCGATATGAAAGATCCCCGTTACCATGTGACTAACCAAACTTATAAATATAGGTATTATACAATCGCCCGTAGCTATGAACACTCCCGTAAATGCGAAAACCAACCAAAATCATAAGGAACACGTTTTGTTTGTTGTTCTGTCTATTTGTCAGCCAATGTCTTCAACCACGGGGACTTGTGAAGTAGCCATCTTGGATTTTTTTTATGAAAAAGTGTTTCTCTCACTTTTTTTCATATCTGTGTACATATTCTCAACATACCGAGCAAATACTCTCGTTTTTTTGTTAATTATCTAAAGAAAGTCGAAAATCGGCAATTCAACCATAGGCTAATTCAACCCAACATTTGAAAATGTTCTCACTTACATTTTGATGATTTTTTTTCTCTCATCAATAGCATATTACGTACTGTTTAATAGGATAAAAATTGGTTTGCATCCAACGCCCATAAAAGGGTGTATTCTCTAAAAAAACACAGTTTTTGTGTCTGAAATGTTATCATCGAAAATGGCATTTTTGAGATTGTTTCTTCCATAAAACAGCCAAATGGCGCGATGGAAACATGATTTTTTTGTCACAATCATGCCATGAATGTATTCTTTACGGTGACCATCATTTGATTAGATTTTCATTAATATTTTACATAACATGCACATTTTATCAACACTTAGACAGCTTCTGAAAGGTACAACTTTGAGGAGCCATAAAAAACAAACCAAGTGACCTAAATCTTTATACTTTATAGATTTGTGACCACAACGACATAGTAATGCACCACCAACAGGAAATTTGAATCAAAGAAGGGGACGTTTTGGAAACCGGCCCTTTAGAAATTGTGATTTCGGTGTTTTTAAACGACCTTAATCAACACGGGTCAAATAACAACACAGTCTCGGAAACACAGGTAAACATAGCCACTTTGTACCTTGACCGTAGTTTTCTTCCGCCCGGGGCACTTACGTAACTCGCCAAGGTGTGAAAACCAGGTGCAGTGGAGCTATAGACCAAAACGAATGCAAATAACAAATATTAAACGTCCAGTTGTATTTTCATAACAGTCATACGGTATCAGATATCAGCTCTTTGTGTCAGACAAAGACCAGGTAACACTCCGATCGCTCATCAAATTGTTATTTACCTGTTCTGTTACCGAGGAGCCAAACCCATTCTTGACAGTCTAGCGGTCACTGTATACTGTGTTACACGCATTGTAAAAATGTACATACCCTCAGTTATAGAGATGAGAGAACTACAGTAACATATACAGTGTACATTATTGCATACAAGCCTTCCGTATTTTTTTCATTCCGTGATATTGATCAACAAGTTGTACCAAATCGCACAGTTGTGCGGAGAGAAGCGCACAACGGGGCGAACGATTGTTAAATCGCACAGTTGTGCGCACCATGTGTGGACGATGTGCGGACAGTGTGTGAACGATGTATGCACAGTATTTTTGGTTCGTTGTGCGGTCACACAACTGTAGTTAGAAGTAGAGAGAACTATAAACAAGAGTCCCATGGGCCTTAACGGTCACCTGATATATTTATACAGAGAGTTGATTTTTGTTTTTAACATGAACAGAAATATTATTCAAAGTGACAAAAAAACAATAAAACCACCTTTTTCAATATCTAGCATGCAGATTTAAGACTGAAAAGTATTTGAAACTAGCACCTCTGCTTCTAAACAAGGGAAATTAAGAAATTTTATTTTAGCACACAGACTCCATTGGGCCCCACCCTACAGCCCTTGGGGGTAGGGATGGCTCAAAATTTACAAAGTATCAAACTGTCAACTTAGGGTTATAATTCCAATCAAGTTATCAACATGTAATATTCAAAGTATCATTTGCCATTATAAATCATAACAAATTTTGCCCCCTCCTCAGGGAGAAACGCGATACCCCAGGGTCATGAAATTCACAATTAAACAAATGTTAGTCTAAAATGTGATTTCTCTATGTAAACTATTGTAAAGTTTACCCCCTCCCTAGGGGGAAACGTGAGACCCCAGGGTCATGAAATTCACAATTTTGGTAAAGCACCTTAAAACCCTTCCATCTATGAAGAGTACTTGATTCTACAATATCTGGATCTTTCTGAAATTCCAGGCAATTTTACCCTTTTTGGCCCCACCCCTCAGGCCCCTGGGGGCTGGGGACCATATAATTCACAATTTTAGTTGACCTTTGGCCATGGAAGGTTTCTGCAAAATTTCATTGAAATTGGTATAGGGGTTTTGGAGAAGAAGTCGAAAATGTAAATTGTTTACGGACGCACGACGCCGGACAAAAGGCGATCGCAATAGGTCACTTGAGACTTTGTCTCAGGTGACCTAAAAAGCCTTTTAAATATTGCAATGGGTGAGGCAGATTTATTTTGCTCGCTCTTGTAGACCCCAAGTAGAGGGCACAGGAAGCAATTCCCCAATTATGCAGGGGATTCATTCATGAGCCGCCTCTTACGATACAAAGGTATCGATACACCGGCAAAAGTGTACTCTACATTATTATTGTGACGGATAAATACGCTACATCGACTCAACTCGAAGTTAATATCGTGAAACGAATAAAAGTCCCAAATATATATTTCACATACAACGTCAGCTTCTAGAGCTTTGTTTATCTGTAGGTTTTATCGTGTACCATTTAGTTTCCATTGTGTGTGCTTGCTTGTGTAAGTGGGCCGCAAAATTGTCGACAGGAGTATATTTCTCATGCTTTAGCCGGTGATGGATTGTAGACGAAATTGGTTCAGTTTCGAGTATATTTTTGGACTTTTCGCCTCCATAATTTCTGAGAAAATTAATAAGTTGATTTTAACTATCAATTAAACACTAGTTTATGCACACAAGACTATCGGTTTTCACTTTTATACTCAAATGGATGTTTATGAATGAATAAGAGATTATACTTCGAGACGAAACGTCTGTATAATGCAATTTTTAAAAAACGTGGAGAAAAAACGCCAAACCACACAACATGCAACGTGCAGCCGGTTTCACTGCGGTAGGGATAAACCACGAAAAGGAGCGAAAAGGATTGGTAATGACGAATAGGAGTGGTTTTGGGGGGGTTTCTCTGCGAAAGGGACCCATTTATTTATTCATAGCCATATGTTTATCAGCGCCGATTAATATAAAAACAATTTACGGCCACATTCAAGTAATTCCACTTTAAAGTGTTGCGGTTTAAAGACGTATCGTTGCGGGGTCACGGTTTACCGCCGCCGATGTGGTCACGAAAAGGGATGTTTACTTTGGTACAAGATATTAATCAGATGATTTGTAACAACAGGTAGTTAGAATAATACATGGCAAAGCTTAAAGTGACATTAAAAAATATTTTATTACGCTATACTGATCACAATCTAAATATTTATTTAAATCTCTTGTAGTAACCCATGCCTTCGCCAAAGTTGAGGCGGTAGTAATATATAAAAACGGAGCCGGGTTTAGAAAATCCGTATGCATAAACGTTTGCCGGCTTTTGTAAAAAAAAAATCAAATACAATTATAATCTCATAACACTGTATTTAAATATATTGTTCATTGTTTATTTTTTCCCTCTCTGATGATGTTATAACACTAAAGCTTTTTTTAAACAAGTAAATACACTGCAATAATTTTCCAATAATGTTTAGTCATAGAAATACAAAATAAATAATATCTAACTCAGTTACTCTGTAGTTTAAGTAAAAAATATTGCTTTGCATAGGCATAATCATGCATCATTGATACACAGCACATATTCCACATTATTCATTATATTATATACACAAAATACAATGCTGATTTGTCAGTGTTCAAATTATCATTAATTGACCTCACATCAATTTATTATATATGATCCTCCCTTCCCCCTCACAGTGCAGGTTGAACCCGCTGTGTCAATTTGTCACAGTGGTGTAAATCTCTTGTAGTATTTTATGATTTGATTGCTGACAGGCTTAAAGTGGTAAATGTAGCTATCTGGTTTAAAGTTATAAATATTCTTAACCCCCATCTCACTCATATAATAACCTTGCTTGCAGTGGCACATTGTGCCTCAATTTGAATATAAGTTTTATTTGTTTGTCATAATTTATAATCATTTATCAATAATAAAACTTGTTATTTTGCACGCTGTATTTCCACATATAATTATTGATGGTATTTTATGTATTTCCAAGACTTCAAGATTTCAAGATTTTGTATTAGCTCACCTGGTCCGAAGGACCATGGTGGGCTTATGCCGTACCGCAGCGCCCGTCGTCCGTCAACTTTACACTACCAAGCATGAACCACTGAGCGGATTTTAACAAAATTTGGTGTGGAGCATCCTTGGGGGGAAAATACCCAATTATTTTATAAATGGTGGGTCTGGGGCTTCAGGGGCGGGGCCCAATAGGGGAAATATATCAATTTCTTCTTAATATCCTTCTCCTGTGGGAATGAAAGTATTTGTTCCATATTTGGTGTATAGCATCCTTGGGTAAAGGTAAACCAATTTTGTATAAACGATGGCTCTGGCCCCCCTTGGGGCTGGGGGCATGGCCCAATAGGGGAAATATAGCAAATTCTTTAAAATCCTTCTGTGCGAATGAAAGGATTTGTTCCATATTTGGGCTGAAGTATCATTGAGTGAAGGGAACCAACAGGGGAAACAGCAAATGATTGTTTAAATTCCTTGTTCTTCTGTAGGAATGAAAGGATTTGGTCTGAAGCATCCTTGGGTGAAGGGGATCCAATATTGTATACACCGTGGGTCTGGCCCCCGCGGGGCCCAATAGGGGAAACATAGCAAATTATTCACACGCACATTGGGCCTCTTGTTTAAATTGTCAAAGGCACGCTGTTGCGGTTCCTTCCAAGAGAAACGCTGTTTTCCATTCACCCGGTACAATGGGACCGCGAAGTCCTTAATGAACCCCCGGTGGTAGTTGGCTAACCCCAGGAATCGTTCCAAATCCTTAGAGGTCATCGGGGTTGGCCAGTCTCTAACGGTTTCGGTGTCGCCCCTCGACATCTCCAGAGAATTCTCGCTAACTATCCTTCCCAGGAACTCAACCTTTCGCTGGAAAAAGATACACTTCTCGGGTTTTAATTTTAGGCCATGCTGGCGCAACCTTAAAAATACCCCTCTTAAGTTTTGTAGATGGTTTTCGACACTGCTCCCCAGGACTAGGATATCATCTAAAAATGCCAAGACCGTTTTCCAGTTTAGACCCCTCAGCACCAGATTTATCACCCTAGAAAATGCTGGTGCATTGGTCAGACCAATCGGCATCTTGACATACTCAAACAACCCATATTTGGTTACAAAGGCTGTTTTCCTCTGATCCTCCTCCGTTATCCGTATTTTCCAGTACGCAGAGTTAGCGACGAGTTTGGAGAACCACTGGGTCCCCGCTAAAGTGTCCGCACACTCCTCCAAAGGAAGGGGATAAACGTTTTTCACTGTTACATTGTTGAGGGCCCTATAATCGATTCAAAACCTTACGGACCCATCCCGTTTCCTGTTCAATACTGGAGCCGAGGCCCACTCCGAATTGGATGGTTGTATAACTCCTGCCTCCAGCATTTTCGCGATCTCGCTCTCCTCCTTTACGAACTTGAGAGGAGTGCGCCTCATCCGCTGTTTAATGGATTAAATGCTCGATCTCCCTAAAGCTACCCAAGTCAAAGGTATGCTTAGCAAACACATCTTGGAATTCGTGTATAAGCCTGGACAAATCACTGAATTCCCTGGGAGTAAGGTTCGACCTCGACGCCTCCAGCATGCCCTTCAAATGGTCTGGCACTTCATCGTCCAGGATGTGTCCAGAATCACCCTTACCNCTTTTCCACTCAGCTGTACCGTCCTCGGTACTACTAATTTGTTGCTCATCGTCGCCTCGATGACATAATCTGACAGAATCCCGTCAAGATGACACTTTACTAGTGCCACCGAGTTTGGAGGAATCATCCTCCGCTGGGCCACCGTAACCGTACCTTCACGCGGTGTGGTGTCTGTCCTCCTCACCAACTCTGAGCGAAACGGTATTTTTCCCTATCCTCAACAGGTGGTTCCCGAAATCAATCTTGGCCCCCCGTCCATATAGGAAATCAAAGCCCAGCAGCATATTGTCCTCGATATGAGCCACATGGAGCACCTCGTGGTACACTGTAGAGCCAACTTATATGTTAACAGAGCCAACCGAACATATTAATTCCCTTCCTGCTGTTTGGTAATTCATGTTACATATGATGGGGGGTTTGGGGTTGAGAATATTGAAGATTATGCCGCCGTGTCCACAATAGTGTCTACCTTGGTGTCACCTAAGTGCACGGTTGTATGGTAGAGAGCCTTGGACTTGACCTTTACCCTTGAAAATTACCCTTCTAGGGGCTCACGGTAGGTACACCCTATGTGTCTCTGCATCTGAAGCAAAGGGATAGTGATCTGGTTCGAGTGGTGTATGGAGATGGGCTTCGATTGCGGGACCTCCTGTCAGATTCATACTGGCCGACAGCTTAGCGATCTGTTGCTGGAGGGTCTGTAATCCTGTCTCCAACGTCGAGAGGTTTTTGTTTGTTTGTTTGATTTTGTTTAACTTGCTATTAACAGCTCAGGTCATTTAAGGACGGCCTCCCCTGTGTGCAAGATGCATGCGTGTAGTGTATGTGTGTGTATTTTGCGAGGCTGCGATATGTTCGTGTTTGTCTTCTTGTAATAGCGCGGAACTGATGCCGACTTTATAGTGCTACCTCACTGAAACATACTGCCGAAGACACCCAGCAGGACGCCCCACCCGGTCACATTATACTGACAACGGGCGAACCAGTCGTCCCACTCCTAATTTGCTGAGCGTTAAGCAGGAGTAGAAACTGCCATTTTTAAAGACGTTGGTATGTCTCGGCCAGGGGACAGAACCCAAAGCCTTCCTCACAGGGGCGAACGCTCAACAAAATGCCAAAAGTGAGGCATTGTCAAGGGAGACATTAGGAAAAAGAAAGTTATTTAGAAAGGAGAGAAGAGATAAGGTCCCAAATTTAGTCGCCTCTTACGATCATGCAATTGGGGGCAGCAGGTACAATTCTTACGCCCTACCTGCAGGGCACTCACTAGGCAATGGCTTCGTCATCCTCCTGACTACCCCAGAGACGTATGTTGTCCTCTGGTATATCGTCCAAAAGTTGGTGAAGAAAAGCCCGCCTGGTTTCGCCACTGTACATAGACCTCACCACAAAGTGTTTGGCAAATTGAGGATTTGGTTGGTGAAAGTCCACAAACCGACACAGTTCCCCACAATAAAACACCCGATCTCCGATTTTTGGTCGTAATAGTAATACCAAGGAACTTGAACTTGAAGCCATGTTGATTTGTTGAAAGCAGACGACGTTTTGCAGACCAGAAACAACTGAACACGTTTGACGTCAGATACGATGTTTATTTCAATTCATCAAACATTGGCACGCTATCGACATCGTTCGTCAAAACATGAAATCAACGCTTGACAGAACATACACACACTGCACACATCGTGAAATGTACAGCACTACCCAGTGAAGTAAAAACAGAAGTAATCAATAATTTACCATTTTGTCTTCAAACCTGTACATTTTAAATGTCAATAATTAATAAACCATTTTCACTGCACGGATCCACATACTTTAGGTCTATAGATCCGTGTAATCTTTTGAATGGCAGGCCTGTCAAATATTTTGATCCCGCCTGACAGTTATGCTATTTTTGTTAATTCATGATAAAATACGGGGAGGTTGTTGGAATACCATGCGTGCGCACTATTCACTATTCACTATCATTCAATATAACTGTAACGTCAGAGTTCGCTATAATGTTGTCTCATGTGATACTTGGCGATTTCAAAACGTGCACCATTTCCAGTGAAGTCAGGCCGTCAGATTCAATCGTTCTTTCCATTGGACAAACTCTAGTTTTACTCTACTTACGTTCGGCTTGAACATCTTTGGTATGTTGTGCTTACAATGCATTTGCTGTAAGGATTCCGACCAGGAACACATGGACAAACTGGTTGATGTAAACAATCCCAATGTTATGATGATAAATTTTACGAATGAAGCCGTCTTCCCGCTAACTGTCAGACATTGTTGAATGACGTAAAACTGAAGAAACAAGGTGAAATACTCAAACATTTCTTCTGTAACAGATTCTCGAGGTCCTCACAATTGAGGATTAACTCGAAGATATTGCAGGTCTAATTGCAGAACACTTCTTAACAACCGGGGGTGACGTAGGCTTAAATTTAACAAATGAACAATAGAAAATAATTGAAGATATAACAGACAATATTGATATACCAATGACGGTGAGTGTTTTAACTATTCTAAAAGTTCTGAAATATATTCAGTGTAAGCAATTTATGATATTTTTATATTTTCTTTTTTTTCAAACCGACGCATGAATGTGTTGATTTTGTTCCGTATTTGTTAATTTTTTATTGAGAATGTTTGTATTCAATATTTCAATTCCTATTCAGATACCGACAAAGAGAAAGACCAGTGACACGTGACTTATTTTCGTAATTCAGAGAATATAAAAAATACGTAAATAAGTACGTAAGAGTAATGGTAATTTAAATGACGATTTAATTCACATATTTTTCTGTTTATCTATTTTATTATATTTTCTCCAGGATTCAAAAATACCCACTATTCCTTTGAAGGTAAATGTGATCGGTCTTTCCCCGCACTCGTCAACTACACCAAGGAAAAAGACAATCAAAGTAAAATGCGTTTAATGAAGGCAAAAAAACACAGGAAGAGTTTAAGGTATCCTATTTTAGGTTTATCTTCTTTTTTTCACTTTGAATCTTTGTCTATTTTGTTTACAATCGAATGTTCCAGTACACACGCGTAGTTCGTACCTTCAGATGCTAGCCCCAATCCATAACCAAGGGCTACGTCTAGCCCTTGGAGCTTTTCGAACAACACCTGTAAAAAGCCTGCACGTGGAAGCAAATGAACCATCCCTTTATGACAGAAGAAAAAAACTTTCATTACAATTTGCAGCTCAATTAAAATCAAACCCTAAAAATCCTGCTTTCCACCAAGTATTCAACCCCAAATACCAAAACATATTTACGCAAAATCAAAATTTTGAATTTCCTGCAAGAACTCAACATAAAATTGACGGACATAGCTGAATTTAACATATCTGATGTTCCTCCGTGGACCATTCAAACCCCTGATTTTAACTTTACATTACATGAGCGAGGGAAATCAAGTGTTATGCCCGAAGAACACAAATCCTCCTTTCGGGAATGCATTTC